>NC_090813.1:108986930-109590263 GCF_000390325.3 Nicotiana tomentosiformis
TCATATGACTCTAGAGTACTCTTCTCAATATTCGCATCCTCAAGAAAAACATGATGTACTGATCTGTATTCTCGTTTTAGCTCCTCAATTTGGTCTAGAAGATTTTTTTCATCTTCACACAACTCATCATTAAATTGTTGGGTGTTACACGCATAAAACTTTGCACTCAAATCTACATCCAAGTTATGCACATCCGAGCCAAAATTATCAATTTTAGGTGCAAGCTCATCTCTCTCCTTAGACCAATCACTCACCAACGTTGTTAGAAGACAACGTTGTTCCGTATATTCGATTAATCGAGAATATTCATCCCAATACCAACCTTTACTCTCATATTCAAATTCAAACTTCCCAGAGTTCAGGGCATGACAAGACCAAAAAGATGGGCCATAAAAGTCTTCCGTCAACCAAGCGTCTTCATCAATAACCTTACCTCCGTATATTTCCTCCCCATATGTCATGTTGAGAGATCTATAAATACACTAAGAGAAAAATTAAATAGTTATAAAAATAAAAATATTTTCAAAAAGGAAAAAAAAACTCCAAAGATAAAAGTAAAAGTCTAATCTAGAAAATAAGCTAATTTTAAGTCCCCGGCAACGGCGTCAAAAACTTGTTGCGGCCAAACGCACACGCAAGTATACGCAGTCGCCAAGTAATAAAGTGAGTAGAAGTCGGATGTCGAACCCACGAGGACTTGTTATCAACTATTAACTAGATCAAACTATCCTAATTATCTAAACAAGAATTAAACCCAAAAATTATGATGCTAAAGTAATTAAACTAAAAAGAAAATAAATAATGAACTCTGAATAAAGGAAGAACAGATTTTTATGTTATCAATGTAATGAAAACGATCTAGGGTTATGGGCTATCTAACATTCCTATTGTATTCTTCAATTGAATTGACTAACTAATTTATCTAGCTTATTGGTTGACAGGGTTAATATTGCTCATAAGAATCTGTCGAGTTCTTACTTGCCTATTCAAGCTAACATAACGCATATATGTCTATGGAGTTAGAATCAACAAGAACGCATTTATAATTCATGTACATCAACCAAGCAAGTCAATTAGGTATATGTCTATCCTAACCGCAAATCCATTCCCCGATGCCCACGTTCAAGAACTTGCTATACTCAATCCTATATGCAATCTAGAATTTTTACTTTTGAGTTCAAGCCTAGATTCGTAAGTAGTATTCAATTGGTGATCAAGCAATCAAATAATTAAGCGCAAGATTGAATAAATAAACCAATATAATAAACTAAGAAATTAAAATCAATATTCGAATAACAATAGTCATGAAAGAGCCACAACCCTAGAACGTGAAGTCTAGCTTCACATAAACATGGTAGCAAAATAACAAATCATACAAAGAAATATAAAAATTACTAAGTTTGACGGAAGAAAGATGAAATTTGATGAATTCCGGCCTCTACGGCAGCTCCTTGATCTCCCTATCTCGAATCCCCTTCAAAAAGTATGTTAGCTGCCCTTAAAGAGGCGTTTTTGACTTATATATTGCGTACAAAAGTCGTGGGCCAAAGTTTCCCTTTTCCTTTTCCGAATCAACTTCAGGGATTGATGTTGGGGTGGATGCTTTGCGTCCACCTCAGCTTCCACTTCTTCATCTTCGCATGCTAGGGTGGATGCTTCGCATCCACCCTTTGTTCCTCCATCTCTGTTGTGCCCAGGTGCGGATGCTAAGGCGGATGCCTTGGCCAGACTTCACTGCTAAGGGTGCAAAAAAATACAATTTTTCCTAGGTTGGATGCGACGCATCCACCCTCTTCTCCTATAGTTGCAGCATCATTTCTTCATATATTTGCACTCCAAATACCCTAAATCATCACACACAACTCAATTAATCATAACACCAATAATTAACACATGTTGGGCACCTTAAAGATCAAATAGCACCAAAAAGCGGTTAAAACATGAATAAAGTAACATTAAAACATATAAGAATATGCCCAAAACATGCTATCCAATTTATAAAGGCATCATAATCAATTTTAAAGCATTAACACATACCAAAGCCTAAATATGCTACTAGGCACTTAGGTTCATCATTCTTTCTCCATTTATTCCCTACATCCTACTCTAAAAAAAAAACTACTACCCGGTTCAAACTACATCTCATGAAAAAGAATCGAGACGCAAAGAAAAACTACGGGGATTATTACTACCTAAAAGATAAAAAGACATACTTTTGTATTATTTTTGTTTATTTTTCAATTTTTTTGCTAGACTTTAATCCCTCAAGAAAAGTGTCTAGGAGATCCATCGTCAGGAAAAGTAAATTCATTTTTTTTAATTTTAAAATTAATAACCTAAAATACTACACTACTATAAAAAAAACAAAAATACGAAACTGAAAAAAATAAGAAATTAACATATTAAACACCTAAAATTAATCACCTAAAATACTACACTACTATTAAAAAAACAAAAATATGAAACTGAAAAAAAATAGAAATTAACATACTAACATAATACTACTAATGATCTAAAGAAATTCTCCCGCTTCACACTTAAAAGAGTGCAGTGTCCCCAATGTACAAATAAAATAAAAATAACAAGGGTGGACAAGAAACTCCCTGAAAGGCCAAAGGCCGAAGCACTAGCAACTCACGGGGTACTCAGACTTCTCCCAAGGATGGTCCTTTGTGCGGGTACCTCACACTAGTTCCAACCATCTGGCTCGCTTTTGAATACTTCTAGTGGCTTTTCTTCCTATACTCATAATCCTACAAAATAATAATAAATACTACAAAAAAAATAATATAATAAAAATAAAATCAACAAAATTAAAAGAAAGCAGTAAAGTTGGGTTGCCTCCTAACAAGTGCCTAATTTAGAGTCGCGGTACGACTTGAACAACTTTTTTCTCCACCTTGAACTTATGAATTGTACCCCTAATATGACATCTAGTGTGCGGCTATGTTCTAGTGGAGGGGCTACAAAGATAATCAGGCCAAGTAATAAATTTTTTACTCTGCACTTCTCGGCCTTTAGATGAGGAATGTAATTTTTATTTTTTGGCATGAAAAATTCAAGAATATGGGCACTCTCATCCTCACTCTTTGACTCCCCCATAGGCTCAGATGGCTCGATTGCTATCTTACTATCTAAACACAATGTGAAAAAATAATTGGAATGAGGTCTAATGCGTCATAACTCATGAATTGTACTACTATTTGCATCTTCATATATACACACACTCAGGTCTCCTAAAGTAATGTTATCTACTCCCTCATATGACTCTAGAGTACTCTTCTCAATATTCGCATCCTCAAGAAAAACATGGTCTAATGATCTGTATTCTCGTTTTAGCTCCTCAATTTGGTCTAGAAGATTTTTTTTATCTTCACACAACTCATCATTAAATTGTTGGGTATTACACGCATCAACCTTTGCACTCAAATCTACATCCAAGTTATGCACATCCGAGCCAAAATTATCAATTTTAGGTGCAAGCTCATCTCTCTCCTTAGACCAATCACTCACCAACGTTGTTAGAAGACAACGTCGTTCCGTATATTCGATTAATAGAGAATATCCGTCCCAATACCAACCTTTACTCCCATACTCAAATTCAGACTTTTCAGAGTTCAGGGCATGACAAGACCAAAAAGATGGACCATAAAAGTCTTCCGTCAACCAAGCGTCTTTATCAATAACCTTACCTCCGTATATTTCCTCCCCATATGTCATGTTGAGAGATCTATAAATACACTAAGAGAAAAATTAAATAGTTATAAAAATAAAAATATTTTCAAAAAGGGAAAAAACTCTGTAAAAATAAAAGTAAAAGTCTAATCTAGAAAATAGGCTAATTCTAAGTCCCTGGCAACGGCGCCAAAAACTTGTTAGGCCAAACGCACACGCAAGTATACGTGGTCGTCAAGTAATAAAGTGACTAGAAGCCAGATGTCGAACCCACGGGGACTTGTTATCAACTATTAACTAGATCAGACTATCCTAATTATCTAAACAAGGATTAAACCCAAAAATTATGATGCTAAAGTAATTAAACTAAAAAGAAAATAAATAATAAACTCTGAATAAAGGAAGAACAGATTTTTATGTTATCAGTGTAATGAAAACGATCCAGGGTTATGGGCTATCTAACATTCCTATTGTATTCTTCAATTGAATTGACTAACTAATTTATCTAGCTTATTGGTTGACAGGGTTAATATTGCTCATGAAAATTTGTCGAGTTGTTACTCGCCTATTCAAGCTAACATAACGCCTATATGTCTATAGAGTTAGAATCAACAAGAACGCATTTATGAATACATCAACCAAGCAAGGCAATTAGGTATATGTCTATCCTAACCGTGAATCCATCCCCCGATGCCCACGTTCAAGAACTTGCTCTACTCAATCCTATATGCAATCTAGAATTCCCACTTTTGAGTTCAACCCTAAATTCGTAAGTAGTATTCAATTGGTGATCAAGCAATCAAATAATTAAGCGCAAGATTGAATAAATAAACCAATATAATAAACTAAGAAATTAAAATCAATATTCGAATAACAATAGTCATGAAAGAACCACAACCCTAGAATGTGAAGTCTAGCTCCACATAAACATGGTAGCAAAACAACTAATCATACAAAGAAATATAATAATTACTAAGTTTGACGGAAGAAAAATAGAATTTGATAAATTCCGGCCTCCACGACGGTTCCTTGATCTCCCTAGCTCGAATCCCCTTCAAAAAGTATGTTAGCTACCCTAAAAGAGGCATTTTTAACTTATATATTACGTACAAAAGTCGTGGGCCAAAGTTTCCCTTTTCCTTTTCTGAATCAGCTTCAGGGATTGATGTTGGGGTGGATGCTTCGCGTCCACCTCAGCTTCCACTTCTTCAGCCTCACATGCTAGGTGGATGCTTCGCATCCACCCTTTGTTCCTCCATCTCTGTTGTGCCCAGGTGCAGATTCTAAGGCGGATGCCTTGGCCAGACTTCACTGCTAAGGGTGCAAAAAAATACGATTTTTCCTAGGTTGGATGCGACGCATCCACCCTCTTCTCCTATAGCTGGAGCATCTTTTCTTCATATTTTTGCACTCCAAACACCCTAAATCATCGCACACGACTCAATTAATCATAACACCAATAATTAACACATGTTGGGCATCTTAAAGATCAAATAGCACCAAAAAACGGTTAAAACATGAGTAAAGTAACATTAAAACATATAAGAATATGCCCAACATCACTTGGCTTCTCCGAAAAGGACTGGTTGCCTCTTCCTTACCACTACCTTGATGGCGAAGCTCTTGCTTGGTTTGATTGGTTGTTTCGAAATAAGCAATTTTTTGATTGGAATCATTTTAAGGAGAAACTAAGGCTGCGTTTTCGCACCCGAACTAGAGAAGCACCTGGCGGGTGCTTAGCCACTCACCAACAGCGCAAGCCAGTGGATGATTTTCTAGCACGAGCTGCATCTATTCCATCATGGTGCAACATTAGCACCTCACCCTCGCCTCAGTATTGGAATAAGCACTCGAACAATAACAACATGAACGTGGCATATGAGGTGTTCGAGGAAATGCTGGACACCTCCCAAGATGAAGCAGCAGCAGCTGAAACTAACAGGGAAATACTACAGGAGCTCCAAGCTGGTAATATACCGTTGACTAAGAAAGAGGAATTCATAGAGGAAGGCCAAGTGTTCGACGAAATTCCGCATAACTGCTGCTCCAAGGTACTTACTGATGACTCTGATTTGGATTATGGCGACTCAGAGGAAGATATGGTGCTTGCTGAAAATTTCCAAAAAGATACATGTCGGTTGCCTAGTCAAATTATCGATACGAATTCATTTATGATTTCTTTTGCTGTACGTGAGTATAAGGTTAAAACTAGGATCGTGATAACTACTGGAATCAATTGCCCGTTGGCAGACACCTTAGCATTTTCCAGTCAAGTACTTTCACTGGTACAACACTCTGGTAGTTGGGCTACGGATGCAAGGGATATTGGACTGTCAAATTCTAGTTATGTGGACAAGTGGTTTGACACAGTGCAGGAATTTATCATTGCTTCAGGGTATGCATCTCTTTTGCATATTCCTTTAAGTTCTCTATCATATGCACCTACATTGTTTAAAGCAATTAGAAAAAGATGGAGTTATTTATTTGCAAAGTTGTATTATTGGGAGCTGTTTGGTGAAGCTAAATTTGATATTGAGTCCTTTGATGTCGTGTATCTTGATGGAAATCCCAAATGAACCATTGACAAGAACTATGTCTCTCCAACTGATGCGGCAACCAATTTTCTGGTACCATTTGCTAGCGGAGATGATGTAGTGCCGAAAGAGATTGC
This sequence comes from Nicotiana tomentosiformis, assembly GCF_000390325.3. Taxonomy (NCBI): domain Eukaryota; kingdom Viridiplantae; phylum Streptophyta; class Magnoliopsida; order Solanales; family Solanaceae; genus Nicotiana; species Nicotiana tomentosiformis. The sequence goes on from NC_090813.1 coordinate 108,993,277, forward strand.
GAGCCCTGCTGAAGTCGCACATCCATTTGAAAATGTCATATCGCTTCACATTCACAGGCGTCCATGTTTGTGGAATTTTTTTGATAAGAAGTTCATGATGGCTAGCAAGGTCTCAAATATTGCGCGATATGTTCCTGACGAAATTCTGTTTGTTGGTTATGAAAAACCAGCATGGGATGGAGAGCTCGCGTTAATAATTAAGCAATCATCCTTAGGTGATTTTCAACTTGTAGTTTTGAGTTGCATACTCCTAAATGGCTATGCTACTTTACCTTATGGTACTAAGAAGACAATTTTTATGGACGACAAACTTTCTGTGTTTGGTGATGTTATCATGGAATCATGCCTTCTTTCTATTGATACCAGTGAGTTGGTAGTCTCACCTTCCAGTGCGAGATCTATTCGACTTGCTTATCCATTTCCTTGTGGTGGCCGAGAGCCTGTAGTATCCCTAGTTGAACAAGTTGTTGGAACTTTCGCATTGGGGGACTGCGATCTATGGACTGGTGGTGCACTGGTTTCCACAATGCATATGGAGAATTTTCGGACTCCGAAGAGTAAGGCATTACTACTGCTGGTCTCTACTGGAAAGGTTCGCTCATTTGCATCTTCTTACTCTATGATTAAAGTGTGGGATCCCGGCCGATAATGGTGTGTGAATTTCTATATCAGTGAAATAATTGAAAATATAATTTTTGGTTTAGAGATTAGTGATATATCGCGGAGCGCAATTAAAGGTGACAATGTTGATTCACAATTGGCAGAACTTTCTTGTTTTGGCTTACACTCACCAACAAAGGCCTTGACATGGGTACCGGCTACACCTTTGAGGTCATCTTCCACCATTGCAAATCTTGTGGTCACCTCAAACCAAACGTTTGATTCCCCACATTATTCTATTCATTTTATATTTGCACTAGACTTGAATAGTTGTTCTTCAACCATGAACAAGATAGGGCAGTGGCATCCTAGTGCTAATGATGAACAATGAGCTAGCCAAACATCCTTATTCATTCGGCACATGAGCGCACGTATTGCTTCCAGGTATGTGGTCGAGGTGGTTGATAAGCTTTGTGTGAAGAAGGTCAATGAGGATTCAAGCCTAGTAGAGCTTTCTCATGGCTTTTATGTGGAAACTACACAATACCTGAGAGTAAGGGCAATTATAAGCACATGTCATCCTATTGTCTCTTATAGTACCCTCATTCATGGGCTTTGTAAGAATGATAATCTAGACGAGAGACTCATTTTGAAGGAAGCAATGAGATTAAATGGTAAAATTTCAAGAACTGTCATGTATAGGATGCTTATTCCGCTGAAATTTATGAAATATGATGAAGTTGAGTGTGTGTTGATAAACATATCTCACAAAGGGCTAGTTCCAAAAGAAGTGTTGTATAATACCATCCTTGCTATCCATTACTCAACAGAACATATCCTGAAGGATCTAAAGTTACTAAGGAAAGGATACTAAGGTGTTTGAGGCAAATTGATGGGTTGTTGATCACATTACACGGGGTGCTTTTGTGTGGATTTGCTTCTCAAAAGTTTGCCTTGGTTCACTCACTTCGCTCTTCGCTAACTGCTTCGCGAAGAGGGCAAGCAAGATCTTGTCGATATGCAGGGCAGGTTATGATGGCCCTCAAGTTGATAACACTTCTTAAGTTGATAACACTGCTAATGTCTGAGAGCCACAAAAGACAAGGTTTAGGTTGGTTCGCTGAAGGTGCACTAGATCGTATATTTTTCTCTAAGCACAAAGAACGCCTTAATATTCATATAGTTGGTTGGGAGCTCGTGAGTATCACTATTATTGACTTGAACTTTGAGGACAAGGTTCTTATTGAGGACGGGAGTATTGTTATGAATCAACCACAGCCCAATAAGGATATCAACGCACAAATAGCTACTGGGCTGAGAACAAGCAATATGGTCAGATTAATTTGGGATCCGGGTTGAGTAGTGAGCCCAAGAACTATTCTATTAAAATAGTAAAAGGAGTGATTTTGGGATTATGCAAATTGTTGAGAACTCTATTTTCTCTCGTCTCCGTTCTTCTGGCTTCTTCCTCTATACTATCTCTTTCTGTTCTCCCTCGGCTCTCTTTATCCTTCTTCTCTAAATCTCCTTCTTAGTTTTAGTTTTTGTCGTTGTAATGATTGACTCTTTGAGTTTATGAATTAAACCTATCCTTTCCCTCGTTGACTTTGTGTCGTGAATTCAGATTAATAACAAAATCAAAGTGGAAAAACTGAAAGGATGAATTTCACAGTATATTTACAAGTCACAAAAAATCAATAACGAAAGTCGATGAACTATAACATTAAATAAATTTAAATTCAATAACAATATCAAAGTAACTATAAACTAAACAAAGGAATCAAAGTCGATGAAAGTAGTTGAAATGAGAAGTATTCTCTGTTTAGACGTGAAAATAAAAAACATCGGATCAAGTTCACAAGACATTTACTAGGAGAGGAGAGTCATACTCCGAAATGTCTGACTCTTTCCCATTCCGAGCTAGAACCTTTAAATTCAATAACAAAATCAAAGTGCAAAAACTGAAAGTATGAATTTCACATTATATTTACAAGTCACAAAAAAAATCAATAACGAAAGTCGATGAACTATAACATTAAACAAATTTAAATTCAATAACAATATCAAAGTAACTATAAACTAAACAAAGGAATCAAAGTTGATGAAAGTAGTTGAAATGAGAAGTATTCTCTGTTTAGCCGTGAAAATAAAAAATATTGGATCAAGTTCACAGGGCATTTACTAGGAGAAGAGAGTCATGCTCCGTAATGTCTAATTATTTCCCATTCCGAGCCAGAACCTTTAAATTCAATAACAAAATCAAAGTGCAAAAATTGAAAGGATGAATTTCACAGTATATTTAAAAGTCACAAAAAAATCAATAACGAAAGTCGATGAACTATAACATTAAACAAATTTAAATTCAATAACAATATCAAAGTAACTATAAACTAAACAAAGGAATCAAAGTCGATGAAAGTAGTTGAAATGAGAAGTATTCTCTGTTTAGCCGTGAAAATAAAAAATATCGGATCAAGTTCACAGGACATTTACTAGGAGAAGAGAATCTTGTTCTGTAATGTCTGATTCCTTCCCATTCCGAGCCAGAACCTTTAAATTCAATAACAAAATCAAAGTGCAAAAACTGAAAGGATGAATTTCACAATATATTTACAAGTCACAAAAAAATCAATAATGAAAGTCGATGAACTATAACATTAAACAAATTTAAATTGAATAACAATATCAAAGTAACTATAAACTAAACAAAGGAATCAAAGTCGATGAAAGTAGTTGAAATGAGAAGTATTCTCTATTTAGCCGTGAAAATAAAAAACATCGGATTAAGTTCATAGGACATTTACTAGGAGAAGAGAGTCCTACTCTGTAATGTTTGATTCTTTCTCATTCCGAGTTAGAACATTTAAATTCAATAAAAAAATCAAAGTGCAAAAACTGAAAGGATGAATTTCACAGTATATTTACAAGTCACAAAAAAATCAATAACGAAAGTCGATGAACTATAACATTAAACAAATTTAAATTCAATAACATTATCAAAGTAACTATAAACTAAATAAAGGAATCAAAGTCAATGAAAGTAGTTGAAATGAGAAGTATTCTTTGTTTAGCCGTGAAAATAAAAAACATCGGATCAAGTTCACAGGAAATTTACTAGGAGAAGAGAGTCATGCTCCGTAATCTCTGATTCCTTCCCATTCCAAGCCAGAACATTTAAATTCAATAACAAAATCAAAGTGAAAAAAACTGAAAAGATGAATTTCACAGTATATTTACAAGTCACAAAAAATCAATAACAAAAGTCAATGAACTATAACATTAAACAAATTTAAATTCAATAACAATATCAAAGTAACTATAAACTAAACAAAGGAATCAAAGTCGATGAAAGTAGTTGAAATGAGAAGTATTCTCTGTTTGGACGTGAAAATAAAAAATATCGGATCAAGTTCACAGGACATTTACTAGGAGAGGAGAGTCCTGCTTCGTAATGTCTGATTCTTTCCCATTTCGAGCCAAAAAATTTAAATTCAATAACAAAATCAAAGTAAAAAAACTGAAAGGATGAATTTCATTGTATATTTACAAGTCACAAAAAAATCAATAACGAAAGTCGATGAACTACAACATTAAATAAATTTAAATTCAATAACAATATCAAAGTAACTATAAACTAAACAAAGGAATCAAAGTCGACGAAAGTAGTTGAAATGAGAAGTATTCTTTGTTTAGCCGTGAAAATAAAAAATATCGGATCAAGTTCACAGGACATTTACTAGGAGAAGAGAGTCTTGCTTCGTAATGTCTGATTCCTTCCCATTCCGAGCCAGAATCTTTAAATTCAATAACAAAATCAAAGTGCAAAAACTGAAAGGATGAATTTTACAGTACATTTAGAAGTCGCACCAAATCAATAATTAGCGATGAAGGTCGATGAATTATAAAACTAAACAAATGTAAATTCAGTAAACAAAATAAAAGTAACTATAAACTAAAGAAAGGAATCAAAGCCGATGAAAGTAGTTGAAATGAGAAGCATTCTCGGTTCAGCAGTGAAAACAAAAAACAGGCTCAAGTTCACATGACATTTACTAGGAGAAGAGAGTCCTGCTCTGTAATCTCTGATTCCTTCCCATTCCGAGTGAGAACATTTAAATTCAATAGCAAAATCAAAGTGAAAAAACTGAAAGGATGAATTTCATAGTATATTTACAAGTTACAAAAAATCAATAACGAAAGTCGATGAACTATAACATTAAACAAATTTAAATTCAATAACAATATCAAAGTAACTATAAACTAAACAAAGGAATCAAAGTCGATGCAAGTAGTTGAAATGAGAAGTATTCTCTGTTTGGACGTGAAAATAAAAAAATATCGGATCAAGTTCACAGGACATTTACTAGGAGAGGAGAGTCCTGCTTCGTAATGTCTGATTCTTTCCCATTCCGAGCCAAAAAATTTAAATTCAATAACAAAATCAAAGTGAAAAAACTGAAAGGATGAATTTCATTGTATATTTACAAGTCACAAAAAAATCAATAACGAAAGTCGATGAACTACAACATTAAATAAATTTAAATTCAATAACAATATCAAAGTAACTATAAACTAAACAAAGGAATCAAAGTCGACGAAAGTAGTTGAAATGAGAAGTATTCTTTGTTTAGCCATGAAAATACAAAATATCGGATCAAGTTCACAGGACATTTACTAGGAGAAGAGAGTCTTGCTTCGTAATGTCTGATTCCTTCCCATTCCGAGCCAGAATCTTTAAATTCAATAACAAAATCAAAGTGCAAAAACTGAAAGGATGAATTTTACAGTACATTTAGAAGTCGCACCAAATCAATAATTAGCGATGAAGGTCGATGAATTATAAAACTAAACAAATGTAAATTCAGTAAACAAAATAAAAGTAACTATAAACTAAAGAAAGGAATCAAAGCCGATGAAAGTAGTTGAAATGAGAAGCATTCTCGGTTCAGCAGTGAAAACAAAAAACAGGCTCAAGTTCACATGACATTTACTAGGAGAAGAGAGTCCTGCTCTGTAATCTCTGATTCCTTCCCATTCCGAGTGAGAACATTTAAATTCAATAGCAAAATCAAAGTGAAAAAACTGAAAGGATGAATTTCATAGTATATTTACAAGTTACAAAAAATCAATAACGAAAGTCGATGAACTATAACATTAAACAAATTTAAATTCAATAACAATATCAAAGTAACTATAAACTAAACAAAGGAATCAAAGTCGATGCAAGTAGTTGAAATGAGAAGTATTCTCTGTTTGGACGTGAAAATAAAAAAATATCGGATCAAGTTCACAGGACATTTACTAGGAGAGGAGAGTCCTGCTTCGTAATGTCTGATTCTTTCCCGTTCCGAGCCAAAAAATTTAAATTCAATAACAAAATCAAAGTGAAAAAACTGAAAGGATGAATTTCATTGTATATTTACAAGTCACAAAAAAATCAATAACGAAAGTCGATGAACTACAACATTAAATAAATTTAAATTCAATAACAATATCAAAGTAACTATAAACTAAACAAAGGAATCAAAGTCGACGAAAGTAGTTGAAATGAGAAGTATTCTTTGTTTAGCCGTGAAAATACCGTGAAAATAAAAAACATCGGATCAAGTTCACAGGACATTTACTGGGAGAAGAGAGTCTTGCTTCGTAATGTCTGATTCTTTCCCATTCCGAGCCAGAATCTTTAAATTCAATAACAAAATCAAAGTGCAAAAACTGAAAGGATGAATTTCACAGTACATTTAGAAGTCGCACCAAATCAATAATTAGCGATGAAGGTCGATGAATTATAAAACTAAACAAATGTAAATTCAGTAAACAAAATAAAAGTAACTATAAACTAAAGAAAGGAATCAAAGCCGATGAAAGTAGTTGAAATGAGAAGTATTCTCGGTTCAGCGGTGAAAACAAAAAACAGGCTCAAGTTCACACGACATTTACTAGGAGAAGAGAGTCCTGCTCTGTAATCTCTGATTCCTTCCCATTCCGAGTGAGAACATTTAAATTCAATAGCAAAATCAAAGTGAAAAAACTGAAAGGATGAATTTCATAGTATATTTACAAGTTACAAAAAATCAATAACGAAAGTCGATGAACTATAACATTAAACAAATTTAAATTCAATAACAATATCAAAGTAACTATAAACTAAACAAAGGAATCAAAGCCGATGAAAGTAGTTGAAATGAGAAGTATTTTCTGTTTAGCCGTGAAAATAAAAAATATCCGATCAAGTTCACAGGACATTTACTAAGAGAAGAGAGACCCGCTCCGTAATGTCCGATTCCTTCCCATATCGAGCTAGAACCTTTAAATTAAATAACAAAATCAAAGTAAAAAACTTAAAGGATGAATTTCATAGTATATTTACTAGTCACAAAAAATCAACAACGAAAGTTGATGAACTATAACATTAAACAAATTTAAATTCAATAACAATATCAAAGTAACTATAAACTAAACAAAGGAATCAAAGTCGATGAAAGTAGTTGAAATGAGAAGTATTCTCTGTTTAGCCGTGAAAACAAAAAACAGGATCAAGTTCATAGGACATTTACTAGGAGAAGAGAGTCCTGCTCCGTAATGTCTGATTCCTTCACGTTATGAGCCAGAACATGTAAATTTCAATGGAAAAGCAAAGTAAAAATTAATAAAAGTCCTAGTTGAAATGAAAAAGCATTCTCCGTATGATATACTCACCATAGTTTGCTGAATTCTTGTAGAGAGAGAACTGAGAGTTGATGGAAAGAGATAGAGAGGCATTTGGAGAATTGGAGCTGAAGTTTTTAAAATTGTTTTGAGAATGCAGGTAAATGGGTGGGAGTGCAGGGGAGGTGAATTTATAAAGGTGTGGAACGCGGACTGCATGCTATAGTGGCCTACTTTGTAATTTCCAGAAAGTTTAGTGGCTCAATAAATAATTCCGGGTAGGTTGAATCGCAGGGTAAAATTAAATAACACGAGACAGTGAAAATTGCAAAATGCAGGTAAGTATCTTTTGAGGTAGTGGTGGTGCAGATCGTGGGTACTGATTGGTATCAAAACAGACGTCGAAATGTATCAACTTATGTGTACATACCTATAAGTCGACACATGTTTCAATTGTCATTACATGTGAGAGGATGCGAATCATCTGATTATGCCTGGCTAATTTCTGGAATCTAATGCTCAGTATGTTTGGTGTTTCCTGCTTATTGCCCTCATCAAACAGCTTTAATGTTGCTGGAAACTGAAATGAATGACAAAGATTAGCAAACCATGATTTCCTCAAGCGGCTGAGTCAAGCAGTTATGTTGAAGGGTTGGAGAGTGGAGGCCCCGGAGAAAAGGAAATCAAAGGGCTTTTGGCCCTTTCCTTGCTTAAAATGATTCTTTGAGCTCCACCTTAGTTGCTTCTTTACAATGATAGTTAGCATCTTTAAATGAATGTGGTATGCCTAAAGAACATCTATACTAAAAATAGCATTTCATCCCTCTCTTTTGGACTAATACTTTGAATTCGTGTCCAACTACAGTATCTGATCAATTGCTTTGTAATATTTGCTTACATTGGCAAACTCTCTACCTTTGTTTGTTATTCGCCGCTTGCGAATCAGGTATTGAGTTGCTTGAAATTTAGTATTACTCTTTCCATTTACAACCACCTGCTGGAAATTCTTGGCTTGGGTCACTAATTGCTACTATAAATGGAAATCTCAAGATTTCAATTAGCAATGTCCATGTCAGATATGAGGATTCTGTCAGGTTTGTTCGTGTCAGCTATTGATGTCTTTCTAATCAGAGCTGAGTTTCCCTATTTTGTTGTTTGTATTAAGTCGCCATTATTTGGTTTTTTAACTATGATCTTTGATTTATAGCTTGGTTTGCTTTTTTTCTTTTGCATATAATGGATGGCTACAAATTTAGCAATTTAGCATATAATGGGGTTACACCTGCAAGTTGCAAAGCTCGCAGCAGTTACGATGGATGAACAAGGGAATGAAACTTTCGATACAACTGGTGCTTTGGATTGCGTAAGGTAAGTTGTTCTCTTTTTCATGCGAAATATTTCTCAAGAAAATCGCTCTGGTCAATCAAATGGTGATGATCTGTCTAGAAGGTCAGAGTGAAATAAAGTATTTATACATTATAATTGGCATTGTTGCCCATAAGCATCCTAATTTTGTGTCTGGTTTGGGATATTGTTATTCCTTTTCCTCTTTACAGTGAGGTAGATTACGGAATGACATAAAGAGAGTAGCGAAAGTTTTTCATAGATTGGCCACAGTTAGTTATTCAACTACAAGATTGCATGTAAGCCTGACATTTGGCGAAGTGAGTCGTTAAGTGGATCGATCTCTGTTCTTCGTCGAAGACAAAGAGATATTTCAGAATTGACAATGTTATCGTTGCTCGGCATCAATTAGTAGGAGATGAATGCATTTTGAGTGCCTAGCAATGGCATAGTCATTCCTAGTATCTTTTTGGCGCACTATGATATTTCAGTTTGTATAAAACATTAGGTGTTGTTCATAGAGAATCATGTTATGCTGGAGATTATATAATTTTTTTGTAAACTGCTTGTATACAGGAGACTTTCCTAGCATTTAAAGAATTATTTACCTAATCCCCCCCAAAAAAGTAAAAACTTCTATATGGTCAAAACCAGAAAGTGTCCTTTTTTCTATTTGAACTGGCACACCTTTCTTACCTTGGTTAATGAGGATGCCTTCTATAATGTTCCTCTGGCTGATTAGCATCTCTTAATTTGTTTCTAGTCTTCGATAGTGTACCTAAAGGTAGGTCAATTGGTCTTGTATAGCATGTTTGATGAATTGTGCTGTACTCTGGGTGAACTTTAGGATCTGGTTACAGTGTTTCTAGGTTAAACTGGAAAAGTAATTTTAAGATAAATTCAAGGTAAGAAACTACATGTTTTCTTACATCAAATTTATGTTTTTTTTGTGTTTTAATATTTGAGAACATAGTATTGTTCCTTGTAGTTGATAAAGCAGACATTACAATTCCCTACTTAGTGGTTATGCTTGATGGTTGCTTTTCTTGGAGCATGTTACATACCACAAGTGGTTGGATTTCCTTGTTTTCAATTGTAGATGTGTTTTTAGTCTTGCAAGGATAATGGTCATGATTGCTGAACTAAGTGCATTTTTTCCCTTTATAGTTGGTGCAACTTGAAAGGCGTGCCATGTACCATGATTCAAACAGCAAGCTGTGGAAGTTGGACAAGAAATGGGAGGATCATACTCCGAAAGAGTGGATTGAGGTACATTCTTACTAAGCCTTTTACTTTTTGTTGTGCTATGACTGTGGTAAGAAAATGTGCACTAACGCCTCTAGCGTACATGTTCATGTTAGCTATTGTATAGGATTCATGTCCACTCCCATGGTATTCTCTCTTTAATCCTTTCTAATCCACTTCTTGTTGCTCAGATATTTGAAGATGGTATTAATGAACCTTCGGATAACAGTATAAGAAACTCATCCGGATGGGCTGAAGATAAGCCGGCTTGGTTGGTGTTTTGGGAATCAGCAGTGAGAGGTAAGAGAAGTATGTCACCTCCATTCACAGTAATCTCGGATGGATTATCATTCAGATCAATCTTTGTCCCTGCCATCTCGAATTATAGTCCATGATCGAGATACTTTACTTGTCGAGGAACCCAAGTAGCTGTGAAGTTCTTCCATCTCTCAAACCTGCAAATTTCCTCTGAAGTTTGAAGTCCCACAAAATTCCTCTTTCCTGCTCCCTGCATATGTGGACCATTACTTTCTTCTGTCTGCAAAAAATAGTAAATATGGCAGGGAATGCATCTTATAAGGAGGCATCTCCATGCAACCTCTGTCTCCAAAGACTCAGTCTAGTGTTGTCTCCCACCTTAAACTAGACATGTCTGTAAAATTAGCCCATATCTTAATGATGCTTCTCCACAAAGTTACCCCATAAGGTTCGGGTATCTGGTTTCCTCCAGACTCTAGCTTGTGCCTCAAACATGTCAATGGTGACCATTCTCCATAGAGCCTTTGTAATATGGCTATTAATTTGACTTATTTTCAAGTGAGGGTCAAGTTTTCATGACATTTGTCACGACATAATATCCACTATAACAAAATTTGTGGACCAAGTTTTCATGACATTTGCCATGACATAATATCCACTATTAGGCCAAGGATTTCTTGCTATGAATAGAGGAGCTTCTCCTTATTTGTAAACACACCAATTCAGGAGTTTTTCACTCTTGTCTTTCTTTCTCCTTCATTAGTAATTGAGAGTATTTTGTAAGAGAGTTGAGTGTTGGGAAACACTTGTGTGATCCCTTATCACGCCCAACTATGCCGCATAAAAATGACTAAGCGATCGTTGCAAATATAATCCGATTTACAAGTCCGGAGTAGAATCCCACAGGGAATTAACCTACTAAGCACAGCTACTAGATTCGCACAAATTCACGTAATCAATCTTCAGAAATATTAAATAACGAATTGGATATTTACTAACTAAAGATCAAGTAATGAAAATGCAGTAATTAATAACTAAAGACGAACAAGTTGTAGACAAGATTTGGAATGGTCTAAGGTTCTGATTTCCCCTATTGTCGGAATCCTTTATGCTACATTTCCTATAAATTTGCCTAAGTTTTCTCTACCGATCATGAGCGCTCTGAGTGTCGTAATTCTCTCCCGAGTAACTATCACAATTTACTAGACATATTCTTCCGAACTATGCTAGCTGGCACTAAGTTACGGCTCACTCGGATCGCACCAAGGTTTCGTTATTCCTAATCCCACCTTTAAACCCTCCGTATTGATCGCTCATATACGTTACGAGTGATGTTGTTTAACAACTACCTAAATATGCACTCTCTTCCGAGTAATACACACTAAATAAGCACAGTCGATTGAGAGCTCTTCAACCAAGCACAATATAAACGTAGTTGAACAAATAGAGAAAAAGATACGGCAAATCTATATTAACGTAACAGGAAAATCATCCTTCAATAGGTTCCATCAAAACCCTAGATTAGAAGTTTTAGCTACTCATACTCATAGTAACAATATCCATAGTATTTTGCATAAATAAATCACAGAGTAAAGATGAAGGAATATAGAAATCGATGATTCTTTCCCCCAACAGGTGTTCCACGAGCTATTCTTGTCTCCGGTCGCAAAAACTCTCCTCTAAAAATGGTGTTTAATGACTATTTATATGTGTAGGGAAGAGACCTAGACGAAATAACCAAGTCCAAAACCAAATAGAAGACAAAGTATGCTTTAAAAATCCGGAACACGCTCGCTGTAGACCGTGCCTCGCGAGCTCTGTGGCGCGCTTGATCTCGCGGTAAGCCTCGCGGCGCACACTCAAACGCGAGCAAGAAAGCTTGCAACTCCTGCTCGAACGCGAGCAAAGTAGCTTGCGTCGCCTGCTTTATCGCGCACAAAGTCCCTTGCCTCGCCTACTGCTGCTTCAATTACAATTCTGTTGCCTCACTTAACTTTTGCATTTCACGTTTTCTTTGTTTTTCCTTTCCAAAATCCTTGCCTTGTTTCTTTTTGTCTTCTTTTGCATTGGTATTCAATCCTTGTCTCAATTATTCTTTCTTCATCAATAATTTTCTTATCATTGTATAATCATAAGCCCATTGTTTTAGTGTATGAATTACACTTTAAATATTTACTTTGCTTTAATTTCATCTCCAATGTACCTACACATAAAATAGACTCAATTAAGCACAAATATAGTATAGTTTAGCATTAAAGCCCCAAAATATAAGGTAAGTAATGCACTAAAAATCTAGAATTATAGCCAAACATCACTACCCCACACTTAAATGTTGCTCGTCCTCGAGCAATCAAAATACACTTTATGTAGACACGACATTTTTAAACAATTTTCCTAACTCATCACACCTAGAATCTTTAAAATAGACTAAGCATAAGAGTGTAACATCTTCACCTCAAAAATTGACTCGCAAGTACCATGTATTATTTACAACTCACTCACTTATTCTAAAATAGAGGTCAATGATATTACCTTTTCTTCGTGAATCAAGTGCCCCCACACAACAAAAGAGAGTAGTTCCACACACAATAAAAGTTTAAGAATAATTAGGAACTCAAGATATAAAAAATTCACTCACTCTCAGAAATAACATTCATATGCCACAAAAGATGCACCATAGGCTTGCCCGTAGTGTACTACTCTATTAATTAAGCTCATTCAGTCTAGGATCAAGTAGGACTTTAATTGGTTGTAATATAGACTGCGGGTCGGGTAGGATACATTTGGATATAGGAGTGACTACACCTCTCTAAGCACTTTAATACATACACCTTAACATTTAAACCCTACACTTATGTCAAACCATAACTCCACCTTCACATCAATGTATATTAACTCCATACTTCTTTAAGCACAATTACATCAAGAGTCACCACTATCAAGGAATATTTTTTACAGCAATACAACTATATATATATATATATATATATATATTTTTTTTTTTCTTTTTCAATTCACGTGGCTCTTACTTTTTCAAAACAGTGCATTTTTCTCCTTATTTTATTAGTTCCACTCAAAAGCCAAACCAACCACACCATACTTGAACTTTTACAAAGTTCATAACAATTCAAGTGCTCATGAGAGGTGAAAAGGTTCAAATAGATGGTTAATTCAAACAAATGGGTAAGGCTTGTAATGAGGTTGCCAAAGAAATAGGATTACAGGCTCAAAGGGGTTAACTACGTTACACAACAATTAGGCGGGTAAACTATATATATCTAGCTCAATAAAGAAACGACTATATCACTTCCAAGACTGAACAACGCTATTATTTCGCTTTGCAAACATACGGGGCAAGTTCTAGACATCAAATGCAATGCACAGAATAACACACAAACCTCACACACACACATGGCACATAATTCACTCATGATTGGACTCATCAAGACACTCTAGTCAAAGCAGTTAAGCAAAGTTAAGATCATACGATTTAAGGTACTTATACAAGAGTCAAATACTGAGCCTAAGCGTCACAACCAAAGTACTCACTATTCTCAAGGCATAACAAAGTCAAGAGATATTGCTCCAATTCAATTCAAAGCACAATGGCTCCTACTCCTAAAAAATAAAACTAACAATACCCATTTCAAACAAAACCCTTAGAAAAGAACCGCGGCACAAAAAAAAACCAAGGGGGAATTGTTACACTACCTAACAAAAGAAAATCTTTTTGTCTTTTTTTTCCAACTTAAATCCCTCAAGACACCTGTCGAATGCGATCCATCGTTGGGAGAAGTCTAATTTTTCTACTTTTTTCGTTTTATTTTTTAACACACTACTACTAATCATCTAGATAAATTCTCTCACCCCACACTTAAAAAGAGTGCATTGTCCCCAATGCACAGATAAGAAAAACAATACGAGGGTGGACAAGAAACTCCTTGAAAGGCCAAAGCCGAAGCAATAGCGGCTCACGGGTACTCAGACTTCCCCCAGATATGGTCTTTTGTGTGTCACCCACACTTAGTTCTCACCATCTAACACGTTTTTGCACTCTTCCAATGGCTTTGCCTCCTATGCTTATAATCCTACAAAACAAAAACAAATACTACAACAATAATAAGAAAAAAATAGAAATACACAAAAGCAGTAAAGATGGGTTGCCTCCCAACAAGCGCCTGATTTAACGTCGCGGCACGACGCAGATAATCGAACTTAAGGCTCGCTCAAAATTGTTTTGGCTATTGCAAATGAGTCACCGATACTACCTTCGTCTCATCCATGCCCAAGTAATGTTTCAACCTGTGACCATTGACTCTAAACTTGCGAGAGCCATCTTCTGATGCAATCTCTACGGCTCCGGTGGTATGAATCTCTAGCACACGGAATGGTCCTGACCATCTTGACTTCAATTTGCCCGGAAACAACCTCAATCTCGAATTGAATAATAATACCACATCTCCCGGTTTAAAATTTCGCTCAATAATGTTTTTGTCATGCACCAGTTTCATTTTTTCCTTATATAACCTTGTACTCTCAAAAGTATGGTAACGGAACTCGTCAATTCATGCAGCTCTGTGACTCTACTAGTTCCAGCAGCTTTCAAGTCCAAATTTAATTGTCGTAACGCCGAGAAGGCTTTATGCTCTAACTTTACCGATAAGTGACATGCCTTTCCAAATATCAATATATACGGTGACATACCAATCGGAGTTTTGAATGCAGTGCGGTAAGCCCACAGCGCATCATCCAATTTTCTCGCCCAATCAGTCCGAGTAGCATTTACAGTTTTGGTCAAAATACTCTTGATTTCTCTGTTTGACACCTCTACTTTCCCATTTGTTTGTGGGTAATACGGAGTAGCAACTTTATGGCAAACGCCATATTTCTCCAACAACTTTGCAAAGGCTCGGTTGCAGAAATGGGTGCCTCCATCATTGATGATCGCTCTTGGAGTACCAAATCGGGTGAAGATATTTTTTTTCAGGAAACCAATAACTGCCTTCGCATCATTTGTTGGAAGTGCCACGACTTCTACCCATTTCGAGACATAGTCCACCGCTACAAGTATGTACTTGTTATTATATGAGCTGACAAATGGTCCCAGAAAATCGATTCCCCATATATCGAATACTTCCACTTCTTGAATTGGGTTCATGGGCATCTCATGTCGATGGGAAATATTCCCCGTCCGTTGGCACTCATCACAACTTTTCACCTAGAAGTGCGCATCTTTCAACAACGTCGGCCAATAAAAACCTGACTCCAACACTTTAGCAGCTATCCTTACACCTCCAAAATGACCTCCATACGGTGAAGCATGATATGCCTGCAAAACAGAAGATTGTTCTATCTCGGGAATGCATCTCCGGATCATGTTATCAAGACAAATCCTAAACAAATATGGTTCATCCCAGAAATACATGCGACAATCACGAAAAAACTTTTTTTTTTGCACAGAAGACAAGTCATAGGGAACAATACCGCTTGCCAGGTAATTTGCAATATCTGCATACCATGGTGTAGCCTCAAGGCTCGTGGCTAAAACTTGTTCATCTGGGAAAGTCTTCATGATCTCCTCCACCTCAACCTTCTTTTCCGCTCCTTCAAGCCTGGACAAATGATCAACAACTTGGTTTTCTGTTCCCTTTCGGTCACGGATTTCCAAGTCGAACTCCTGTAGCAGTAGCACCCATCGAATTAAGCGCGGCTTTGACTCCTTTTTCTCAATTAGGTACCTGAGGGCAGCATGGTCAGTGTAAACAATTACCTTTGAGCCTATCAGTATGATCTGAATTTATCAAATGTGAACACCACAGCTAGCATCTCCTTCTCCGTCACTGTGTAATTCAGTTAGGCGCTGCTCAAGGTTTTACTTGCGTAGTATATCGGATGCATGACTTTATCTTTTCGTTGCCCAAGAACTGCTCCCACAGCATAGTCGTTTGCATCGCACATCAACTCAAAAGGTTGCCCCCAGTCGGGGGCCACTATGATTGGTGCAGTCACCAGTTTCTTCTTCAACTCCTCAAACGCTACCCTGCAGTCATTAGAAAACACAAAAGGGTGATCTTTTTCAAGCAGTTTACACAAGGGGTTAGCAATTTTTGGAGAAATCTTTTATAAATCGTCTGTAGAAACCGACGTGGCCAAGGAAACTTCTTATTGCTTTGACGGAATTGGGTGGTGGTAACTTTTCTATCACATCAACCTTTGCACGATCCACCTCAATGCCCTTACTTGACACTAGGTGCCCCAACACTATACCTTCTTATACTATGAAATGGCACTTTTCCCAGTTGAGCACCAGATTAGTCTCGACACATCTTTTCAGCACTCTTTTCAGATTCTTAAGGCAGTCATCGAACGAGTTTCCCACCACTGAGAAATCATCCATGAAGACTTCCATTATGTCTTCTACCATATCTGTGAAGATGGCCATCCTGCACCTTTGAAATGTGACGGGTGCATTGCATAGGTCGAACGGCATTCTCCGGAAAGCGTAGACGCCATATGGACAGGTGAATGACGTTTTCTCTCTATCTTCCAGGGCAATAGAGATCTGATTGTACCCCGAGTATCCATCCAGAAAGCAAAAGTGGGACCTCCCAGCCAATCTATCTAACATCTGATCAATAAACGGCAAGGGAAAATGGTCTTTTCGAGTGGCCTTGTTCAATCTTATGTAGTCCATACAAATTCGCCATCCCGTGACTGTTCTTGTTGAGATCAGCTCATTCTCGTTTTGCACAACAATCATTCCACATTTCTTTGGCACACATTGAACTGGACTAATCCAGTTACTGACGGAGATGGGGAAAATGATTCTCGCATCTAACCACTTTATCACCTCCTTTTTCACAACTTCTTTCATGTTGGGGTTCAGCCTTCTTTGATGTTCTCTGGAAGGTTTGTGGCCATCTTCCAGTAAAATCTTATGCATACAGAAGGTCGGGCTGATACCCTTAATGTCTGCAATGGTCCAACCAATTGCAGTTTTGCACTCTATTAATACCTACAAAAGTTGTTCTGCCTGCACATCTAACAAACCAAATGAGATAATAACAGGTAAAGTTGAGTTAGGTCCTAAGAAAGCATACCTGAGGTGAGGTGGTAGCGGTTTCAGTTCTAATTGTAGTGGCTCTTCGATCGATGGCTTAGCTGGAGGAGTTTTTCTTTCTTCTAAATGCAAAGACTCAAATTCGAGCTCTCTTTTCCCGAACCCTTGGCCTTCAAGAGCCAGCACCCACCCCGCATCCTCTCCATTTACTTCTTCTAAGTTCATGAGACATGCTGCTAAAGTATCTTTAGCGTTCAGAGTCTCATCTTCCTCCTCCAAAATTACATCCACAACTTCTATCAGAGAGCAGTTAGTAAATTCACTTGGTCGCCGCAAAGACTTCTGCACATTGAACGTTATCTCTTCATCGTTCAGTCTTATTTTTACCTCTCCAATTTCACAATCAATTAGAGCTCTCCCAGTGGCCAAGAATGGTCTTCCCAAAATTATGGGAATCGCCTCATCAACCCAGCAGTCCAGAATGACAAAATCTGCTGGAAACACAAACTTTCCAACCTGCACTAGTACATCATCAAGGATACCTGATGGCCTCTTCACTGTCCGGTCGGCTAGCTGTAGTAACATGGATGTGGGTCTTGCTCTTCCAATGCCTAACCTTTTGTAGATAGCCAAGGGCATCAAGTTTATGCTTGCCCCTAAATCATACAATGCTTTAGCGAAAGCATAACTGCCTATTGTGCATGGGATTGTGAAACTCCCTGGGTCTGACAACTTCTCAGCTATGGGTCTCGTCACGACAGCACTACAGGTCTGGGTTAGTGTAACAGTGGCCAAATCTTGGAAGTCGAACTTGCGAGACATCAAATCCTTCATCATTTTGGCATACCCAGACATCTCCCTCAAGGCTTCAATCAGTGGACTGTTCACCTGGATTTGTTTCAACATCTGCTGCTTCTACTGTCGTTTCTTGCACTACCTCAGTCTCTTTCGCAACCTCTTTTTCCTTGCTTGTGCTCTCTTGTGCATGTTGTATCGTTACCTCAGCTAACCCTGTTGAATCATCTACCTCAATGGGTACTGGCATAAGTGTTTCAGTTGGTCGGCTTTCGCAAGCAATTTCTTTCTCTAGATCTAGGTCTCTACTATTTCTTAGACTCACTGCCATAAGCTGCTTTGGGCCCTGCTCTTTTGGATTGACATGGGTGTCCGCAGGTAACGTCCCTTGGGGACGATTATTCAGAGCCATCGATATCTGCCCTAGTTGAATCTCAATGCCTTTGATAGCTGAGTCGTGCGATACTACCTTTTCATGCATCTGGTGCGCCTTTTCTTGCATCTGGTGGACCTTTTCTTCCATTTTCCCGCTGGCCCCAATGAGTTGTTGCAGCATTCCTTTAATTTCAAACAACCCATCTTCTTGTCGCACTATCTGTTGTTGTTGAGGCTGTTGATAAGCTGGCTGCTGATTTTGCTGGTTGTATCCATGTTGCCTTTGGTAAGGTACAACTTGACCTTGTGGTCGCATAGCTCCAAGATTGTTGCTATTATTGTACTGATGTTATGCTGGTCTATATTGCTGATTCTGTTGCCCCCAATTCTGACCAACTTGCCTCTGTCCTCCATAGTTGGCCACATAGTTCATATTTTCCTGATAGTTCTGGTTGTCACTTTTCGCACTCCACGAGCATGCATATGGTTGGCTAATGCATGGTGTACATAAGCCCCCATTAGTCGCGTCAACTATGTGTACCTGCTGCTTATGGCCTGATTCATCAATCTTTTTGGTGAGGATACTCATTTGCGTCATCAGAGTGGCCATATTCTCGGCTATGGAGTTGTTTGGGTCCAAAGCTACTGAGTGAACGATAGGAGTGATCATAGAGTCTCTTGTCATCCATCCTGAGTTTTGAGCCATTTTATCAAGTAAGATCTTGCATTCTCTTAATGATTTGCTCAAAAATGCTCCACCTGCTGAAGCATCAACATTGGCCTTCAAGTTGTCTACCAATCCCATATAGAACCTTTGCCCCAACATCTGATCTGGAATGCCATGACGTGGATACTTAACCAGCATACCTTTGAACCTCTCCCACGTTTCTTGTAGTGTTTATGTTGGTCTCTGCCTGAAGCTCAATATCTCATCAACTTGTTTGGCAGTCTTATTGGATGGGTAGAACTTATTCAAAAATTGCTTGACTAATTCCTCCCAAGTAGTGATGGAGTTTATGGGGAGTGAATTGAGCCAAGTCTGAGCCTCTCCCGTCACTGAGAATGGAAACAACAATAGCCTTATTGCTTCCGGTGTCACATTTGGTTGCCTTTGTGTGACACGTATTGACAGGAAAGTTTTCAGATGTTGCTGAGGATCTTCAGTGTAAGATCCTGATAACAGTCCTTTGTTCTGCAACAAATGTAGCATATTGTTTGTGATTTGAAATGATTCCGCTTGTATCTGAGAGACTGCAATTGCGGTTGCCAGATTTTCGGCGGTGGGTTGTGCCCAATCATACAAGGCTGCTTCTGGCACAAGAGGCGCCACACCCTGATTGTTCGGGTCATTCGCATTATTTCTGTTGTTTGGGTTTTTTATTACGTCATCCATGTCTAGTTCGATTCGTTCTGTTGAGTTCTATTGTTGTTTGTCCTTCTTGTTTGCACGATTTAATGTCTTGAAAACTTTCTCAGGATCTGATAATGCTTCGAACAATTCACCAGTTCTTGAGGAGTCTCTAGGCATGCACCTGTAACACCCAAGACTACGAACGTTAGAATTTCAATGTATTTATTTTAAAATGAAGAAAATTGACTACACTAAGAATTCTAGCACTTCTTTTAGCTGCAATTAATAACACTGTTAATTCTCCGGTAAATTTAATCACGCCCAACTATGCCTCATAAAAAGGACTAAGCGGTCATTGCAAATATAATCCAGTTTACAAGTCCGGAGTCGAATCCCACAGGGAATTAACCTACTAAGCACAGCTACTAGATTCGCACAAATTCACGTAATCAATCTTCAGGAATATTAAATAACGAATTGGATATTTACTAACTAAAGATCAAGTCATGAAAATGCAGTAATTAATAACTAACGACGAACAAGTTGTAGACAAGATTTGGAATGGTCTAAGGTTCTGATTTCCCCTATTGTCGGAATCCTTTCTGCTACGTTTCTTATAAATTTGCCTAAGTTTTCTCTACCAATCATGAGCGCTCTGAGTGTCGTAATTCTCTCCCGAGTAACTACCACAATTTACTAGACATATTCTTCCGAACTACGCTAGCTGGCACTAAGGTACGGCTCACTCAGATCGCACTAAGGTTTCATTATTCCTAATCCCACCTTTAAACCCTCCGTATTGATCCCTCATATACGTTAGGAGTGATGTTGTTCAACAACTACCTAAATATGCACTCTCTTCCGAGTAATACACACTAAATAGATACAATCGATTGAGAGCTCTTCAACCAACCACAATATAAACGTAGTTGAACAAATAGAGAAAAAGCTACGGCAAATCTATATTAACGTAACAGGAAAATCATCCTCCAATAGGTTCCATCAAAACCCTAGATTAGAAGTTTTAACTACTCATACTCATAGTAACAATATCCCAAGTATTTTGCATAAATAAATCACAAAGTAAAGATGAAGGAATGTAGAAATCGATGATTCTTTCCCTCAACGGATGTTCCACGAGCTATTATTGCCTCCGGTCGCAAAAACTCTCCTCTAAAAATGGTGTTTAATGACTATTTATATGTGTAGGGAAGAGACCTAGACGAAATAACCAAGTCTAAAACCAAATAGGAGACAAAGTATGCTTTAAAAATCCGGAACACGCTCGCTGTAGACCGTGCCTCGCAAGCTCTGTGGCGCGCTTGATCTCGCGGTAAGCCTCGCGGCGCACACTCAAACGCGAGCAAGAAAGCTTGCAACGCCTACTCTAACGCGAGCGAAGTAGCTCGCGTCGCCTGCTTTATAGCGCACAAAGTCCCTTGCCTCGCCTACTGCTGTTTCAATTACAATTCTGTTGCCTCACTTAACTTTTGCATTTCACGTTTTTTTTTGTTTTTCCTTTCCAAAATCCTTGCCTTGTTTCTTTTTGTCTTCTTTTGCATTGGTCTTCAATCCTTGTCTCAATTATTCTTTCTTCATCAATAATTTCCTTATCATTGTATAATCATAAACCCATTGTTTTAGTGCATGAATTACACTTTAAATATTTACTTTGCTCCAATTTCATCTTCAATGTACCTACATATAAAATAGACTCAATTAATCACAAATATAATATAGTTTAGCATTAAAGCCCAAAAATGTAAGGTAAGTAATGCACTAAAAATTTGGAATTATAGCCAAACATCAATCCCCTTTCTTTGGAGTGATATTTTTGTGAGGTTATTCTCTTGGGTTATTTGGGACTAATTAGAGTATTTATTCTAATTTTGTACTCTTGTTGGTATAGTAAAATTGCTCCTCTCCGCTTGTGGACGTAGGTCACCTTGACCAAACCACGTTAAATTTGTGTCTTCTTTATCTTTTTTAATTGTCGTTATTATCAACTTGCATTGTCTTTATTATTGTCATTATAATGTTATTGGGTAAATTCCGCACTACCCGATTTCCCGATTGTTAGTCCTCCATGTCAAATCTCCAAATCCATTTGTTAACTTAAGGATCTATTGAAAACATTTATATTTATGACCTGCAGCCCCTTTATGGGTGATTTGTCGCGTTCCAGTTTATGAGATGGTATTTCTTCACCTCCTCTTTTATCCCATATGATTCTCCAATTTTCCGCCACATTAGCAGGTATAGTCATAAATGACATAAGGAGTAGATAAAGATGCTGGATGATGTACTCTTAATAATATTTGTTTTCCCCCTTTAGATAAATCTCTCTTATCATTCTGCTAGCCTCTACTCTTTCAATTGCTGGTTTCGGTACTGCAGAATCTTTAAGGGTCACACCCAACTGTTATCTAAGTAAGTTGTAGGAAGCAAATTACACTTGAGGACTCAGTGAATTGTTCTATGTTCTCCACCTCGTCTGTTGTACAATCTCAAGCTTTTTTAAATTTACCGTCAAAAACCATAGTAGTATCATAATTATCTCTCTACTGAATTTCAACCACCTTGGCACATCTTATATGGAACCTCTTTCTGGAAAATGATACTACTGGTGTCTAAATTGTAAACCTAGTGAAACTATGGCTTGTTGGTTATGCAAGTGAGGAAGCAATCCTAACACATTAAGACATATAGTCAGATGACTATGGAAATTACGATATAAGATCTCTCCTAAATTACCTGGGATCTTGTGTATTCTTTGTATATGGGTGGTATCCTCCTTAGGTGATTTTTCTTTTGAATTTACTTTTTCAATAAGAACTGATTGGAAAGGAAAAAAAGAATTTCAGCTTTGCAATAGTTTTAGTGTGGACAGTGGGACAGATAGTGCACTTCAAAAAACAGTAAATGATGAGAAAGCCGTGTTTCTTGCTTAGCAGCTAGAGGGGTGATCTTTACGTCTGAGAATTTGAGGAAGAGGAAGGTTACTTATATTTGCTTGTAACTTTATGTTCAAGGGTTCTGATAGATGTCGACCACCTCCTAATTAATTATCCGGTAGCATCAAGTTTATGGTGGAAAATTCTTACATGGTTTGGTTTATTTTGGGTGATGCCAGGCACGATGAAAGAGGTAACAACCAGTTGGAGTTATGGTAGTAGCAGAAGACGCATGGCATGGAAGCTAGTGCCGCTAGCTCTTGTGTGGGTAGTGGAAAGAACAAATAGGAGATCTTTTGAGGGTATAGAGATGAAATTTGCTAAATTAATCGATAGTATTTTATACCTCTTTTCTTTTTGGTGCACCCATAAGGCTCTTTTATGTATAGATGATTGGGTGTTGTTAGTAGAAAACCATCTCTTTCGTAGGGGTTTTATTTTTTGATATACTTGTGTACGACCATGTTTCTGCTCAAGTATTAATAAAATTTATTAATTTATCAAAAACAAACAGTAAATGATGAATCTCTTTGTTCCCTTCGTTAACCCGATTTTCTTCCCCGTCATCTCCTTCTTATTGAGATAGGGAGATTGATATAATTGAAAATGCCCTTAATCAGAACATAACAAAAGTTAACTAGAAAAAGACATTGTCTTATCTGTCTGTTTTGAAATATTTTTATATTGATCCAAATGATGGATTTTTGTTGCCTGAAATTAATACTACAAAAATCTACGGGCTATCTAAATGGCCCAGATATAGGGTTGTGTCGGGCACCGACACGTACATGAAATTCAGGGGGGACAAGAAATTTCCTAAGCCAGGCGACATGATGTTAATTGGACACAACATTATACTCGTGGCATGAAATTTATTTTGCATGAACCAATAAAATAACCTTAAAAAAATATAGTAATTGCTTAAGTTGCTCAAATCATTCAAAATCTTTGTCTGGTTGATCTGACGCGATTTGATGTGGGTATGGAGTCCGCACTGAATTACTTGGGTTCTTTGACTACACATATGGCCATTACCAATAGGTTGATTAGGTATTTGGTTTGATTTTTGGGTTTGTCATATATATTCATTTAAGTATGAGAAAGCTTTGTTATTACACGAGATATCTTATGAATAAAATACTAGGTGCTTATGAAGAATTTCATTATATTAGTTTTCGCTTAATAACTTAAATTAATTATTGAAATATACATATATTATGTCGTAATATGCATTTATTTCTCGTATCTCAACACCCATACTCCTACTCCTATTGGTATCCTCGGATCTTTAGATGTAGGTGATGGCCAATCCCACTTTTAGATCTGCATCCGTATCAGGTTCTTGCACCCATATCCGAGCAACATAGTAACTGCCACAACAATTAAAAAACAAACATTTTAATCAATCTTGTGATCCATAGATCTAAAATAAATTATCAAAATGGCATACCAAACAATGTTTGTATTAGGATAGGTTGTCTACATCACACCCCGGGATGCGGCCCTTCCTCGGACCCTAAGTAAATGCGGGATGCTTTGTGCACCGGGCTGCCCCTGCATGCCAAACAAGCACACTGCAAAACATAGCCCAAAAAATCAACGGAAAAGGGTCTGATATGTCCCTCTACTATCATCAATAATTTAAATAAGCCCTCCGTTATACTATTAGAGCAACCAAGCCCCTGTCGTTATACTATTAAACACAAATACCCTTATTTTAACAGATGGGCCACGTGGCAACACCAAAATCATCTGGTTAGATTTAGTATAGATCTGACCCAACCCATTACCCAACCCGACCCTAAAATACTAGACCCTTCACCCTTATTAATGTGTGAACCCTAATTTGTTCACTCATATCTGCAGATGTTCCTCTCTCTCTTCCCCAACTCAAATGTTATAACTTCTCATTCAAATTTCTTTGTTCTTCTTCGACCAACACATCTGATAGTCTTGGTTAGATGTCTAGTTCTAGTGTTACATCGAGAAGGAGGTGCTACTGTGGGGAGATTGCGAACAACTTCACTTCGACGACTACAAACAACCCCGGAATGAGATTCTACAAGTGTGCTAAACCTGAAGTAAGTGTGAATTTCGTTGGTGATTCATTACTCGTCGATGCATTTAAAGTTTTATTTTTTCTGCTCGTTAACATAGTTATTGATTGTATTTGTAAGAACGAGTCATGTGGATATTAGGAATGGCAAGACGAAACCCCCCTCCCCCGGATAAAGCGTTGATAGTAATCAACGATTTCAAGTGTAAATTAGATGCAGCCAATGTCAAAATTAGGACGCTGAATATGTTATTGGATGCGTGCAAGCTTGAAAGGGACAAATTGATGGAAAAAGTTGATATTTTGGAGACTATAAATGATGTTGAAGTGAATAAAGCAAGGAAGATGGAAGTGAAAGTGATGCACATGAAGATGTTCATTATGGTTGCATTTGCACTGTTAGTCGGATTTGTTGTGGCATTGTTGATTAAATGAATTTTGCATTTTATGTAGTGCAGTAGGGTTTTGATGAAGTTAACTGTTGTAAAATCCAGATTTTCATGAATGTTTTGTGTTGGTCAGCTTGGTTGTAATCCAAATTTTCATGAATGCATTAAGTGTAGTGTACTATGGCATTTTGTGTAGTGCAGTATACCTTTCATTTTCGGATTTATTGTGTTGGTCAGCTTGGTTGTAATCACTAAATATAGTTCTTTATATGGCATGTTAATGCCCAGTTTAACAGAATAATGTGGATGTTAACAGAAAAAACTGGGCAGTTATGGCTCTAATGCAATAAAAAACTAGGCAGTTATGACTCTAATGCAGAGTAAAACTGGGCAGTTCACTAAGAGTAAAAATCTGGACATCCACTTTAATGCAGTTAATTCAGTCTATGATGCAGTAAAATCTGGACAGTTATCACCAATGCAGTAATTACATATCAGAAGTACTGTCATTGTACTAATTACATATCACCAAAAATAGTAAAGTTAGTAGGTGAAACTGATGATTGGATGTCAAACTATAATCCCAAAAACTAACACAACCTAAATCATACTATGACATCCAATTCAGTTACCAATACCAATACTAACAGAACATTAAACAGGAGACTGTCATTAAGTTTGCAGTAATTACATCCCAAAATAAACACAAAACTACATAGAACAACTTGATCATTTTCCTTTCCTTATCTTCAGCTTCCCAATCTTCTGTTGTCTTTGTTTTTCTAACTGATTTGAAGTTGTAGCTGCTTTACCCTTCCACATTATAGGCCTGCTGGTGAATATGGAAGATCTGTGGGCTCACTAACACCAGTGTGATCACCAGTAAAGTTGATTGATCTTGTCCCAGCTGGTAAGTTTTTCTGATGCCTCAGTTGAAGTCTTGTCTTGACTTCTGATATCACCATTGGCCTAACCACAGCATCTTCATCATGTTCCATCTCTGGGAAATTTGAAACCATGCTTGATTGACCAACTCTAGGTGTACGCATGAAGCTAAATCCATTTTCCTGACTTGATTGAGTCATTTGTGGTGTTGAACAGTGTATTTCATCTTATGTTTCAAAATCTAACAAAGTTCTTGTCCTTTTCAAAGGTTGGTTTCCCTTGCTTAGCTGCTTTTCCTTTGGTTGCTATTAAAAAATAAAGTTAGAAAACATAAATAGGTACAAGTTCAGCATATGTGCAAATTGTAAATTACCTGAGCACAAGTTCTTGTATTATGGTTTGGTTGTCCACATTTGCCACAAGTCATGACTTTACCTTTGTTTGGATATTAAACAAACAAAGGAACAGCCCACAATGCATCTATACCTAACCCTCCTTGGGTCACTCTTCCTCAATTTTAAGACCTTCTTGTTGGCTAGAGCATACAACTTCATAAACTTCCTAGCTTCTGGTATGTCCTTAAAGGCCATGCCTTTATATATCTCCTTGTAATCATTCATATTCTCAGTTATGTCTCTTTTTTTTTGTGTTTTGAGTAAATATAATTCTTCAGAATCATATCCTTCAAAATCACATCCCTCAGAATCAGAACTAGAGTCAGATCCTAATTCACTTAAACTACAGTCAGTACCCGCCTCATCTAAATAAGGATATGATTCACTATAGTCAACAATACTGGGAATACACTCAATAGGAGGGTCGCATTCATCCACATCATATAGGTTCACTACATTATATTCATTAGAAAGTAAGGATATCAACTGTCTAATCCTCACATCCCCTTAAACCTCATACAATTTATCAGAAGGTCCAGCAATTATAAGTTGTTGAACCCCTACAAACCCTAGCTCAACTATGAATTCAGATTCTATATCTATATAAGAAAGTAAGTCTGAATCATACCCTGACAAAGTGTCTAGTTTATTCTTTGTGTACATAATTTCAGGATGTGTATCCCATTTACCTTCATAATTAAATATTAAATCAACTAAGACCATCTCCAATAATCTAGTAAATATAGCAAATAAGAATGGTTAGCAAACAGTAAAAGAACCAATATAAGTTGAAAGTAAAAAAAGAGGAATAAATATAGGCAGAAAATTACATGTGAGACAGAGGGTCCCATGAATAAAGAAATACAACATGTACAAAAGAATCCACAAAAAGTTAAGTTTATGGGCCACCCCTTCGAAAAAATTGACAAAGAAAGCAAAGATGCACTAAAATTCAACCACCAGAATAGTTTAATGAAGCAGTTACATTCAAGGGTCCTACATTTAGGACCACCTTAGCTAATAAACAAAGAAAAAGCACTAAAATTCAGTCAACATCACAGAAAACTAAGGCATTTATCCCAATAAGACAAAAAACAAATCATAATCCACTTAAGAAACTACCTCTGAGAAAAAATCCTAAACCAGAAGACAATAAATCTACTTTGATATATACCCATACGAATTTATTAGCATAACTGAAGCATGCAACCACTACAAATCGGGACCACCTCAAAACTGAAACAAAAATACTAAAAATGAGAATAATATAACAAGCAATCAGCAAAATCGATCAACAAATACTAAAATCAAGCAATTTAATGAAGAAAAGACTGGCCTTTACACCAAGATCATATGAAATCGACAGTTTGGAGTCACCACTACCGCCGGTCTCTTAGAGCTTTGAGAAAGTGAAAAGAAAAAGGGAAAATTGACCAAATGGTCTGTGACAGTCCATATTTTAGAGAAGGGTTGGATCGGGTTGGGTAATGGGTTGGGTCGGATCTATACTAAATCTAACCGGATGATTTTGCCACGTAGCCCATCTGTTAAAATAAGGGTATTTATGTTTAATAGTATAACGTCAGGGGCTTGGTTGCTCTAATAGTATAACGGATGGCTTATTTAAACTATTGATAATAGTAGAGGGGCATATTAGACCCTTTGATGCTTCATAGTGCAGCATAGGAAGAAACAGTTTGCAGCAATCAGCAACAGTTTGTAAAGCCTAAGAACCGGCAAAATTTACATGCAGCAGCAGAAGAGGAGAAAAAGGAGGGGGGGAAGAATATAGAATCCTGAGAAATTAGCAGTAGCGTGTCAGAAGAGCACCAAGGCTTAGGTTCTTTTCCTCTTCAAATGAGATTCTTCTTTTCCTATTAGGATTCTTATTAGATCTGATACAGAAGGAACACCATGAATCATGGTCAAATCTGTCTTCTCGATCATCATTGATTTAAGGTCAATTTTTAATGTTCTTGGCTTTAGGTTCTTTTTAAAGCTTTTATTTTAATTACAGTTGGACCTCTATATGCTTGTCCTAATTATACGGCATATTGTTGTGCCTTTGCTGTCCAGAATGGGATACTTTTGGCCAGTATAGAAACATACTTGTCCCAAGAAAAATAAAATGCATAAAAATAATAGTTATGTGTTGGATCTATGTCCAATATTGCATAGGTATTGTGTCGGTTCTCATATCAAGGTGTTTCTGCCTCTTTGATTTTGTGTTTTTGATTACTGCATGTGAATATCAAGCAAATCTAAAATCACTTTTATCTTTTGAATTACTTGACAGGTTTTCGAGGAAACCTATGACCGGCTTTTAGAATTTGTGAAAAGGAGTAATGCTGTTAGCCCTACTGTAGCATTAGAAACTGCAACTGTGTTACAGGTGATTTTTTCTAAATATCCTGAATATTATGTTTTACTGGCAAATAGATGTAGCATTTTGTTAATAAAGCTAATATATTGTATGTAATGGCTAATGCAGAATAAAATTGAAAAGATGACTCGCAGAGCTCAGGAGCAATTTCAAATGGTATTCGAGAAGCAAAGCAGGTCGCTTAATCTGCTCTTCGATTTTGCCATTAGTTCCTTGCTCTAACATAAAAGGTGTAGTGTCTGATACGCTAGGACTATATGTTATTACTTTTTGGCCTTTAACATGTTGTTTGATAGGGGTAAAAGCATATTCGATATCATATATTTTTTCCTGCCAAAGTAGTTGGCAGCATAAGCCTTCCTATGATGTTTGTGGTATGGAACTCTGTATATTTTTGTGCGCTTTTGAACCAGCGTTATATGTATGAATTCGAGAAGTTTGGGTTACTTTATTTAGTGCTGTTTGTTTTTTTATTTCTTTTTGCCTTGATTGATGAGAAAACTTAGAACTACCGACAATGCTATATGAGAGTGAATGTTAGGTCTAAGACTCAACACATCCAACAGATGCAATCACAGATATTAATTTTTCCTATGGTTAAGGATAGCAATGGGGCGGGTGCGTGGCAGGGCAAGTCTTTATGCGGGCGAAGCGGGTTAAAAGTTGAAATAATTTTTTGAACATTTGATGCGGGGTTGGGGCTGTTGCAGGTTTTGGGGGGTAAAACTGCAGGTTAGGGAATATAAGTCTACTGATTCTAACCTTCAGTTTGTGCATTATAATTTTTCTTCTGCTTTATATACAGATTTCATTCTCTAATATTTTTTAAAGAATAATTTCATTCTCTAAATTTTCGTAACTATTCTTTTGAGCGTGTATTTTGTGAGACATGAATCATTAACTAACCTTTACAGTGTGCATAAAAATTAATAGAAAACTAATCCCATCAAGTACGCCTTTTCCTTCACTTAGTAGTGTGGAGTTGCTACTATTTTCCAACCTCGCTAAACGTGAAAAATATGTCATTTATTTCCTCAGAAACAATAGTATTTTTGTGTGTGAGAAAATTAGCTTAGATTGTTTGACCAATTGTCGATAGATAAAGAAAATTTGTTTTTAGTGACAAATACCTATTATTTATTTATTTTGGTAACAATGTAAATATTACCATTGACAACAGCAAACGATTACACTTATAGAGCACCTAAATCTGACCACAGACTTTAGGCCTCCAACAAAAAAAAAATCATCTAATTACAAAGAACTTGTCGAACTAAACTCCTACATTTTTGTGCTTTCTTTGACTTCTAAAGTAACTCTAACCTTTCTATAACTTCCCTCTTAATTTGTGTAACTACCTCTGCTCTATTTATAGTTCTTCCTTGAATTTTTTTTTTATATTTCTAGCTCTCCAGGTATGGTATATCACTGCTACATTAGCTGCAACTACCACTTCCTTTTTGAACTGTTTCCAATTCTTTCGTTTGATCATTTCCAGCATTTGCTTGATTCTTGCAACCGGCACTGCCTGTCCTAACCACAGGTTGATATCTTATCTTACTGCATTGATCCAACTGCATTCAACAAACAAGTGGTCCTTTGTTTCCAATTTATCCTCATCACACAAATTACAGGATATATTATCAACCTGTAATTGCATCCCAATCAATCTGTCTTTAGTTAGCAGCCTCCCTAGTGTTGCAAGCCAACCAATAAACTTGTGTTTAGGTTGTGCTATGCTGTCCAAATTAAGTCTGCAATCTCTAGTTTCTGATGTTGTCCAACTATAGCAAGATAGCTACTAGTGATTGAATATCTCCCTCCTAAAGTTAGAACATTTCTGCCATAGGAGTACCATTCCTTCATCAATTCTTTGATTGAGTTTAGCTTCCTCCAATACCAACTACTATCTATAGGAGGAGTATGTGCCCATATGTCATGATCTGCTTTCATGTATACTCCATGAACCCACCTTATCCATAGGGATTCCTTATTCAATGCCAGTTGCCATAGTAGTTTACCTACTAAGGCTATATTCCATTCTTTGCACCCTTTGATATTTAAACCCCCCAATTTCTTTGGACAACACACTTTTTTCCCATGCAACCAGTGCCACTTTCTTATGCCCCTCATTTTTACCCCACAAATACTCCCTACATAGCCTATCTACTCATTTTACCACACTTTGTAGTAAAATAAAGACATTTTCACAGAAGCTATGTATAGAGAAGAGCACAATATTTACTATTTGAAGTCTTCCTGCATAAGATAATTTCTTAGAGTAGGTAACATTGATTCTGTGAGTGATCTTCCCAATCAATATTTGACAATCCATCTTATTCCATTTTCTTGGAGATAAAGGCAATCCTAAGTATCTGATAGAAAAAGTTCCAAGAGTAAATCTTGTTCTTTCCAGCAATTGGTCCTTGATACCTTCTTCAACCCCAGCTACAAAGATGCTAGATTTCTCCGTATTGGCAATCAAACTAAATACTTTACTGAAGTGATCAAGGGCTTCCATTACTCTATTAACTGAGCTAATATTACATTTACGGAATATCATCAAATCATCTGCAAATATGAGGTATGTCAGCTTAATCTCTTTGCACATTGGATGGAACCTGAAGTCAGGTAATCTAGTGATTGTCTTTAAGGTTCTAGAAAGGTACTCCATTACTAGAACAAATAGTAGTGGAGAAATGGGATCTCCCTGCCTCAATCCTCTCTTTCCAGCAAAGTAACCATGGCCTTCACCATTAACTTTGACTGTGAACATAGTAGTAGACACACATACCATGATCCAATGGATGAATTTCTCAGGAAATTCATATCATTTTAAAGCTTTCTCCAAAAACTCCCAGCTTATCATGTCATATGCCTTTCTGAAGTCTATTTTCATTAAGCATCTAGGAGTTGTCTTCCTATTGTAGTGCCTTAGTAAGTCACAGCATATCAAAACATTGTGCATCATGGACCTTCCTTGTACAAAAGTTAACTGGTTATCTGCTACTATATGATTGATTGTTGGCTTCAACCTGGTACAGATCATTTTAGATATACACTTGTATAGAACATTACAGCGGGAAATAGGCCTGTATTGAGCTGCATTTTCTGGAACTTCCGCTTTAGGTATCAAGGCAATGTTAGTAGTATTTATTTGCCTGAGCATTTTTCCATTTGAAAAAATTCTAGAATTGCTTCAGTGATGTCTCTTCCCATAATTGGTCAGGCTGCTTTGTAAAATCCACTCCTAAATCCATCAGGTCCAGGACTTTTGTTACTGTCAATCTAAAACATTGTCTGCTTGACTTCTCTTTCAGAAAAGGTTGCAGTATCTCTTGTTGCTGAGACTATGATAACCTATCCCCATTTCTGATTATACTACCAAAAGCGTGCACTCTTTCTATTGCTTTCCTCCCTAGTAGATCTTCATAATAGTCAACAAATATACTAGCAATTGTATCAGGATCTGTTTACCAAAGACCAGAGCTGTCATTGAGCTGAGTAGTAGCCTGCTTCAGTCTCATGTGCTTGATTACTGAGTAGAAATATTTAGTGTTGTCATCTTCCAATCTAATCCATGTTACTTTACTCATTTGCTGCAAATACACTTCAGCTAGGTAAGATTATTGCCTAAACTTTTGGTATACATTGACTTTAGCTTGTTGATATTCTAGGCTAGTAGGACATCTCTGTAGTTGAATTTGAGCCTGTTTGAGTGTGTTCCTGTCCTCATTGGCTCCAGCCACTATGTTATGAAATATCTGGTTGTTTAAGGCTTTCAATCTCTTCTTTAGCATTTTTAATCTTCTCACTACTGTAAACATTCTGCACCCTTCAACAGTGTAGTTCCAACCCTCATTGACTATGTTCATGAATTGTGGATGTTGAGTCCACACATTACAAAATTGAAAGGATCTCTTGCTTCTTTGCCTCTCATTCACAAAAGTCACCTTTGCAGGGCAGTGATCACTTATTCCCTCTGTCAAAAATCTTGCATTGCATTCTGGCATAGTATCAAACCATTGCTCATTAATAAAAATCCGATAAATTTTAGAAAATAATTTGTGTTATTCATGTTTATCACTCCAAGTGTATCTATTCCCTCGTGCAGGTAGTTCCATCGAATCACACTCCATTACACAATTATAGAAATCCACCATTTTAGCCCATGCCACTCCATTCCCTCCTATTATATCCTCCACATTCAGTACTGAGTTAAAATCACTTATAAGTAGGGATTTTGACTGCTTATTTGTTCTCTTTTACTTACGTTTTAGCTCAAAAATACTTAAAGGTATTCCCGAAAACTAATAAAATATGTTTTCTTGCAGGAATATTGAGAAACGAGCCAAAAAAATAAAAATTAACTAAGAAGGAGTAAACATTGGACAAGAACCAAAACAAGGCAAAATGGACCAAAGTGCGGACCGCACAATACTGTATGCGGCTGCAGACTCTGAAGAACCACTGTCAGAATTCCTTCACAAAGTGCGGACCGCATAATTATTATGCGGCCGCAGAAGACAAGGTTCAGAGAGATGTGTTTTGGGGACCTGAAGATGTGCGGACCGCAATATTATTGTGCGGCCGCAGAATGCAAAAGTGCAGCCGCACTCATAAATGTGCGGTCCACAGAAATTTCCCATGTCCAACCCAAGATCAAGAGTGCGGTCGCACTCAGAAATGTGTGGTCCGCACAATCAAAGGAAGTGCGGCCGCACCCCAGATTTATGTAGCCGTAGAAGACCACCCTGTCAAGTCAACATCAAAGTGCGGACCGCACACAGAATTGTGCGGCCGCACAACCTCCACAGGGGCAATTTTATTCGATAATTTTAGCTGGGTATAAATAGATCTTTTTGTCATTTTTAAGTTAAGTTTGAACACCTGAGAATAGATAGTTGTTTTTCTTTACTGTTTTGGGTAACTTTGTAATAGTTTATCATTTTAACATTAGATTGTTTCCCCTTAATCATCTATTATGAGTTTTATCTTAGTTTCTTCTTTAATTTCTTCATTTCCTATGAGTAGCTAAACCCTTGGCTAGGGTTGTGACCCAACCCTAGTATGGGTATCTAATGGGTGATTGATTTAGGGTTTATTTATGATTGGGTATATGATATTTAGCCTAGTTCTTGCTTGAATTTAAGAATTGATGGTTGCAAACATTGATTCATGCCTAATTGACTATGTCTCTACTTGAGAAAGAGAGATTAAGTCTAGGAAAATTTGGCTAACAAGAAACTGGGGTGAACTCGAAAAATTGATATCTCCAATTAAAGGGTCGAATCTAGAGATAGTAAGACCCGACTTGAGCATCTATCACTTGTTTCGTGAGATACCCATTTGGACTTGAGAAAGCCAAATTTGGCAAAATCACTCAAACTACCGAGAGGTATAGAGTGAGTAATCGCGTGTGATTGCTATATTGTATCCCGACCAACCAAACATGCCCTAAAGCTCTCAATCCGGTAGGTAACCAATTAGGCAGAAGTTACAACCCTAGATCTTTTATAACCTGAAAAACAACAATACCAAAAACAATGTCCCTTACCTTTACAATTACAAGCATTAGCATAAAAATTAGAAGTAGAAAAGAAACAACCAGATATGTGGAAGTGCAATCTTGGGCATATCATATACTTAGACTAGGTATATACCTAATCCAATATAAAGCTCTCTGTGGAATCGACCCCGACTCGCATTGGGTATTTATAATTGTATCGACCGCCTCACAATCCCAATCAGTGGTGTGAGTTTGGGTAACATCAATTTTTGGCGCCGTTGCCGGGGAGCTAAAAACGGATTTAGCTATATATTTGGTTTTGTGTGTGATTTGTTTTCTTTTTCTTCCGGGTTACTAACCTTTTTGTGAATCGATTATAGGTACAAAAATGGCTCTCAACAATGATCCTCTTGGAAATATGCCTTTGGGGGATGTGGACATAGAAGATGACCCTGTTAAGGAGGTTCCTCTTGAGCCTGAAGCAAATAGACGAGGTCGACCGCCTCAAGACAGCATTCTCGTTCCACCCCCAAATCCACCAAGAGCGGCTCCACACCGGGTGTTGCTGAATGAAGGGTATACAAGTGCCATAGTCTCGCCCCGCATTAGGGCAGGCAACTTTCAAATCACAAATGTTATGCTCACATTGCTTGAGCAACGGGGATTCTTCACCGGAGCTCCGAATCAAAATGCGTACAAAAACTTGAAAGGATTTGTGGATACTTGCTGGGAGAGTAAACAGACCAACGTCTCCGAGGATGCTCTGAGGTTGAGGCTATTTCCCTTCTCTCTACGGGGGAAAGCCTTGGACTGGTTAAAAAGATTGTCAAACCATTCTATCCATACATGGGACGAATTGGCGGAAAAATTCATTGCCAAGTTCTTTTCTCCCGGGCATATGGCTACTCTTAGAGATGAGATTCTAGCATTCAAACAAGAATCCAATGAGCCTTTGCACGAGATATGGGAGAGGTACCGCACTGGTGAAAGAGTGCCCGAATAATGACATGAGTGAGGCTATGATTCAACAAACCTTCTACAGGGGGATCAATACTACCAATCAATGCGTGGTCAACCAACATGCCGGTGGAAATTCCATGACAACACCATATGCCGAATCTTGTAAAATCTTAGATGAAATGGCGGATACTTCATCGGCATGGCAAAGTAGAGCAAATGTTCCTCAAGGTGATCTAAATATGATTCACCTACACAAAGAATTGCATGATCATGGGCAAGCAATTACCGAGTTGACCACTACAATGAATCAATTGGCCAAAGCTCAACTTCAACAGGTTCAAGGTCCTAAGTAAGTAAATGCAATGGAAGGTGTCAATATGATGGTGAACAAGCGAAGGCAAAAGAGTCAACAAGTGCAAAATTGTGTGGAACAATTTGTGCAAGATGATACTGGGTTTGACCAAGAGGAATCATACAATGAACAAGAGAAATAAGTGCAATATGTGAATAACTACCAAGGGAAAAGAAACAACTCTCAAGGCCCGAATCAACAACAATGTCGATCTCAAGAAAATCAAAGCAATTGGAGTGGTGGTACCAACAATCAAGGTAACTGGAACAATAAAAATAATCAAGGCAATTGAAACAATCAAGGCAACCAAGGCAATTGGGGTGGCAAAAATCAAGGATATTGGGGAGGCAACAACCAAGGGGGTTGGAACAATAATCAAGGGAATCGGGGACCGGGCTTTCAAGGCCCCCGATGTATCAACAACCAAACAACTAGCCACCTTATCCGTCACATGGTTCTAGCTATTCCAATAATGAGATGGGACGGATTGAAAATATGTTCAAACAAATGATGGGAAAAAATGTCGACTCCGATGCTCAACTAGCCTCTCACAACACTTCAATTCGCAATTTGGAGGTTCAATTAGGGCAAATCTCGCAAGCTTTAAACACTTGTCCTAAGGGGGCACTACCTAGTGACATGGTGGTGAACCCGAAGGGTGGGAACAACACGGGACATGCCATGGCCATAACCACAAGGAGTGGAAAAGGTGGGGAGACAACAACATCAAACCAAAGAAGAATTGTGGATGATGATGTAGTGATTCAAGAAGATGAAATTCCAAGCAATGTGGTTCAAGCTAATGAAGAAGTGAGAATTGATATTGATGAAAATGTGAAGGAAACTCAAGAAGAAGTAAACCCGTCTAGGGAACACGTGATTGATATAGCGGAATCGGTAGTGCCAACGGCCAAGGCACCAATGCCAAGGCCTCCTCCTCCATACCCTCAAAGGCTCGCCAAGCAAAATAGTGAGAACCAATTCAAGAAGTTTATTGACATGATGAAAAGCTTGTCCATTAATGTGCCATTGGTTGAGGCATTGGAATAAATGCCCGGCTATGCAAAGCCCATGAAGGATTTGGTGACAAAGAAAATATCAATGAACTGTGAGACTATCAAGATGACATATAAAGTGAGTGCTATTGTGCAATCAATGGCTCCGAAATTGGAAGATCCCGGCGCTTTCACAATCCCTTGCACTATTGAAAGCGTCGACTTTGCCAAAGATCTATGTGATCTAGGGGCGAGTATCAACTTGATGCCCTACTCGGTATTCAAAACTTTGGAAATTGGGCAACCAAGACCCACATCTATGAGGTTACAAATGGCGGATCGTACTATGAAGAGACCATTGGGTATTATTGATGATGTGTCGGTTCGTGTTGATAAGTTCATCCTCCCGGCGGACTTTGTGATTCTTGATTGCGAAATGGACTATGAGGTGCCTATTATCTTGGGTAGACCTTTCTTTGCTACGGGGAAGGCTCTTGTTGATGTGGAAGCCGGTGAGCTCACCTTCTGGGTGGGCGATTAAAAGGTGGTTTTCTATGTATGCAAATCTATGAGGCAACCGAATAGCAATGAAGTTTGTTTATTTGTGGACTTAGTGACCGAGTTAATTGTTGATGATGCTAGTGCCATGATGAATATTGATGATACTTTGGAGGCCGTATTGCTTAATCATGATGATGATAAGAAGGAAAGCTTTGTGGAATGTGTAAATACATTACAAGGAATGGAGTTGTATACTTATGAACCCCGAAAATTATCCTTAGATCTTGAGAACCGGAAGACTCCTCCAACAAAGCCCTCAATCGAGGAGCCTCCCACTTTGGAGTTAAAACCATTGCCTTTACATCTCAGGTATGAGTTTCTTGGCATATGTTCTACTTTGCATGTTATTCTTTCCTCTTTCTTGACTAACGTGCAGGTAGATTCTACTTTGGCGGTACTTCAAAAGAGGAAGAAAGCTATAGGATGAACACTGGCAGATATTCGGGGTATAAGCCCCGCCTTTTGCATGCACAAGATTATTTTGGAGGAGGATACCAAACCCTCCATTGAACATCAAAGAAGATTAAATGAAGCAATGCAAGAGGTGGTGAAGAAGGAGATCATAAAATGGTTGGATGCCGGGGTTGTTTACCCCATTTCCGATAGCTCGTGGACCTCTCCGGTGCAATGTGTCCCAAAGAAAGAGGGCATGACCGTGGTAACAAATGACAAGAACGAGTTAATCCCCACAAGAACGGTCACTGGGTGGAGAATTTGTATGGACTATAGGAAGCTCAACAAAGTCACTCGGAAAGATCATTTTTCGCTTCCATTTATTGATCAAATGCTTGATAGGTTGGCCGGACGAGATTGTTATTATTTCCTTGATAGATATTCCGGCTACAATCAAATTCTTATTGCTCCTTAGGACCAAGAGAAGACCACTTCACTTGTCCCTATGGTACTTTCGCATTCTCGCGGATGCCATTTGGGTTATGCAATGCACCGACAACTTTTCAACGGTGTATGATGGCCATCTTCACTAACATAGTGGAGGATTTTCTTGAGTTCTTCATGGATGACTTTTTCGTGGTGGGGAATTCTTTTGATGAGTGCTTGGACAAGGTTTTGGCAAGATGTGAGGAAATAAACTTGGTTTTGAATTGGGAGAAATATCACTTCATGGTCGAGGAAGGCATAGTCCTCGGCCACAAAATTTCAAAGCATAGTATTGAAGTCGACAAGGCCAAAATTGAGGTGATCTCCAAACTCCCTCCCCCTATATCTGTGAAGGGAGTAAGGAGTTTCTTGGGTCATGCGGGGTTCTATAGCCGATTAATCAAGGACTTTTCTAAGGTAGTAAACCCCTTGTGTAAACTTTTGGAGAAGGATGCCAAGTTCTATTTCAACGAGGATTGTATGAAGGCATTTGAATTGCTCAAGTTCAAGTTTACTCCTATTATCACCGCACCAAATTGGAGCTTGCCTATCGAGCTCATATGTGATGCAAGTGATGTGGCGGTCAGAGCAGCTTTGGGGCAACATATCAACAAAATCTTTCATCCGGTCTACTATGCTAGTAAGACCATGAATGATGCCCAAGTCAATTACATAGTGACCGAAAAAGAGCTCTTTGTTATTGTTTTTGCTATGGAGAAGTTTCGCCCGTACTTGATGGGTACAAAGGTAATTGTCCACACCGATCATGCGGCGCTTTGGTACTTAATGAGCAAAAAGGATTCAAAGTCAAGGTTAATGCGGTGGGTGCTTCTATTGCAAGAGTTTGATATAGAGAGTCAAGACTGCAATGGTAGTGAAAACCAAGTGGCGGACTACTTGTCTCACTTGGAGAAGGAGGGGAGGCCACATGACGGCCTTGAGATAAATGATTCCTTCCCCGACGAGCAGCTTCTAGCCATTTCAATGACCGGGATGCCATGGTTCGCCGATTTAGCCAATTATCTTGTGAGTGGTATTGTACTGAATGAGTTCTCTTCAAACCAAAGGAAAAAGCTCAAACGGGATTGCCTTGACTATTATTGGGATGAGCCGTATCTCTTTCGGATTTGTACCGATGGTGTGATTCGACGATGTGTGCCGGAGGAGGAACAAATGGAAATTCTTGAGGCTTGCCACTCTTCACCATATGATGGTCACTATGGTGGAGCTAGAATGACAACAAAAGTGTTGAGTTGTGGATTATATTGGCCTACTCTTTACAAGGACGCTAGCGATCTCGTCAAGCGTTGTGATGAATGTCAAAGGGCTGGTGGGATTTCTAAGAAAAATGAGATGCCCCTCACCACCATCTTGGAGATTGATATTTTTGATGTGTGGGGAATTGATTTTATGGGTCCATTCGTGAGCTCTTGTGGGAACACTTACCTATTGGTAATTGTGCATTACGTGTCAAAGTGGGTTGAAGTCGTGGCTTTACCCAACAATGAAGCTCGAAGTGTGGTGGCATTTTTGAAAAAGAACATCTTCATGAGATTTGGTACTCCAAGGGCCATTATTAGTGATGGGGGATCGCACTTTTGTAACAAAGCTTTTGATACCTTACTCACAAAGTATGGTGTCACTCACAAAGTATCAACTCCCTATAATCCTCAAGCATGTGGGCAAGTCGAAGTCTTCAACAGGGAGATCAAGAGTATTTTGTCAAACACTGTGAATGCCAACCGGATGGATTAGTTGAAGAAACTTGATGATGCTCTTTGGGCTTATAGGACGGCTTACAAAACATCTATTGGTATGTATCCATATTGGTTAGTGTTCGGGAAAGCTTGTCACCTATCGGTGGAACTTGAGCACAAGGCTATGTGGGCATTGAAGAAGCTTAATTTTGAATGGGATGTTGCCGCCAACTTAAAAGTGGCACAATTGAATGAGCTTGATGAATTCCGGTACCATGCATATTCAAGTTCGTCCTTATACAAGTACAAGATGAATTACCTCCATGACAAGTACATCCGGAACAAGAAGTTCAAAGAAGGTGATCTTGTGCTATTGTTCAATTCTCGGTTGTGGATGTTTCCGGGAAAATTGAAGTCCAAGTGGAGTGATCCATTTGAGGTTGTGCATGTAACACTCTTTGGTGCACTAGACTTGAAGAACAAGAATGATAGAGTCAATCACCGGATGAAACATTATCTTAGCAAAGTTGATGATGGCCACGTTGTGGCGTTAATCCATTTCAAGTGATTAATGGTAACCTGCGTCGTGTCGCGACGTTAAATCAGGCGCTTCTTGGGGGGGCAACCCATGTTTCTTTTCATTTTTCATTTTCTTCCTTTTTAGATAGGTTTTGTATTGAGCTAACTGGTTTTGAAGTGATTTGCAGGAATGAGTGTGCGTTGTAGGTACTGTGATTGAAAAATTGGCCAAGTGTTGAAAAAGTGCGAACTGCACAATTATGATTGCAACCGCACAACTGGAAACCCAATTCCAGTGTCTCAGCTTGGAATTGTGAGGCCGCACTTAAAATTATGCGGTCCACACTTCAGCATGTGCAACTGCACTCAAAATTATGCGGTCCGCACTTCAGGGTGTGCGACCGCACTTTAAAATTGTGCGTTCTGCACATGACAGTCTGCGGCCGCACTCAAAATTATGCGGTCCGCACTGCCTCTTCTGTAAACTATTGTCCTGCAACTGTACTGCAAATGTTTAACCTTTTTTGAACTCCAACTGACTTATATGTCTTGTATTGCATACAATGGTTCGTTCACGAGGTAGAGGCGATACATCCAAAGGGAGAGGTGAGCCCTCCCGAGGCAGAGAAAAGGGCACTAACCCACTAGGAGTGCAATCTAAAGTAATCACCAAAAAGCTGACCACTAGGAGAGGTAGGGCCACAGAGCCCTCTAAATCTAGTTCCTATGCCCCGTCTAGGGAAGCCTCCGAGGGTCACTCAATGGAGGTACAGCCTGAGGCCCAGTCCTAACCACCATAACCCACTGGGAGATATCAATTGCGCAACGAACCCTCCACTACAGCAAGTTCTTCTGAGGGTTCCGATGTCGGTAGCCAGGTTTCAGAGCCCTCCTCTACACCTACTCATCTGGTACCAGTGGCAATAGATGATAATGATGATGGTAGAGGAGGTGACACTCGAGTGGGCGGCCTAGAGAGGTCGAAGAAGAAGGAAGCATGGGAGGATCAGTTTGTGAGTTTGACAGCCTTCACAAGGTTCAGAGAGCGGTGGCCCCAGAGATCGCTCACACTTGAGCGACAGTTCTTAATGAAGGATTTGGATAAATACAATCCAAATGTCCTTCGACAGTTCCGGGAGCAAAAGGGGTGGAAGGGGTTCACCCAAAGTGTCATCGATGCAAATGAGCACTTGGTTCGAGAGTTCTATGCCAATGTGGCTCACATAAAGAAGGGTACCAAGATAACAAAGGTGAGAAAATTGAAAGTCAAATTCGACCCCAGCACTTTGAACACTTACCTGGGCTTTGAGGAGGTAGAGGCATTCAAGTACCTAGAGAAGCTTGCTATGGGTGATGCAGCTCGCCCTTGGCTAGCTGAGATTTTGGCTGCTCGAGGACCACCACCACTGTGGATCACAATGGGGGTTCCTATCCTCCGAGCCACCCTTAATTTTGAAGCAAAAAGGTGGCAGACCTTTGTGTGAAGCCGTATCGACCCGAGTAGAAATGAGAACAATCTTCCTCTTCCCCAAGCAGTTTTGGTGGCTTTGATTATGATCGGGTACCCAATCAATGTGGGTGCCATCATGTCGGCCAACATGACAATAGTTATCCGAAAAGGTAAAGCTCCTACCCATATCCCAACATCCTCACGGAATATTTCAACGACGTAAAAGTGGAGCCAAGGACATTTGATACGAAAGTGAGGGCCAAGAAGCCCTTCTCATAGTACCACCTGCAGGGTGCGGACAACCCAAAGTTCAAGGGTAAGGCCACTACCACCGTTGGTCAGTCTGATGAGCCATTGGTGGTGGGTACAGAGTCTGCTGTTGAGCGATCTAAAGCTCCCATACCTCCTACAGCAGGCGGGCCTTCCACCGGGACAGCTGACATGCCACCACCTTCATCTTCTAGACCATCAGCCTCAGTACCAGTGCCAGCTTCATCCACTTATCCACTCACTGCGATGCGTGTCTCCCAGACATTGGTGAGTCTCAACAACTGGATGCAGACAGCCACTTCTAAGCTATCTGACATATCCAGCATTGTTGCAGCATAGTCTTCTACCCCAGCAGCACCACAGGACCCTCCGTCAGTGGAGGAAACATTAAAGAAGATTTTGGAGAACCAGAAGACCATTATGGATACATTGGTGGCTCATGGGGGAGCTATTGAGGAGTTGGGCAAGCAGGTAAAGAAGATGAGGAAATTTCAGGCTTCAAAGAAATCAGTGGAGAGATTGAGGAAGGAGGTGACGAAGATCGCAGCCACGGGTGATTTTCCATTTGACCTACTGATGGAAACATATCCATCAGTACCAGCAGACCCAGCAGCACCATCAGCAGAGGCACCAGCTGGCCAGTCTGACGAGCCAGATCTTGCTGCCCACACTGCTGAGGAGATGCTTCAGATGCTCGCCAACCCTGTTGTTCCCCA
The DNA here is from genome assembly GCF_000390325.3 of Nicotiana tomentosiformis. Taxonomy (NCBI): domain Eukaryota; kingdom Viridiplantae; phylum Streptophyta; class Magnoliopsida; order Solanales; family Solanaceae; genus Nicotiana; species Nicotiana tomentosiformis. The sequence continues at coordinate 109,035,923 of NC_090813.1, forward strand.
GCCAGATGATGATGAAATACAGTTGGAGGAGCCCGAGGGTGGTGATGCTGACAGTCACCCTGAGACCACATAAGGAGTTTTCTCTACTCTCTACCCTCTCTTATTTTGATTTTGCTAAGCATTGAGGACAATGTTTGTTCTTATTCAGGGGGGTGGTCTATTTTGGTTTGATTTGATGACATTGGCTTGTAATAACGTTAATACTCTTTTTCTTTTATCTTTATTTTCTCCCTCATTATGTATATATTCATCCCTCTTGTATATATTCTATTTCTCTCGGTCTGTATATTCATTTGTCTTACTTTCAGTATTTTATTTCATAACTTCTTCATTTTGTTTTCTTAATAGTATAGCTTCTTAGTTACTTTAATAGCATCTTTTTGATTTGTTAGCTCCTTTTTGATTTGTTAGCTTCTTTTTACGTTTAAGTGAACAATAAGCCTTTGGTTTTTTTTATGCCACGGTACTTTCCAAAGGTGGGTTTTGTGTGAACCGGGTGGCTCTTCCTAACGATGGATGGCGTGACAACCTTCTTAAGGGATCGAGTTCGTTCTTGATGTTTAGGTAGAAACAGTAGTATAAATGAATAAATAAGGGTCGAGCATGCTTTACTTGGTACCAACACACTTAACTACACGCTTATGGTTAAAAACAAGCTTTTGGAAAGAAATGGCTCTAGTTAGTGACCTTGTGACTCTTGTGTTGACTTAGGCAATCATCGGATGGTTTAGTTGAACCATTAGCGATTTTCAATATTGAATGTGGTTGTTGTGGCCCCTCGACTCTATTCTCTTTAACAATCCGGTGGTGTGAGAAGTGAGGTATTTTGTTACAAGTCCAAGTACCCGTGCGAATGGTCTAGAACTTGCCCCAAATGTGTTTCTAGGCGAAATTCTAAGTTAGCTTGGCTTGAGAAGTGATTGTAGGCTCTCCTTGACCCGTTTTGAAACCTTCCATGACCCACCAATGATATCATCCTTAGTCAACCCTTTTGAGCCTAAAGCCTCTTTTATTTGATAACCACGTTACGAGCCTTTACCCATTTTATAGTGACCCTCCCTTGGCACCCAAGCTTTCTTTAGCACTCATGAGAAATAAATGGCAAAAATATAAGTTTGGGGGGAGAGACAAGGAGTTTAAAGATGGTATCAAGGCACAAAAAGAGAAAAGAAATAAAGAAGAGGAAAGGCAAAGAAAAAGAAAGTAAGAACAAAAGAAAAACACAAAAAGAAAGTGAATAATGTAAAAGGGTTGAAAAGATTCAAAAGAAAGCAAAAGTGCAAAGCATGGAGAAAATAAAGAAGGAGAATATGAATAGCATGACCAAGAAAGAGTGATGTCAAGTCTATCTAGTTTTCCTAATGAAAAAAAAATGACTCAAAGAATATGAGCCACAAAGAGAAAATGGAGCGCTAAAGGAAAGATGAACCAATTCCATTTCAATATTTCCCTCTTTAGTCCAAAAGCCTTCATTACATGTCGAAAAAGCCCTACGTGATTTCAAGCCGGGTAAACTTACATTAGTGGTGATCTACATGAGGGGCAAGCATATGGTACTTAGAGCCGGGCTTGTGACATTCTTTTGAGAGTAATGAGTGAACCTTTCTCGATTTATTGCATTGAGTGCTATATTCTTAAGTGAGATGAGCTTCCGGAGAGTATAGGAGAAGGAGTTTGTGATCCACAATGACCTATATGAAAGTGCAAACTTCCTTGAGGAATTAAGTCAACTCTTGATGCTCAAGCATCACATTAGAGCTATTTGTACTTTAACATTCAAACCATAGGCTTGTTAATGATTCATGAGTGTGTGGGTAATTGTTGGTCCCAATTGATGTGTGTTTGATTCAACTTAGGCCAACTGAAATAGCCATTTTCTAGTGGAAGTGAGAATTGCCTTAATTGCTTGAGGACAAGCAAAAGCTTAAGTTTGGGGGAGTTGAAAAGTAGGGATTTTGACTGCTTATTTGCTCTCTTTTACTTATGTTTTAGCTCAAAAATGCTTAAAGGTATTTCCGAGAACTAATGAAATGTGCTTTCTTGCAGGAATATTGAGAAACGAGCCAAAGAAATGAAAATCAACTAAGAAGGAGTAAAAATTGAACAAGAACCAAAACAAGGCAAAATAGACCAAAGTGCGGACCGCACAATACTGTGTACGGCCGCAGACTCTGAAGAACCACTGTCAGAATTCCTTCACAAAGTGCGGACCGCACAATTATTGTGCGGCCGCAGAAGACAAGGTTCAGAGAGATGTGTTTTGGGGACCTAAAGATGTGCGGACCGCACTAATATTGTGCGGCCGCAGAATGCAAAAGTGCGGACGCACTCATAAATATGCGGTCCACAGAAATTTAGAGGATACAGTAAACCATGGATGGTACTGGGTGATTGATGTCGCCCAAACTCACACCACTGATTGGGATTGTGAGGCGGTCGATGCAATTATAAATACCTAACGCGAGTTGGGGTCGATTCCACAGAGAGCTTTATGTTAGATTAGGTATATACCTAGTCTAAGTATATGACGTGCCCAAGATTGCACTTCCACATATCCGGTTGTTTCTTTTCTACTTCTAATTTTTATGCTAATGCTTGTAATTGTAAAGGTAAGGGACATTGTTTTTGGTATTGTTGTTTTTCAGGTTATAAAAGATCTAGGGTTGTAACTTTTGCCTATTTGGTTACCTACCGGATTGAGAGCTTTAGGACATGTTTGGTTGGTTGGGATACAATATAGCAATCATACGCGATTACTCACTCTATACCTCTCGGTAGTTTGAGTGATTTTGCCAAATTTGGCTTTCTCAAGTCCAAATGGGTATCTCACGAAACAAGTGATAGATGCTCAAGTCGGGTCTTACTATCTCTAGATTCGACCCTTTAATTGGGGCTATCAATTTTTTGAGTTCACCCCAATTTCTTGTTAGCCTAGTTTTCCTAGACTTAATCTCTCTTTCTCAAGCAGAGACTTAGTCAATTAGGCATGAATCAATGTTTGCAACCATCAATTCTTAATATCAAGCAAGAACTAGGCTAAATATCATATACCCAATCATAAATAAGCCCTAAATCAATCACCCATTAGATACACATACTAGGGTTGGGTCACAACCCTAGCTAAGGGTTTAGCTACGTAGGAAATGAAGAAATTAAAGAAGAAACTAAGATAAAACTCATAATAGATGATTAAGGGAAAACAATCTAATGTTAAAATGATAAACTATTACAAAGTTACCCAAAACAGTAAAGAAAAACAACTATCTATTCTCAGGTGTTCAAACTTAACCTAAAAATGATAAAAAGATCTATTTATACCCAGTTAAAATTATCGGACAAAATTGCCCCTGCGGAGGTTGTGCGGCCGCACAATTCTGTGTGCGGTCCGCACTTTGAAGTTGACTTGACATGGTGGTCTTCTGCGGCTGCATAAATCTGGGGTGCGGCCGCACTTCCTTTGATTGTGCGGACCACACATTTCTGAGTGCGACCGCACTCTTGATCTTGGGTGAGTAATTAAATCTTCCCACAGTACCTTCCCCTCCTCTTTTGTATTAAAGGCATACACATAGGTTACTTCAAATGATAGTTGAAGAGGAACATACGGTACTTCATAGGTTATTAATTGAGATATCTTTCTGGTAATAATCTGGTCTCGAGATGACCCAGATTCTACCATTATAATAACAATCAAGATTTGTTACAAACTTCCATCCAGCAAACATCTTGTCTGCTAGTTGGCCCATCATTTCTTTTTAAACTTTTGTTTCCAGCGGGCCTATCAAGCTTACTCTTTCCTTATTGCAAAAGAGCTTTATCTCCTTTTGCTTATTAGGGGCATTAAGCCCCTTAATATTCCAACTTAGTAGACTAACCATCCCCACTATGAGGGATGTTTAGACCACCCACGTTGCTTCCTTCTTCCCCCTCCTTGGACAGGTTAAGAGCTTCCTGCTTATTAAGAATCTGAAATGAGTTGGATTTCTCCATTTGTTCTTTCTGTCTTGTCACAGTCTTGCTATACTTATTAGGTGTTTGCCAACCGGGTTCTACATTTCTTTCCTTTGCTACCACCTTCTCCTTTGCTACATATTGTTGTGTTCTTCTTAGAGTTACTTGTCTCGTATTACTCCTTATGGCATTTGAATTGGTTTTCTGAGCTTCATGGCTCTTCTCACTATGCACTTGACCTTGCTTCTTTACCTGAGTGTCTGTTGTCTGTTCGTTGTTCCTTTATTCATTCTTAGGAGCTTTCTTCTTTTAGTCTGCATACGCCTTCTTCATGTCCATACTTTAAGCAATGGGTACAAAGTGTTGGCTTCCAATCATAGCTAACCCTTTGCTCTATTAGCTTGCCCTTCTCATTCCTAAACATCACCACATCAGGTAGTTTAGCATCCATTTCAACCTCCACTAACAGTCGAGCAAAGTTCAAACCAATCATCTTCTCTGTGTTCTGGTCAACCATCAGTGGTTTACCAACCAGACTCCCTATCTTATTTAGTCCTTTTGGACTCCAATATTTGAAGTTCAATGCTGGCAATTTGATCCAAATTGGTACTGTAAGGAGCTCCTCACGAGTGAACTCTAAATCAGGTGTCCAAGTTTGGACAATGAATTGTTTGTTGTCAAAATGATATATGACATCCTTAATTACCTCATGTTTTCCCATTGCTGTATCAAATCGTACAACAATTACCCTATTTTTTAACATTGCTATCCTATCTATACCATGTTTACCCTACAACCTCTGTATGTGACCTTGTATCACAGCAAACGGAGGATTAGCCCCAAGTACATAGCAGATAACAACATTTCCCCAGTAATCAATTTTTGTACTAATGTCGTCCAGTTCAATTTCAACAAAAGTAGACTCACTTGTTGATTTAGGTTGAACATACTCCAATTTATACTCAGCATCTGATACTTTTGTGATATTGAAGTTATCCCATACTGAGCTCTTCTTCCCATGCACTTCAGTCTCCTCATCGCCCTCATCTGCCCATGATTTCCTTCCATTACTCACATGCACTGTTGGATTGCTGCTCGTGGATGCTTGTTGGACCTCATTCCATATTTGAATTGCTTCAATTTGCTTGAGTTTCTCATTTTTCCGGTATTTTTGGTACTGTTTTATTGAAATTAGGGCTCGATTGCTGACTTCCAGAATTTTCATTTGTTGCTACCTTTTCTTTGATTCCTCGTTGAGCATTACTTTGTGAAGCAGCTGCCTCCTTCGCCATTAATGCTTTTTGAGATGGAATACGAGCTCTCTTATCCATGATAGGCGCAGGTTAAGCTAACATACACCGAGAGAGAAGATAGGTCATTCGGAAAACTTTAGTTAGGTAACAACAATATATACCTATTAGTTACTGTCCATTTACCTATTTTCTTCGTCCAAATTTCTTGTACGTAATTTGGTTTCTAGTTCTGGTGTAGGCTTGTGATGCTTTGATTTGATTTGAATGCAGTCCACTAAGGATACGCATGATTAAATATGAGATGAAGATAGGGTCTTTACTCTTTACATCACTAGTACAATCTTAGCTATTTAAGTAACTTGTCCACTTTGTATATTTCCAGAAAGATGGTTCAATTCGATCAGGAGTGTGAGAGTAAGCAGTGAAGGTGTAGTGTATCTATACAGAAAGAATCCATTTGATCAAGAGAGTGTAGTAGTAGTGAAGGTCTATCTATAATATTATGGACCCGGCCACTTGCATGCACTTCCCAAAACAAGAACACGTACTCTTGATAATTTTGCCAAGTCGCCTTCTATTTTCTTGTCCTCAACACTGCCATTTCGCCGCGTATTTGTTGCACATTCAGTTCTCTACTGAAAGCAAGAGAGCATTTTACATTTACATAAACGAAAAAAAAAAAACAATTCCCTTTCTAGTATTTGGTTCATAAAAACTCCAAATTCCTATGGCTGTGGCTGTACAGAAACCCAGTGTGTATATTTACGAACGGGGATTGGGGATGCGCAGAAGGACAGATCATTTGATAGTTGGAGGAAGCAGGTTATTCTTGGGAAGAAATGAAAATCATGGATTTTGTTTGAGATTGATGAGCAATACGAATTACTACACACCATTTGTAGCAGCTGCAGCAAGCAAAGAGGATGGGGGTGAGGAATTTGTGAAGATGATGAGGGAAACTCAGCCATACTTTGTTGCACATAGAGGAAGCACATTCGTCCTCCTCCTTTCTGCAGAGATCATTGATAGCTCCTTCTTGTCCTCCCTTGTCGAGGTCCTTCCTCTGCTTTTTTGTCTCTCTGTTTTGTGTTTGCTTGTCTTTGGTCTCTCATCGCCACTTATAGCCTATTTGGCCAAGCTTATTTTTGGGGGGACAAAAGTGCTTTTTTAGCCGAAAGTATTTTTTGGTCAAAAATTGAGGTGTTTGGCTAAACTTTTTGAAGGAAAAAAAGTGCTTTTAAGGAGAAACAGAAGCAGTTTTTGAGAAGCAGAAAAAAATAGTTTCTCTCCGAAAGTACTTTTCTTAGAAGTGCTTTTGAGAAAAATATACTTAGAAGCAGTTTTCAAAAGCTTGGTCAAACACTAATTACTGCTCAAAAGTATTTTTCAAATTAATTAGCCAAACACAAACTGCTTCTCACTAAAAGCATTTTTTTTAAAAGTACTTTTGAGAAAAACACTTTTCAAAATAAGCTGATTTTAAAAACTTGGTCAAACATGCTATTAGTGCCAAAAAATAATGCAACTTTACTCTTTTCTTTTTATGCAACTTAAATTAAATACATTTATGTTGAGGTTGTTTATTTCCTGTTTCGCTTCCGGAAAAAGAAAAAAAAATCTCCTGTTTCGCTTGATTGATCATTGCATCTAAGGGTGGCAAGCGGGTCGGGCCCGATCCTAAGTGGGCTTCGCGGGCCCGGTCCTAAGTGGGCCGGTCCTATGCGGTCCGGTCCTAAACGGTCCCGGGCTTCGCGGGCTTATTGCTGGAACCGGCTCGGGACCGGGACCACGAACTAACGGTCCCGGGTTAAGTGGGACGGTCCCGGGCCTAAACGGGCCCAACAGAAACTTTGTATTTTTAATTTTTTTTTTTATTAGAAGTTAGAGAAAAAAAATAGTAATAAAGATATATAAGCTATATTCGATTTATATACTATATATACATCTTAAAATATATATATATACTATATTATATATGCATAGTATACATCTTAAAATATACTATATATACATCTTAAGATATACTATATATATATATAGTATAGTATAGTAGATCTTAAGATATATATACATCTTAAGATATATAAGCTATATATATATATATATAGAGTAAGATGTATATATAGTATATCTTAAGATGTATACTATCGAATATGACTTATAAACTATGTATATATATATATATATATATATATATATATATACACACACTATACTATATATACATAGTATATTCGATATACTCGATATACATATATATATATATGCTTATATATATATACTATACTATACTATATATACATCTTAAGATATATAAGCTATATTCGATTAATATACTATATATACATCTTAAGATATATATATATATACACACACACACTATACTATATATACATCTCTTATATACACACACTATACTATATATACATAGTATATAAGTCATATTCGATAGTATACATCTTAAGATATATATAATATATATAGTAAGATGTATATATATTATAGTATAGTATAGTATATACTATATATACAACTTAAGATATATAAGCTATATTCGATATATTCGATATACATATATATATAAGCTTATATATATATACTATACTATACTATAATATATATACATCTTACTATATATAAGCTATATTCGATTTATATACTATATATACATTTTAAGATATACTATATATACATGTATATCTACTATATATATATATCTAGTATATCTAGTATACTATGTATATATAGTATATCTATATATATATATATATATATATATATGAGTAGATATACATGTATATATAGTATATCGTAAGATGTATATATAGTATAGTATATATAATATATCTTAAGATGTATATATATCTTAAGATGTATATATAGTATAGTATATATAGTATATCTTAAGATGTATATATAGTATATCGAATATAGTTTATATATCTTAAGTTGTATATATAGTATATATATACTATACTATACTATACTATACAATAGTATATAAGCCGTATTCGATAGTATATATATAGACTTATATATATATATATATATGTATATCGAATATAGCTTATATATCTTATGAGATGTATATATAGTATAGACTATAGTATAGTATAAATATAAGCTTATATATATATATATATATATATATATGTATGTATATATATATATGTATGTATGTATATGTATATCGAATATAGCTTATATATCTTAAGTTGTATATATAGTATATTATATACTATACTCTCTCTATATATATATACTATATTATACTATACTATATTATATTATATTATACTATATGTATAGCTTAAGATATATAAAAAGACAAAAATATTGTAAAGAGATATTCAAATCAATGCGTTATATTTTTATTATAGCATTAAAAATCATGGCAATATCTTTCTTAGTCTTCCTCCCCCCTATGGAATGAGCACAACAAGGTGCTAATACCACCATTGAGAAGAAAAAGAAACTAATCAAGATGTGCCAAAATACAAGTTACATATTAATTTACATGGTATCTCTTACAAATTTCATAAATCCTTCAAGGTCCGGAGGAATTTCCGTTGGTGGTGGCGGAAATGAAGCTTGGTCATCACCGCTTCCAGGCGAAGAATCATCCTCCACAAGTTCAGCTAGTATTTCTTCGTAAGCTTCGTCTACCTCTGGTTGTGATTCAGCAAGTCCAAAATTTCTTCTTTCCGAACGGATCCAATCTCTGAAAAGTACTGATTTTTTCAAGCTCTCCCTCATAGACGCTCTATAATCACCGAGTTGAAGTCTTGCTTGACTGAAAGCGTTCTCTGATGCCACTATTGAAGCTTGAATAGTTAAAATATCTCGGGCCATCCTTGAAAGAATCGGAAAGTATTTTTCTTTATCCTTCCACCATTCCAAAATATTAAAGGAGCCGCCGGGATTCACTTCCTCAATTCCCTATGACAAATAAACTTCAAGCTCATTTAGTTGTGAAAAATTACTAGTACTAGAACCTTGAGAACCCCTGAACCCTGCCCAAGCACTAAGTGCTCTTACTCCCGTAGTTCTTTTAGATGATTGAGAACTAGAAGAAGAAGGAGTTGGAACATTTGGTCTAGCATGATCTAATGCAACTTGATAAGTATTATAAATAGTTTGAACATTTATTTTAATTGAGGCTATTGCGTTCGGAAGTTTAGACAGCTCCTCATCTTCAAGTGCTAAACCATTATAAATAGTTTCATACCAAAATTGAGGACCTCCTAATTTCATAGTAGGATTTAACAATGAGCAATACCATAAATAGGGAGAATAGGGAAAAAATATTTTTTAAACTTTTTTCTCATGGAATCAATAGCAAGTTGATAAATTCTCCCACCCTCTAAAAAATGATCAAACAAATTTGCAAGTTCTGCAATATAAACTAAACAATTAGAAATAGTAGGATAATATTGCCCAGAAAATTCATTTGTAGCAATATGAAATTTTTCTAAAACATCTACAAGCATTTTAACATTAGCCCAATCCGCATTTGTAAGGTGCTCATCATCATCACTTACATGAGCATTAAACGTTGAGTTTATGGGGTTTCTATATTCATATGCAACAACTAAACTTTTATACATGTAATTCCATCTAGTTGGACAAGGTTTAGGAACTTTTCTTTCTCTTAGGCCAAATTCATCGCATCTTTTAAAATATTCTCTAAGTCTACTTTTACGGTTTGAATAAAAAGGCCAATTAAGAGCCATTTTAACCTTTTCAATTTTAACATTTAAAATTCGCATACCATCACCCATAATTAAATGGTAAATATGACAAATACATCTAACATGAAAAATATTACTAAATACAGGACTTAGTATAGTGGTAAGCAAGGCTACAACATTTGTGTTACTAGTAGCATTATCCATTGAAACTGACATTATTTTATTACTAATGCAAAAATATCTACAAATATCCGCAATCGTGCTAGAAATAAACTACCATGTGTGACGTGAATTAATTATTCTATAAGCAATAATGCGCTTTTACATTATCCAATGCTCATCAATCCAATGACTGGTAACAGTAAGGTAATCACAGTCATTACCACTTCTACCAATATCAGTTGTAATAGCAAGACGGCAATTTATATGAGTAAATAAATAGCGCAAATATTGTTCATATTCATGTTTATATTTATAAATATCACTCTTTACGGTTGTGCGAGGAAAACCTTTATAAGTAGGATTATAAATTTTTCTAATATAATGCACAAAGTGGGGGTTAGAAGGAAAACTATAGGGTAAGCATATAACAGTGACCATTTTTGCCAATTCTTCCCGATCTTTTTTGGATCATAATATAAAATACCACCGGTAACAGTGTTAATTCCCGGTTGAAATTGATTTGACCCGGTACTAAGGTCAGCCTGACTAGGTGCACTTGTCCCTCAGCCAAAGCTTTCATACGAAAATATCTAGCTTTATCTTGAGGGTGTAGCAATATGTGCCTAGTCAAACTTTCCGTCTCCCCCGCTCCCCCCCGCGACTTCCAACATATTGAAAAACTAACTCTTTGCCACAAGTTTTACACTTAGCCCTATTTTTTTCTCTTAGTTGAGTAAAAAATTGCCAAACAATAGATGTTTCTGCCCGTTTAGAAGGTTGTCTAGAAAAAGTAGGGGCACTAATAGGAGGGTCAGACGGGGGATCATCTAGATTATTATTAGTTGGGTTAACTTTAGGGGCAGGACTAGTGGGTGTATCATCATCCGGTTGCGTTTCATCAAAATCTATTTCTTCATCATCATTTTCATCAATAGTTGGATTACCATAAAGAGCATTCATATATTCATGGTTTAATTGTTCACCGGGTGCAATATTATGGCAAAATTGACTCTCGGTAAATTATAATAAACTATTATCGCTATCAAGAATAGGAGGTGTAGGACGGGTAACATGTTTGGGTCGGGGAGCCGGGGGAAGTGGAGGAGGAACATATTGGCCACTAGATTCACCACTCTTCGATTTTTCCTTATTTTTACTAAACATATTTTTTAAGGAATAAGCCATCTTAATTAATCAAGCAAAGTAAATAAAACAAACAAAATTATAATATTAAAACTTAAGAGTTGGAACGAGTTTACCGAATTGACGAACAACTTGTTGGAAATTGATTATCGTTGAAGACTTCAATTCACCAACTTCACAATTGTTTCACAAATTGTAACAATAAAGTAAGCAATAGTAGCAATTATAGAAGTAAATTAGAGAGAGATTGTGATAGATTGATGATTTTGTAAGAAAAAATAAAATAATGATGGGGTATTTATAGTTGAAAATATGGAAAAAGTGTAATTATAAAAAGTTTGGGATTAAAACAAAGTTGGGGGTTAAATGGCTATTTCATAAATAGCCAACGGCTATTTTTGACAGCCCAACGATTTTTTTTTAAATAAAAAAAAAAATAGCCGTTGGGCCCGCTAAGGGGTCGGGCCGGTCCCGGGCCTGACGGGCCCAAATCATAGGACCGGCCCACGAGACCGGACCAGGCCCGCTAAAACCGGACCAAACGGTCCTGGCCCGTTTAGCCGTTTGGCCCGCGATCCCGGTCCGGTCCCGGGCTTAGACCGGCCCACTTGCCAGCCTTAATTGCATCAAATAGAGTGATTAACTTTCGAATTAATCCTAATTTAAGACATAAAATTCCTCTAAATTTGGTATGATTTGCAACTTACACATTTAAACTATAGTGTATTTATTACCGACCAATGTTGGTCGGTAATTCTAATTTCAAATCCCAAATACGGAATTTCCCCCTTATTTCTCTCACTCTATTCTCCCTCACACACACAATACTCTTCCCCCTCTCCTTCTCTATTTCCTTCGCACAAATCTCATTTCCCACCCCACGTCGCCACTGCCCCGCGTCGCCACAGCATGGACCTAAGCTCAAATGAAGAAACTAATATAATTTCAATTAATTAATAATTTTACTTTAATTCTGTTACGAAATTAATATGGTTTTCAGTCACAAATTTTCAATGTTGAAGTCAAGTTCATGTACAAACATAATGCACGCTCTCTTTAATTTCAATTTCGACTATTTTTTTAAATCTTAATCGAATATTATTGAACGCTTACAAAAAAATTGAATTCAAACCTGACAAGATTATACATAAAATAACTTGTGTTAGACGCTTTATTACAAGGGGGAAAGGATATTTAATAAAATGCGACTAAAATATATATTGAGATTTAATTATATTATTATTCTCTTTGTCTTTGTAAGAACGATAATGGCATGATATAATGATCAAATAATCTAATTTTATTTTATATTTTCAGTATGGGAATAATTTCCTTTCATTAATATCATAATTCAATTCAATTATATTCCTATATAATTATAGATAGGTACCTAAGTAGTATTTTATCCTTTTATCTTTTTTTCCCTCTGGATCCCAATTAAATCCTTCTTTCTCTTTTATTCTTATGTAAAAATTCAGAAAGCCCTTGCTCCTTTTTTTTTTTTATGATATTAGCATAATGTATATGATCTTCTTCTACTTTGTTAGAAAATCTATCTTTAATATCATTGTAAAATAGCTAATACTTCCAACAATATTACAGTAATATCATTGGCTACTTATTGTTTATTTCAGAATTTAATCTTCATAGCACTATGTGTGCCTAATTCATTTTACTTTTATTAAAAATTGTTGAATACAAAATATTTGCTTCTTTGAAAATGAACATCTTGTATTACTTCTACAATATTATGTTTGTATGCTTTTTTTTTTTTTTTATGGTAATCTATTGTTAAGAAAAAACTATTTTCTTTATTGCATAAATATTTTGTATTATCTCCACTGTATTAGATTCGTATACTATTATTTTCTTTACTCAAACTAGGGGTGGCAAGTGGGCCGGGCCCGGTGATAAGTGGGCTTCGCGAGCCCGGTCCTAAGTGGGTCGGTATATATATGTATATCGAATATATCGAATATAGCTTATATATCTTAAGCTGTATATATAGTATATACTATACTATACTATAATACCTATACATCTTACTATATATATTATATATATCTTAAGATGTATACTATCGAATATAATTTATATACTATGTATATATAGTATAGTGTGTATATATATATATCTTAAGATGTATATATAGTATATAAATCGAATATAGCTTATATATCTTAAGATGTATACATAGTATAGTATAGTATATATATATAAGCTTATATATATGTATATCGAATATATCGAATATAGCTTATATATCTTAAGTTGTATATATAGTATATACTATACTATACTATAATATATATACATCTTACTATATATATTATATATATCTTAAGATATATATTATCGAATATGACTTATATACTATGTATATATAGTATAGTATATGTATATATAAGATGTATATATAGTATAGTATGTGTATATATATATCTTAAGATGTATAGATAGTATATCTTAAGATCTATACTATAGAATATGACTTATATACTATGTATATATAGTATACTGCGTGTATATATATTTATATATCTTAAGATGTATATATAGTATATAAATCGAATATAGCTTATATATATTAAGATTTATATATAGTATAGTATAGTATATATATATATATATATAAGCTTATATATATATGTATATATACTATAGTATATCGAATATACTATGTATATATAGTATAGTGTGTATATAACTATATAACTATATATATATATATATATCTTAAAATATATATATATCTTAAAATATATATATACACTATAATATATATACATAGTTTATAAGTCATATTCGATAGTATACATCTTAAGATATACTATATATACATCTTACTATATATATATATATAGCTTATATATCTTAAGATGTATATATATCTTAAGATCTACTATACTATACTATATATATATAGTACATCTTAAGATGTATATATAGTATATTTTAAGATGTATACTATATATATATAATATAGTATATATATATTTTAAGATATATATATAGTATATAAATCGAATATAGTTTATATATCTTTATTACTATTTTTTTCTCTAACTTCTATAAAAAATAAATTAAAAATAGAAAGTTTCTGTTGGGCCCGTTTGGGCCCGGGACCGGCCCGAGACCGGCCCACTAAACCCGGGCCCGTTAGTTCGTGGTCCCGGTCCCGAGCCGGTTCCAGCAATAAGCCCGCGAAGCCCAGGACCGTTTAGGACCGGACCGCATAGGACCGGCCAACTTAGGACCGACCCACTTAGGACCGGGCCCGCGAAGCCCACTTGTCACCGGGCCCGGCCCACTTGCCACCCCTAGTTTGAGTAAAGAAAATAATAGTATACGGATCTAATACAGTGGAGATAATACAAAATATTTATGCAATAAAGAAAATAGTTTTTTCTTAACAATAGATTACTATAAATAAAAAAAAACAGCATACAAACATAATATTGTAGAAGTAATACAAGATGTTCATTTTCAAAGAAGCAAATATTTTGTATTCAACAATTTTTAATAAAAGTAAAATGAATTAGGCACTCATAGTGCTATGAAGATTAAATTCTGAAATAAACAATAAGTAGCCAATGATATTACTGTAATATTGTTGGAAGTATTAGCTATTTTACAATGATATTAAAGATAGATTTTCTAACAAAGTAGAAGAAGATCATATACATTATGCTAATATCATAAATAAATAAATAAATAAATAAATAAATAAAGGAGCAAGGGCTTACTGAATTTTTACATAAGAATAAAAGAGAGAAAGAAGGATTTAATTGGGATCCAGAGGGAAAAAAAGATAAAAGGATAAAATACTACTTAGGTACCTATCTATAATTATATAGGAATATAATTGAATTGAATTATGATATTAATGAAAGGAAATTATTACCATACTGAAAATATGAAATAAAATTAGATTATTTGATCATTATATCATGCCATTGTCGTTCTTACAAAGACAAAGAGAATAATAATATAATTAAATCTCAATATATATTTTAGTCGCATTTTATTAAATATCCTTTCCCCCTTATAATAAAGCGTCTAACACAAGTTATTTTATGTATAATCTTGTCAGGTTTGAATTCAATTTTTTTGTAAGCGTTCAATAATATTCGATTAAGATTTAAAAAAATAGTCGAAATTGAAATTAAAGAGAGCGTGCATTATGTTTGTACATGAACTTGACTTCAACATTGAAAATTTGTGACTGAAAACCATATTAATTTCGTAACAGAATTAAAGTAAAATTATTAATTAATTGAAATTATATTAGTTTCTTCATTTGAGCTTAGGTCCGTGCTGTGGCGACGCGGGGCAGTGGCGACGTGGGGTGGGAAATGAGATTTGTGCGAAGGAAATAGAGAAGGAGAGGGGGAAGAGTATTGTGTGTGTGAGGGAGAATAGAGTGAGAGAAATGAGGAAAAAATCCCGTATTTGGGATTTGAAATTAGAATTACCGACCAACATTGGTCGGTAATAAATACACTATAGTTTAAATGTGTAAGTTGCAAATCATACCAAATTTAGAGGAATTTTATGCCTTAAATTAGGATTAATTCGAAAGTTAATCACTCTATTTGATGCAATTAAGGCTGGCAAGTGGGCCGGTCTAAGCCCGGGACCGGACCGGGATCGCGGGCCAAACGGCTAAACGGGCCAGGACCGTTTGGTCCGGTTTTAGCGGGCCTGGTCCGGTCTCGTGGGCCGGTCCTATGATTTGGGCCTGTCAGGCCCGGGACCGGCCCGACCCCTTAGCGGGCCCAACGGCTATTTTTTTTTTTATTTAAAAAAAAACCGTTGGGCTGTCAAAAATAGCCGTTGGCTATTTATGAAATAGCCATTTAACCCCCAACTTTGTTTTAATCCCAAACTTTTTATAATTACACTTTTTCCATATTTTCAACTATAAATACCCCATCATTATTTTATTTTTTCTTACAAAATCATCAATCTATCACAATCTCTCTCTAATTTACTTCTATAATTGCTACTATTGCTTACTTTATTTTTACAATTTGTGAAACAATTGTGAAGTTGGTGAATTGAAGTCTTCAACGATAATCAATTTCCAACAAGTTGTTCGTCAATTCGGTAAACTCGTTCCAACTCTTAAATTTTAATATTATAATTTTGTTTGTTTTATTTACTTTGCTTGATTAATTAAGATGGCTTATTCCTTAAAAAATATGTTTAGTAAAAATAAGGAAAAATCGAAGAGTGGTGAATCTAGTGGCCAATATGTTCCTCCTCCACTTCCCCGGCTCCCCGACCCAAACATGTTACCCGTCCTACACCTCCTATTCTTGATAGCGATAATAGTTTATTACAATTTACCGAGAGTCAATTTTGCCATAATATTGCACCCGGTGAACAATTAAACCATGAATATATGAATGCTCTTTATGGTAATCCAACTATTGATAAAAATGATGATGAAGAAATAGATTTTGATGAAACGCAACCGGATGATGATACACCCACTAGTCCTGCCCCTAAAGTTAACCCAACTAATAATAATCTAGATGATCCCCCGTCTGACCCTCCTATTAGTGCCCCTACTTTTTCTAGACAACCTTCTAAACGGGCAGAAACATCTATTGTTTGGCAATTTTTTACTCAACTAAGAGAAAAAAATAGGGCTAAGTGTAAAACTTGTGGCAAAGAGTTAGTTTTTCAATATGTTGGAAGTCGCGGGGGGGAGGGGGGAGGGGGACGGGAAGTTTGACTAGACACATATTGCTACACCCTCAAGATAAAGCTAGATATTTTCGTATGAAAGCTTTGGCTGAGGGGACAAGTGCACCTAGTCAGGCTGACCTTAGTACCGGGTCAAATCAATTTCAACCGGGAATTAACACTTTTACCGGTGGTATTTTATATTATGATCCAAAAAATATCGGGAAGAATTGGCAAAAATGGTCACTGTTATATGCTTACCCTATAGTTTCCTTCTAACCCCCACTTTGTGCATTATATTAGAAAAATTTATAATCCTACTTATAAAGGTTTTCCTCGCACAACCGTAAAGAGTGATATTTATAAATATAAACATGAATATGAACAATATTTGCGCTATTTATTTACTCATATAAATTGCCGTCTTGCTATTACAACTGATATTGGTAGAAGTGGTAATGACTGTGATTACCTTACTGTTACCAGTCATTGGATTTATGAGCATTGGATAATGCAAAAGCGCATTATTGCTTATAGAATAATTAATTCACGTCACACATGGTAGTTTATTTCTAGCACGATTGCGGATATTTGTAGATATTTTTGCATTAGTGATAAAATAATGTCAGTTTCAATGGATAATGCTACTAGTAACACAAATGCTGTAGCCTTGCTTACCACTATACTAAGTCCTGAATTTAGTAACATTTTTCATGTTAGATGTATATATACATAGTATACTAGATATATATAGTAGATATACATGTATATATAGTATATCTTAAGATGTATATATAGTATATAAATCGAATATAGCTTATATATATAGTAAGATGTATATATATTATAGTATAGTATAGTATATATATAATATAGCTTATATATAGTAAGATGTATATATATATATATTATAGTATAGTATAGTATACATATAAGCTTATATTTATACTATACTATAGTCTATACTATATATACATCTCATAAGATATATAAACTATATTCGATATACTATATATACATCTTAAGATATACTATATATACTATACTATATATACATGTATATCTACTATATATACTATATATACATCTTAAGATATACTATATATACTATACTATATATACATCTTAAGATATACTATATATACATAGTATACTAGATATACTAGATATATATAGTAGATATACATGTAAATATAGTATATCTTAAGATGTATATATAGTATATAAATCGAATATAGCTTATATATAGTAAGATGTATATATATATATTATAGTATAGTATAGTATACATATAAGCTTATATATATATATATATATGTATATCGAATATATAGAATATAGCTTATATATCTTAAGCTGTATATATAGTATATACTATACTATACTATAATATATATACATCTTACTATATATATATTATATATCTTAAGATGTATACTATAGAATATGACTTATATACTATGTATATATAGTATAGTGTGTGTGTGTATATATATATATATATATCTTAAGATGTATATATAGTATAGTATAGTATATATATATAAGCTTATATATATATGTATATCGAATATAGCTTATATATCTTAAGTTGTATATATAGTATATACTATACTATAATATATATATACATCTTACTATATATATTATATATATCTTAAGATGTATACTATCAAATATGACTTATATACTATGTATATATAGTATAGTGTATGTATATATAGGATGTATATATAGTATAGTGTGTGTGTATATATATATATATATATATATCTTAAGATGTATATATAGTATATCTTAAGATGTATACTATAGAATATGACTTATATACTATGTATATATAGTATAGTGTGTGTGTGTGTATATATATATATCTTAAGATGTATATATAGTATATAAATCGAATATAGCTTATATATCTTAAGATGTATATATAGTATAGTATAGTATATATATATATATATATATATATATATATATATATATATATATATAGTATACATATAAGCTTATATATATATATATATGTATATCGAATATATCGAATATAGCTTATATATCTTAAGTTGTATATATAGTATATACTATACTATACTATAATATATATACATCTTACTATATATATTATATATATCTTAAGATGTATACTATCGAATATGACTTATATACTATGTATATATAGTATAGTGTGTATATATATACTATGTATATATAGTATAGTGTGTGTATATATAAGATGTATATATAGTATAGTGTGTGTATATATATATATATATATCTTAAGATGTATACTATAGAATATGACTTATATACTATGTATATATAGTATAGTGTGTGTGTGTGTGTGTGTGTGTGTATATATATATATATATATATATATATATATATATATATATATATATATATATATCTTAAGATGTATATATAGTATATAAATCGAATATAGCTTATATATCTTAAGATGTATATATAGTATAGTATAGTATAGTATATATATATGTATATCGAATATATCGAATATAGCTTATATATCTTAAGTTGTATATATAGTATATATTATACTATACTATAATATATATACTGTTATAAGAAAAATCAAATTATGGTGGATGTCTACTCTTCCTCCATGATCTTCTCAAATGCTTAATGACATATTCAATGACATATTTCTATGCTTAATGACATATTCAACGACATATTTTTCTTCACTTTTCATGCCTATATAAAGGCCTTGTAATAGATAGGAAAATACACACAATTGAAGAAGAAAATCTCTTCCTTCTCTCTATCTCCATTTCTTGTTCATGTTTTACTAAATTGCTTTTATTTCATAACAACATGTCTTGTTCATGTTTTACTAAGTTGCTTTTATTTTATAACACGTTATCAGCACGAATTGCTCATTTCATAATCTTCTATGTCAAGACTATGTAAGTTATAAGCAGGCAATGAGATCAAGTACAATGAAAAATGTCTTGGATGATAATACAAAGATAAGTTTTACATCCATATAAACCCATTCATATTTTCATATCTTTGCATTAACTTTATGTGCAGTGTTTAGTAAAAATATTTTTTTCAATTGTATCCAGTGAAATAAAGAACTGGAAAGGTATGTCTTTATTTACTACATCTCTTATAGGACAAAGATAATATTCTAACGTATATATATGTTCTGACCTTTTACATACTATGATAGTTAATTATTAAGGTAATTTAGTAATAATATTTTTACCATCATATGATGTATTTCATTGAAAGCAAAATTATCAAATATGTAGGCGATTTTACAGTACCTTACAAATTTGGCATTCGAATATACAATCAATATAAACTCAATATAGTTATAATTTATAATAGTCACAGTTATGCATTAAGCCTTAAATATTTTTGCTGGAAACATAAGGCTCATTCCTCTGTATTGGATTTTTTTTGGTGAAGTTCTTATAGTCTTTAAAATATAAGTGGTTATAGGTTATCTGCACCTTTCCCCTAATTAATTTAATAAAATGTAAAAGTGATTGTATCATTTGAAAACAAAATGGCATATATCCTAACTAGCATTTTTGTTGTAGAGAAATTATTTCAAGATTGAAATAGTTATATATGTCTTCTTGAAAGTTAATTTACTTATGCCTATAATTATGAAGTAATAATATTTTAAAGGCTCGAGTGCGAGTCCTAGTGAATTTTGGCCCATTATGCCAAAGTTTGAGGGTAAGACAATGGGTTCATGTACCAACGCACTATGTTGATGAAACGATGTTGGATTCAAGTTCCAACGCATTATGACCTAGCATGCCTTTATATGGGTAAGGCATTGGGTTTGAGTCCTAATGCACCATATTGATAATAATAATAACTAAAGAAAAAATAATGTAATTTTCATGAAAAAGCATGAAGCTTGTCCCACTTGATTTGCTCCATTCTTGAAGTGAATGTGATAGCAGTGCATGATAAGTCTAAATAAAGACAAGTGGTTGACCAATGAATGTGGGCGTGCGAAAGGCCAAAATAATAATAGTTATCACTATGGTAATTATAAAAAAGGAGAAATTTTTTGAAGAGAATGTGACTTGTGATAAATATTGAGATTGCATACTCATTCCTGAAAGTGAATGTGAAAATATATATATGATAAAGATTATGCATAATAATGTACTTGTGCATAGTTGGATAAATACTACAACTCACCTCTAAGGGAGGTTTGAGACAAAGAAAGATAATGAATATTATTGTGTAGTTACATAAATATATCATTGGTCGCATGCATATGATACGCCAAAATATATTTTGTCATGCCTTATGAAAGTTATTAAAAGCAAAATTAAAGCAAAAAAAAAAATTATTTTGCTTGTGATGATTTTGAACATTACAATTATTATGATATGATTCTCTTTGTGAAGGAGACATTCATTATATGGATGGTGTGACAAAAGATCTTGTAGTACAAAAACAGTTAAGAGTTCTGAAAGAACTAATTTGTTACTACCCGAATGAATGAAATTATTCATAACATTAATATTGTAGTAAGTCTCAAAAGAAATATTTTAATTTACAAATATATTAGCCAAAGTGGTTGGCATATTGAGACTATAAATGAAAAGAAGATTGAATATCTTTATATTACTATAATCATACCGGGTAAATATGAAAGGTTACCTGACTTTTCTTTTATTTGTACTACACAAGTATAAGCATGATGATGCAATCACAAGCCACAAGTAAACTAGAGGTTTACTAAAATAAATATTAGTTGGCATGACCGGTTGACCATCTCGGTTCAATTATGATGCGAAAAAAATTAATTGAGAATTACATTGGCATATATTGAAGAAATATAAGATTCTTCAAGAATTCTCTTGTGCTGCTTATTCTCATGATATACCAGTTAAGGTTAGGGATTGAATCCCTTGATTTCTGGAACGAATAAAAGGTGATAAATATATATGTGCCCAGTCACCTTCCATGTGGACCGTTTACTATTATATGATTTTCATAGATGCATCTATTTTATGGTCACATGTGCATTTGTTATCAACTTGTAGTTTGGCTTTTGCAAGATTGATTGCTCAAATTATTAGAGCACAGTTCCAGAATATAAATTATGATAATTTATCTTGATAATACTGGTTTAAATCCAAGTTGGTTTAGTAAAAATTGTATGCCTCCAATTATATCTAAACCATTGGTTATGAGAACAAAATTGCCAAAATAAAATTTGGTATTTGATGTATTATTTAATATACAACAGCACTTGTAAGTATCTAGCCAAGTTATGATAAGTTCTCCCTATCACAATCGGTTCAGGGTCAAGAACCAAATAATTTCCATATAGAAATATGAATGTGCTATATGATTTAATTATTCCACCACAGTGCACAAAGATAGATCCCCAAATAAGGCTAGGGATATGTGTTGGTGATCCCAACAATAGGGGGAGAAAATGGGCAGCTGAAAAAGTAATGCATGTAATGAATTATTATGAGTACATCGAGATCCTCGTACGAGAAAATGTGAACTTGAAGTTCAAGTGATAATTCATTTGCAAAATATTGCCGGGCGTATTTGCTGACCCAAAGCTAAATGTCATATTCAGCTGCTAATGCTCCAAATAAAATAAAGTCCATAATGAATAGAGTCCATGGCATGCATAAAGCATAATAGACTAATCAGTTCCAAAGATAAAACTCCTTGAAGAAGGAGAGGAGCAAATGTTCAAGATGGTCATAATAAGGAGGCAAGTGCTCTAGAAGAGCACCACGACATAACACTTCATAAGACCTCATGGGAGAGGCTCATGTACCTGAAAATAATAAGATAAAGAGATCTCAATAAGTTATGTCTTTATTGAATAATAGTAGAACCGATATAAAATGATCGTCGACGATATTGTTAATATAATGTAGCGCTCAATATTATTAATATTGACGAAGATCTTGAGCTCAAATCTTTCATGAAATTTGGACAGATAAATAATTGGCCAAATGAAAAATACGCAATGAAAATTGATTTCACATGAAAAATATGAAGTTGGACGGATAGTCCCAACACCTGAAAGTATAAAGCCAGTTGAGGTATAAATGTGTTCTTGTGCGAAAAAAAGAAGAAGGTCAAGTCGATAGACATAAAGACGACTTGTGTCACAAGAAGATTTGCTAATATCCTGGCATTGATTATATAGAGACATGTTCTCCTGTGGTGGATGTTGCCATTTCAGGTTTTAATCTGGCAATACAAGAAAAACGTGATATGCGTATAATGAAAATCATTGAAGGATTTAAATTATTCTGAAGCATATTAAGGTTTCCAAGTAATTTATTAAATAAAGCTTCAAAAATCCTTATACGGATTGAAACAATTAGGGCACATGTGGTATAATCGCCTGAGTGAGTACCTGTTGAAAGAAGGGTACAAGAATGATTCAATTTGTCCTTGTGTCTTTATAAAAAGATCTGGATCTAAATTTGTTATAATCACCGTGTATGTTGATGATTTAAATATCATTGGAACTCCTAGGGAGCTTCCTAAAGCAATAGAGCTTCCTAAAGTAGTAGACTATCTAAAGAAAGAATTTGTAATGAAATCTTGGAAAGATAAAATTTTGTCTTGGTCTACAAATTGAGTATATGAAAGATGAAATTTTTGTCCATCAATCAACATACACTAAAATGATTTTAAAGCGATTTTATATGGATAAAGCACATCCATTCCGACCTCATGAAAATAATGAAGAGCTTCTTGGTCCCGACGTACCATATCTTAGTGCAATTGGTGCACTAATGTATCTTTCTAACATTACAAGGTCTGACATAACTTTTTCAGTTAATGTCTTAACAAGATATAGCTCTGCTCCTACAAGGAGAAATTAAAATGGAATCAAATACATATTGCGGTATTTAAAAGGGACTATCAGTATGGGATTATTTTATGAAAATAATTGCAGTCCCGATCTTGTTGGTTATGCCGATGCTGGGTATTTATATGACCCACAAAAGGTTCGATCTCAAACAGGCTATGTGTTTACATATGGAGGCACTGCCATATCTTGGAGATCGACTAAGCAATCAATCGTGACTACTTCATCTAATCATGATGAGATAATTGCTATTCATGAAGCAAGTCGAGAATGTATATGGTTGAGGTCTATAATACACCTTATTCGAGACAAATATGGTTTGAAGTGTGACAAACCACCCACAATTTTGTATGAAGACAATGCAACATGCATATCCCAATTGAAGGGAGGATTCATAAAATGGGATAGGACAAAGCACATTTTACCAAAGTTATTTTTTACACATGATCTTCAAAAGAATGGTGATATCAATGTGCAACAGATCCGTTCAAGTGATAATATGGCTGATTTGTTCACCAAATCTCTACCGACGTCAACCTTCAAGAAACTAGTGTACAAGATTGGGATGTGAAGGCTCAAGGATGTGAATTGATGCTCTCATCAGGGGGAGTTAATACGCGTTGTACTCTTTTTTTCTTACAAGGTTTTGTCCCACTGGGTTTTTCTTGCAAGGTTTTTAACGAGGCAACCAAAAGGCGTATTTCTAAATATGTGTACTCTTTTTCCCTCACTAGGATTTTTTTTCCCATAGGATTTTTTTTCTAATAAGGTTTTAACGAGGTACATTATCTATGGACATCCAAGGGGGAGTGTTATAAGAAAAATCAAATTATGGTGGATGTCTACTCTTCCTCCATGATCTTCTCAAATGCTTAATGACATATTCAATGACATATTTCTATGCTTAATGACATATTCAATGATATATTTTTCTTCACTTTTCATGCCTATATAAAGGCCTTGTAATAGATAGGAAAATACACACAATTGAAGAAGAAAATCTCTTCCTTCTCTCTATCTCCATTTCTTGTTCATGTTTTACTAAATTGCTTTTATTTCATAACAACATGTCTTGTTCATGTTTTACTAAGTTGCTTTTATTTTATAACATACAGGAGTAATATTTAATATTGTACTGAATTGTTGTAGACGGTTGAGAGAATTCTATGTATATATAGTATAATGTGTGTGTGTGTATATATATATATATATATATATATATCTTAAGATGTATATATAGTATATCTTAAGATGTATACTATAGAATATGACTTATATACTATGTATATATAGTATAGTGTGTGTGTGTGTGTGTATATATATATCTTAAGATGTATATATAGTATATAAATCGAATATAGCTTATATATAAAAACTTATATATATATGTATATCGAATATATCGAATATAGCTTATATATCTTAAGTTGTATATACTAGTATATATTATACTATATTATACTATATGTATAACTTAAGATATAAAAGAACAAAAATATTATAAAGAGATATTCAAATCAATGCGTTATATTTTTATTATAGCATTAAAAATCATGGCAATATATTTCTCAGTCTTCCTCCCCTATGGAATGAGCACAACAAGGTGCTAATACCACCATTGAGAAAAAAAAGAAACTAATCAAGATGTGCCAAAATACAAGTTACATATTAATTTACATGGTATCTCTTACAAATTTCATAAATCCTTCAAGGTCCGGAGGAATTTCCGTTGGTGGTGGCGGAAATGAAGCTTGCCCCCCCCGACTTCCAACATATTGAAAAACTAACTCTTTGCCACAAGTTTTACAGTTAGCCCTATTTTTTTGTCGTAGTTGAGTAAAAAATTATCAAACAAGAGATGTTTCTGCCCGTTTAGGAGGTTGTCTAGAAAAAGTAGGGGCACTAATAGGGGGGGTCAGATGGGGGATCATCTAGATTATTATTTTTGACAGTCCAAATTTTTTTTATTTTAAAAATAGCCGTTGGGCCCGCTAAGGTCCCGGGCCGGTCCCGGGCCATGGCGGGCCAAACGGTCCCGGGCCTGACGGACCCAATCATAGGACCGGCCCACGAGACCGGACCAGGCCCGCTAAAACCGGACCAAACGGTCCTGGCCCGTTTAGCCGTTTGGCCCGTCTGGCCCGCGGTCCCGGACCGGTCCCGAGCCTGGACCGGCCCACTTGCCAGGGCTATTGAGGGACCCACGTGATTAGTAAATGACCATTTAAAGCTGCCGCCTGTTCAGGTAGGGACCACAAGGAAAAAAATACAGACAATGTAGCACTTAGTACAACATAGTAAAGCACAAAATAACTGTAATTTCCCAAAATAACTGTAACGACCCGGCCGATCGGTTCGGGAGTTATAGCCCCGTTTCCCCCATTTCTGTTTCCTTTATGCTCTTAAGCTATAATATGATATACCGGGTTAGTTGGTTCGGGTGCGGAGTGGACTCGGAGTGAAATGAGACACTTAGTCTCATAATTGAAAATTTTAAGTTAGAAATGTGGACCGGATATGGACCTATGTATAAACGGCCTCGGATTTGAATTTTGATGATTTCAATAACTCCGTATGGTAATTTTGGGCTTAGGAGCGTGTACGGAATATTATTTGAAACTCCGTAGAGGAATTAGGCTTGAAATGCCGAAAGTTTAATTTTTGAGAAGTTTGACCACGGGGTTGACTTTTTGATATCGGGATCGGAATCAGATTCTGGAAATTGAAATAGCTCTGTTATGTCATTTATGACTTGTGTGCCAAATTTGAATTCATTCCGGATTCATTTAACATGTTTTGGCACAAGATTTGTAAATTAAAAAGTTTGGAAACTCAAAAGATCGAACCGAGGTGTGAATTGTAATTTTAGCATCGTTTTGCATGATATGAGACCCCGAGTAAGTCCATATGATGTTTTAGGACTTGTTGGTATATTTGGTTGAGATCCCGAGGGTCTCTGGTGAATTTCGGGTGGTCAACGAAACTTAATTTTGGCATTTCAAGAACGTTCGACGTCGTTTCTTCGAGAATAAGTGGTATCACATTAAGCAAATGAGTTCCAAATTAATATTTGATTAAATAATTAGATCCGTATTGAAATTTCTGAGCCATACCAAAAAGAATCGTCTAATTCGGACATCGTATGAGAGAGTTATGCCCATTTTCGTATCGGAAAAGATTTTCCATCGCCGCGAGCGCCCAGGGTAGCGTGGGGCGCTAGCCCTGGCGCTGGGATATTTAAGGGTACTGGAAAGTGCGCCACAGACAGCGCCCCACGCTACCTGTGACGCTCAAAAACATCAGAGGCTCTATAAACGGGTCTTTTGGCCATTTTTGACATAAAAATAGTTTGGGAGCTCGGTTTGGGCGATTTTCAGAGGCAAACTTCACAAATTGGACTGGGGTAAGTGATTTTAACTTGATTTGGTCCGTTATTCATGAATCTAACATTATTTCCATCACTTATTTCATGATTTGGGGGATTAGAATAGAAATATTTCAAAAATTGATTTGAGGGTTTGAAGGCCGAATCGGAGTCGGAATTTAGAAAATTTTGTATGGTTGGACTCGTGGTTGAATGGGTGTTAATATTTTGTAACTTTTGTTGGGTTCCGAGATGTGGGCCCCACTGTTAATTTTTGAGTTAATTTCGAATTTATTTGTGAAATTTGGCATTTTCATATGGAATTGATTCCTACACCTCGTGTTGATTGTATCGAATTATTTTGATTAAGATTCGAGGCGTTTGGAGGCCGAATCGCAAGGAAAAGGCTTATTGGAATAAAGAATTGCTCGGATTGAGGTAAGTAACGATTGTAAATCTAGTCCTGAGGGTATGAAACCCCGGATTTTGTATCATTCTACTATTTTTAGTGACGCACATGCTAGGTGACGGGTGTGTGGGCGTGCATTGTTGGGGATTTATGACTTGGTCCGCCCCGTAGCAACTGTAAAGTTGCATACTTTGTTGAAACCATTGATACTTATATGATTTAGAAAGATTTATGTAAATTGGGCTGAATGCCATGTTTGGGCCTTGCGCCAATGCTGTTTGAACCCTTAGGGGTTGTTTCTTACCATCCTCTCATTATTTTCGATTGAAAATCTACACTCAGTCATGTTTATGCCTGTTTACCGCATAACTCAGTTTATGACTCTATTTTGATGCATATAAATGTTTTGGGCCGAATGCCCTGTTTTACTGAAACGCCCGAGTGGCTTGAGATACTTATGACTGAGTGAGGCCGAGGGCCTGATTTGTGAGGATGAGTGTGGATCGGGGCTGCCCGCCTGCAGCATATCTGAGTGAGGCCAAGGGCCTGATTTGTGAGGATGAGTGTGGATCGGGGCTGCCCACCTGCAGCATACCTGAGTGAGGCCGAGGGCCTGATTGTGAGGATGAGTGTGGATCGGGGCTGCCCGCCTGCAGCATACCTGAGTGATTTATGCCATGATTTGGCTTGATATAGCGCTTGGGATGAAGGATCCCCTCCGGAGTCTGTACACACCCCCAGTGAGCGCAGGTACCTACTGAGTGCGAGTGCCGAGTGCTGAGTGACTGGGAGGCATGAGTGACTGTGAGGTATGCCCGAGTGGCAAGAGTGATTGTGAGGTTTGCCCGAGTGGCAAGAGTGACTGTGAGGTTTGCCCGAGGGACTGTTTATGATTTCATCATTTTTGCTCACCTTTGCATTGAGCCTTTGTTTGAAAAACTGTTGGAGAGATGTTTTTAAATAATTTTATTTTTACTGGAATTGGGTTTAAACGAGATGTTTGATTCAAATCGTGATTTTTAAAAGCATGTTGTATTTTACTGAGATTTCCTGATATGAACGTTATATGATTTATTGCTCGTCACTACTGCTCAGTCTTTATTTATTATTGTTACTTACTGAGTTGGCGTACTCACGTTACTCCCTGCACCTTGTGTGCAGAATCAGGTGTGGCTGGACACGGTAGCGGTTATTGAGTGTTCTGGTTGCAGATTTTCTTGGAGATAACAAGGTAGCTGTTTGGCGATCGCAGCCCCTGCTCTTCTCCCTCTTGTCTTCCTCTAGTTGTATTTAGCTATTTTCCAGGCTGAGTTAGCCTTGACGTTGTTAGACAGATCGTAGTAGATGCTCATGACTAGTGACACCCCGATGTCGGGCTTTTCTTTTCCGCACTTCTGTTTTTCTTTGATTTAAACTCTTTAATTTGGAGGTTTTATGTTAAATAACCTTGAAATTATCTTTAAAATAAAATTATTGTTTTACTTTGAAAATGAGTTGGCTTGTCTAGTTACACGATAGGCGCCATCACAACAGGTTAGGTCCTTGGGTCGTGACAATAACCCTGCGACCCTAAGCTCCTCAACTGCCCTTATTAACAGTAGGAAGTAGGATATGCTCGAACTTTTATTTTTGGTGCCTATCACCACTCTATAGTGTGCACGGAGAGTCATCTACTTGTTAACACGTGGAAGCAAAGCAAGTTCAAAAGAGCTAACACATGGTTTTTTTCCCAACAATTACACAAAACCATATAGTACTGTTATTATTTGTTCTAACTTTATACTTTTTTTTACTCATAGAATGTATACTATAAAAACTTTCTTTGTTCACTGATCCTAACTTGCGATAGAAGTCCGTATGCTACCGGCCAAATAGATAACCTTAACCAAGATTTTAGTTGGCGTAAGATTATCCTTTACAAGATCTACTAAAAAAAAATAGGCCAACTTGTTACATAAATGATTAAATTCTAAAACATGTGCAAGTCAAACTTCTTACACCAATAAATTGCTGAGGACCGGACGTGGCGAGTCGTCAGTTAACCAGTTGTCGTACCGGTTCAAGTCCGTTCCACGCTTCCCTTCAAAATCACTTTTCCTACAAATTCTTCAATCCACCAACCCCTCACGCCACTCTAACAACCCCGTTCAGCAGGCAGCCGCCATAGCCCTCCGCCGCCAAAGCCCACTTCAGTGTTATCGGACTTTGGCTTGCATTTGCTTGAGAATCCATGGCTGCTTTGTCTCCAATTCCCATAAAGCAATGCCAGCTAAAGATTTTGTGTGGCACCACTATTTGGAATCCTCAAGTTCCAAATGGTTTCCAAGGGGGATTAAATGGTGCAAGTTCGCTAAAGATTTTACCTTCTCATGGGAAAAGATTGTGGGGTAGGTCAGTACGGTGCAAGGTTTTGGGGGAAACAGACGATATGGGTTTTGAAGTGAGCAGTGCCATTAAAGACGATCTATTTGTTGGGTTTTTCAGAGAAGCTTGGCCTTATTTTCTTGCTCATCGAGGAAGCACCTTTGTTATTTTAATCTCAGCTGAAATTGTTGATAGCCCTCATTTGGATCACCTTCTCATGGCATGTTCCCCCATTTTAATTTCACCTTTTCACTTAACTTTTATTGTATTCCTTTATTTTTCTTGTTTACATAATATTTTTGCCAAACTATTACAGGACATATCCCTCCTTCATGGTCTGGGAATCAAGTTTGTTCTTGTACCAGGAACTCATGTTCAGATTGACCGGCTTCTCGCTGAAAGGGGTGAGTCTAATTCTGATATATTCTTTTCTTTTCTTCTTATTCATTTTGATATTTCTTGTTTATGGTCCCTGGCTATGTTTTTTCTCTATTTCTGATGCTGATATATATGTTATTACTGTATGAAGTATTAAAAAAGAAATTACTGTATGAAACAAACATGCTACTCCTCTTGCTGCTAACAGCTTTAGCATCATTTAGATTCCTTAGATATCAGAACTTATGATTTTTAAACTGAAGGTTCTATTCTGTTAGGAATTTCAGTTTTCATTCTCTAATGGTCTCGGGTTTATTTTCTTTTTTGAAGATTCTAACATAAGTAGTGTTTATTAGGAAACGTGGGGCCAGTATGTATGCACTTCTGTTTCTCTTTAAGACGATTCTGTATGCATAATTTGTATTTCAGAATTGCCAAAAGTTGTAAAGGAAATCTAGTGCTTTAATATTAGAGGCTTCTACTTCTATTTGTGACTACTATATCTTTTTTCCCCTTTGCTTTTGTTCTAGCTACTGATGTTCTCTATCTTCTTACAAGAGTATTCTAATAAGTAATAAGCAAGAGATTCCTTTTTGAACAGGAAGTGAGCCCAAGTACGTAGGCCGCTACAGGATTACAGATCCTGATTCACTCAATGCGGCTATGGATTCATCTGGAAGAATTCGTCTTATGATAGAGGCAAAGTTGTCTCCTGGCCCTTCATTGACTGGCGTCCGCAGGCACGGAGAAAATAGTCGCTGGCATGATAGTGTCGGTGTTGCCAGTGGTAATTTTCTAGCAGCGAAGGTGTAAATGTGACACTCACTGTCTGTTCTTCTGTACATTTTGCATTCTTTCCGAAATCTACATTAAGTACCACCTAGTCGCTTTACTAGATATATCAATCATTTTTTGGGTTCAAGTTTTGTGGTATGTCATCCACTGTAATGGTGATTTTTATTTCAATTTGCTGGCAGAGAAGAGGAGTTGTCGAAGGAATCGATTATGCTTCAACTGGTGAAGTAAAGAAGATAGATGTTTCTCGAATTCGTGAGAGGCTTGATCAGGATTGCATTGTGCTATTAAGCAATCTTGCTTATTCCAGCTCTGGAGAAGTATTAAACTGCAAGTATGCTATATGACTTTTGATAGGTATCTTTGTCATTGTCTTGCATAAACTGGTACTGCATCATATTTTACTTAATTTGTTGCCGGCGAATGATAAATGCAGTTCAGGCAGCTAGATGCTAAAGCTTAGCGATATTCCAGCATCTCTTTCAACCAAACTCGTATTTGACATGTTTGTGGTACACTGGTACTCTAACTTATGTAAAATCACTTTCTTACTCTTTTAACATTTTGACAAGTACCCAAGGGATTTTTTGGAACTCGTTCACTTGAAGTTGCAATGCTTAAAGTTGATATTAACAACCTCCGATCGATGTACATTTAGATATTAAAGAAATCCAGCAAGTTCACAAGGAAAGTTCACGTTATCCTTCCGTACAAGCTAGTAGTTTTTCCTATTCATGAATATGTATAAGACAAATAAACTTTCATCTATTGAAATGTTGGCATTGATGGTGTTCATTTTTTATGGTTAACTCAGTTGATGACTTTAACATACTACAGAATACACTTGATAAGAGAAAAGAAACATACTACAGAATGCTTGCATGAAGCCGGATGAACTCATCTGGACTGTGGTCAGATGTTACTTCAACTCATGCTACATTCACTTTTATCTTGATTCTTTATGCCATTGGGAGATTGCTTAGGTTGACATGAATTTGTAGAAAGCAATTTCTAATTGATCAGGCTGAATATTTTTAAGTCTAAAATTTACGTTAATTACTTATTCATGCAATTGCAGTTTTTCTTTCCTTTTTTATTTTGCTGTGAGTTGTTAAGACTGATGATATGCTGTATTCCAACATTGAAGCACGTACGAAGTTGCGACGGCTTGTGCCTTGGCTCTAGGAGCAGAAAAACTAATTTGTATCATAGACGGCCCAATTCTTGATGAATCTGGCCGTCTTATTAGTTTCTTAACTCTTGAAGATGCTGATATGTTGGTCCGCAAACGAGCTGAGCAAAGTGAGACTGCTGCTAATTATGTAAAAGCTGTTAGTCAGGAGGACTTCAATCATTTTGGTTACAATGATTCCAATGGATCACTCCTTTCCCAAAATGGCAATGGTTATAGCCGAAGATACAATCCCACATTTCAGAATGGCATTGGTTTTGACAATGGAAATGGGCTTTGGTCTAGTGAACAAGGTTTTGCAATTGGGGGACAGGAGAAACTAAGTAGATCAAATGGTTCTCTCTCAGAATTAGCCGCTGCTGCTTTTGTTTGCCGAGTAAGTTCCCGAAATCACTGTGTTTTCAGTAGTGTAGTAGTCGTTGAGTTATTTACCCATGCTTGCTCGTCCTAATTAAACCCTTTTACTGATGAATCTAAAAGATACCTCAGAAGATTACACATCTCTTGTAAACTTGCATCTCATTGATATTAAATTTCTTATGATAAGCTTTAGCAGTATAGATATGTGCATTTCATGAATAGACAACTCTTTAATTTTCCCAACTACTGTTTGACTTTGTGCAGTTCATATTATATATCCCCCTTCACGTGGTCTGCCATCTCTCTTGCTTTAAGTGAGGGAATTTTTATGTCTCAAGAATGTTGATTCTTAGCTTAATAGCGTGATATCTGTTTCTTCTCGAAACTTATTCAAATAATATATTTTTAATTCCATCAGGGAGGTGTTCAAAGAGTGCACCTGTTGGATGGTACTATTGGTGGAGTTTTACTGAAGGAATTGTTCCAAAGAGATGGAGTCGGGACTATGGTTGCTAGGTATGCGGTATGCCACATTCTGCAGAAATATTTAGTTGTGATGATTACAGTTTCAAGATGTGTTAATTTTCAATTGATAACTTTGGATCATTTCCTGAATAAGCCGATCAGATAGACAGCTGGATATGTCAGATCACTTGGGTCAGACTATGCTTCCTTTACTCTCATGCTCAAAATACGAGTGTTTGGAAGCATATATCAGGAATATATAAAAACAATTGTATTATTCTGTCTAATTTCTCTATCAGGGAAATCTCATGTAATATCCGATAACCCAATATAAAGTATGGATGTTAGAAGTCATCCACGAATAGATTCAGAAGGTAATGAGATGTTTAACCAGCTATATATATTGGGTCTAATTAAGCATCCTATACTTAAAGTGCTTAAATACCATGGGTTGGAAGCTTGGAAGGAATATATAATTATTGTGCTATTGTCTAATCCAGTCTGGACACTTTTCAGAATCTGTGCAACTTCCTATTACCAGATATACACTTATATGTATATTAGAAGTCATCAATGAATAGGTTCAGAAGTTAATGGAATGTTTAACCAGCTATATATCTTGCCAAAATAAGCTTTGACCTCCTTTTTACTTTGGATCTGCACTATATTTAGAATGGCACTACTCGTGAGAACCTGGATGTTATCATGACCTTCCAAAATTTTCCAGAATATTTCTTTATGACAGAAGTTCATGATGCAAAATGAGGACCAGCTCACCCAATGATTAGAATGAACATTTATTTTTTTGCCGGATCATGATCCTAATCTTTGGATGTACCTAGTTTATGTTTGTGTTTATCCCTTCAGCTAACAACCTAACACAAGCATGAATCTATGCCTCAGCGATCTTTATGAAGGAGCACGGATGGCCAAGGTGTCGGATATTCCTGAAATAAAGCAGTTGTTACAGCCTCTAGAAGAATCTGGAACATTGATCAGAAGGACTGAGGAAGAGGTTACACCTGATGCTTGTCATTACTCAGACTTATATAGTCAGTTTCTGTTTTATCTTTGTTGGCTTATGCTTTTCTTTACCATAATTTTTCATTGCTTAACTTGTTCTAGCTAGCGGAAGCGCTGCATTCATTTGTTGTTGTGGAGAGAGAGGGACACATTATAGCTTGTGCGGCTCTCTTTCCTTACTTTGAAGAAAAATGCGGGGAGGTTGCTGCCATTGCTGTTTCTCCTGATTGTCGTGGCCAAGGACAGGGAGACAAGTTACTTGGTATGGTGACTCTTTTCTCATAATAGAACTATTTATTCTTCCATATTTAAGGCATATGAGCAGATTTGAGGACATTCTAGTTATTTTATTTAATCCTTATTGAAGATGCAAGTACATTAGCGAGAGACTAATCTAAGAGTTCTTATATATTTCCATAAGAGCCTAAAAATACTTGGATAAGCCTGTAATAAAAGGTAAGTCACTTTAAATGGGTATAGTTGTTGATTTTCTATGTATCCTTGTATTCTTGGTCCTTGGATAAGTGTATCAAGAGACAGTGAACAAGTCTAAGCAGGGGCGGATCGATGTAGGGAGCTGGGGGTGGTACGCCAACCTCGCTCAGGTAAATTTTTATATATCTACTGGTATTTTCCTCAAAATATAAAACATAAGTAACGGGTGGCACCCCAAGTCACAAATTGACTGTAGGTGCCACGGTTAAACAACTGAAACCCCACATACAAGACCTATGATCGATTCTCTAGGTTGTGGTCCTAGTTGTTCTCTTGTTACTTTTTTCCCTTTTCTTTCTTTTCTTATGCTTCTTTTCTTAATTCCTTTTAGAGCCTGTTTGGAAAGCCACCTAGGAATTAGATTTGGGTGTAATTACACAGTTTGGCATGTTTATCTGGCCAAGTAATTGCTTGGTCCGCATGTAATTGGGTATAATTGGAGAGGTGTAATTACACTTTCCAATTCTCAAGGGGGAGATGAGAATTGGTGGTAATTACATTGTGTAATTACAAGGTTACTTTTTAATTTCTTTCCTTTTTGTTTTTATTTTAATATATTTTCTTTATAACTTTTTATTTCCATTATTTTAATTTTTTGTTTTATTTTTACTTTTAATTTTCTTTTTTAATTTTAAAATATATTTTTTCTGCACATTATTTATCTTTTATTTCTCTACCTTTACTTCTTGTGATTCCATGTAATTGCTCGTATATTTTATTTCGTATTTGTTTTATTTTCTCATGTAGCGCAACTCCGTTATTATTCTAATTTTTGAAACTACACCTCCTAGTATTAGAAATAATGAGTCATTAACAAATTTGGCACATAATGAGTGATGCCATTAAAGTAGAATTTCGTTGTTGAATGAGGTTATAAACTTATTATGTTTCCTAATCTTAAGTTGTATTGGAATTTATTTTTATTATGTTGGAATTTGACGTATGTTTAATTTATTTTTTGGGGGTATTTTGAAATTGTGTTATTTTGTGGTTCCAATTTACTTGTTTTAGTAGTAATGTTGTTCATTTTTAAGTTAGAATTGATAGATTAGTTTTGTCAAACATTTGCATAATGTTATGACATTATATTTATAAGTATTAATTTATTATCAAACATGCATTCCGTGGTGTTCTTACAAAACGTATATTTTTAGTTTTTATAATTAATTAA
Organism: Nicotiana tomentosiformis; assembly: GCF_000390325.3. Classification (NCBI taxonomy): domain Eukaryota; kingdom Viridiplantae; phylum Streptophyta; class Magnoliopsida; order Solanales; family Solanaceae; genus Nicotiana; species Nicotiana tomentosiformis. The sequence continues at coordinate 109,071,692 of NC_090813.1, forward strand.
ACTAAATATTATTAATTTGAAATATATATATAAATTATTTTTACAATATTAGTTATAAATATATGATTACTAATTAGTGTATATTCAAGAAAAAATACGCATCTTAAATACCAAATCTAATATCATATATACTTATAAAAAAATTATTTATAGGCATATATTTATTATTTTTAACTTTTAAGTTTTGATAATTCATTTAAAATGTAATCTAACTGTGTAATTACACTTATGCAACCAAACAGTACGCGTATAATTACACTGTAATAAAAACAATCAGGTCGTCGTAATTACTAGATTGTGTAATTACTACCTTAGTAATTACACCAATTCTAATTACCGGGTGGCTTTCCAAATAGACCCTTAATTTCTTCATCTTTGTTATTCACTCTTTTCGTACAATCCCATTTTTATTATTTATTTAAATTGTTTATTTGCAGCCCTTTTATTTTTCTAGATCTTCAAATTTATTTGAATGTGATTTTAATCATTTCCTCTTTTTATCCATCTAATGTATTTTATAAATTAGATGGATAAAAAGAGGAGTTTTGGAAGAGTGCGGGCAAGGCAGGCTTGGAGTGGCTCACTAGGTTATTTAATATCATTTTTAGAACGAAGAAGATGCCCGAAAAGTGGAGGTGGAGCACGATGGTTCCTGTATACAAGAACAAGGGTGATATCCAAAATTGCAATAACTATCGGGGTATCAAGCTGCTTAGCCATACTATGAAAGTCTGGAGAGAGTGGTAGAGCTAAGCGTGAGGAGGAGTGTGTCAATTTTCGAGAACCAGTTTGGGTTTATGCCGGGGTGTTCAACTACAGAAGCCATCCACCTTGTTAGGAGATTGATGGAGCAGCATAGGGAGAGAAAGAAGAACTTGCATATGGTGTTCATCGACTTATAAAAGGCGTACGATAAAGTTCCGAGGGAAGTTTTGTGGAGATGTTTGGAGGCTAGAGGTGCACATGTTGCCTACGTTAGGTTTATTAAAGACATGTATGATGGAGTAAAGACCCGAGTTAGGACGGTGGGTGGGGACTCGGACTTAGCCCTTTTTTCCGGCTATGATGGGGTTGCATCAGGGGTCGGCACTCAGCCCTTTTTTGTTTGCTCTGGTGATGGACGTACTGACGCGCCACATCCAAGAGGAGGTGCCGTGGTGCATGCTATTTGCAAATGATATTGTATTGATTGACGAGATGTGAGATGGTGTGAACGCGCAATTAGAGGTATGGAGGCAGATCCTGGAATCTAAAGGTTTCAAGTTGAACATGACCAAGACAGAATACTTGAAGTGTAAGTTCAGTGGCGAAACTCAAGGAGGGGAAGGGGAGGTGAGGCTGGACTCGCAGGTCATCCCTAGGAGAGGGAGTTTTAAGTACCTTGGGTCTATTATTCAGGGGGATGGGGAGATTGATGAAGATGTCACACATCATATTAGGGCGGGATGGATGAAATGAAGGCTCGCTTCCGGTGTTTTGTGTGACAAGAAGGTGCCACCGAAACTTAAGGGTAAGTTCTACAGAGTGGTGGTCAGACCAACGATGTTGTATGGGGCTGAGTGTTGGCCAGTCAAGATTGCTCATGTCCAGAAGATGAAGGTAGCCGATATGAGGATGTTGAGATGGATGTGCGGGCACACCATGTTAGATAGGATCAGAAATGAGGTTATTCGCAACAAGGTGGGTGTGGCCCCTATTGAGGACAAGATGCGGGAAGCGTTGCTTAGGTGGTTTGGTCATGTGAGGAGGAGGAGCACAGACGCCCTGGTGAGGAGGTGTGAGAGGTTGACATTGGAGGGCCTACAGAGAGATACAGATAGGCCAAAGAAGAGGTGGAGAGAGGTGATTAGGCAAGACATGGCACAACTTCAGCTGGCCGAGGACATGACCCTTGATAGGAAGGTATAGAGGTCGAAGATTAGGGTAGTAGAGTAGGTAGTGTAGAGTGTTCATAACAATAGTATTGACACGCAGTCTCACTTTCTGTTGGTAGTAGGTTTTTATGCCTAACCGTTGTTTTCTTTCATTGTTGATCACCTTACTGTATTGTTGTTTTTATTCTGCTTTTATATGGGTTTTTGGTGTTGTCCCTTCTTGTCTATATTTTCATTAATGTGGTGCTTATGCTTTCCTGAGCCGAGGGTCTATTGGAAACAACCTCTCTATCCTCACAAGGTATCCTCACAAGGTGGGGGGGTAAGGTCTCCGTACACACTACCCTCCTCATACCCCACGGTGTGGGATAATACTGGGTATGTTGTTGTATTTTATAAATTCTAGAAATTTTTTAGTGTGATGCATCAAAGACAAATATTAATCTAGCTATATGTAGATTAAAGTGGTGTATTTCCTAATTTACAATTTTATTTTTATTTAATATTTTTAATCACATTATCCAATAGAATTTGAATCGAGAGAATTAGACCGAATTGGACAAAATTTATTCGGTTTTTTTATCACATATTCATTTATGCATAAAAAATCTTCTAAATTGAATTGAATTTTTTTCAAAATGGATCGGACTGAACCGAATTAATCAAAACAGATCGAATCGACTAAATGTACAGCAAATTCAATCTCTTCACTAGTGGTCGGTGTTTGCATTAAAAGCAATGGCACCCGTAGCCATCAAATCCTTAATCCGCTTCTGAGTCTAAGCATTTTCAATGTTTCATATTATCGGGCACATAGGAATGTCCCGAAGACGGCTTGCCTGTTCCATTATGGAATGAACTTATAACCATGGAATGAACTCGAGTATTAGGTTATAAGTTGATAACCCTATACCATTCCCATTTTGGGCAAATTGGTAATTTTTAGTAGTCAATGATATCTAATGAGTTTTACAGCCTATCCTTACTGATATTGAATTTTTCTTTGCATCTTTTTCAACTTCATTTTTTAATCTTCACGAGATATTGATTATGTCACCCTATAGTAACAAATCTTTTTTAAATAAATATTTTATTTTCTTTTTTCTATTTATAAATGTTATTACCTCCTATGACTACCCCCCCACCCCACCCCACCCTACCCCGCCGCCCGCGAGATCTAAATGGACAAATTGATTACGCCAAGTTATTTCATATGTATAGAAATAACATTACTTGATTCTAAGGCGTTGTCTTGAATGAAGTTTGAGCATATATTCCTCTTAGAACCGGTATAGATTTGATTCAATTATGGAATCATGAATAGCCTCTGGTTCCGCTGATGTATATATGTACCATTATTCTGTACTTATTCTTCTGGGAAATCCTGAGCAAGATAAGATTATCAAGTTTCTTGTTACCAATAATGTAATAGCCCCTTTAATAATAAAATATATGATGTCTGTCCCTCAACAACCTATTTTAAAGGTCAAAAAGTGGATTAATCAGAATCTTGAGAACGTCTTTCAGGTGTATGTCAGATCTAATATCTTGATTTTTTCTTAATCTTAAAAAATTGGTCCAAATTTAGAAGAAGAAAACAAGTAAATGATTAAACATCTGATGCTAAAGACAGGTTTGACTTGTAGTAATACATAAAAGCGACATCCATATGTCGTATATACGTACTTATGACATTTAATGTATCCGCTCTGAAACGGGGTGTAAAAGATATGCCATATGTTGAGAAGTAATTATCTTTTATCGTCTCCCTTGGACTAGACACAGTGTCCATATGTTAAAAAGTATTTTACTACTTATATCTACCAGGAGACAACCCAGTCCTTGAACTTTTACTTATATTTGTGAGCTTGTTACCATATTTACCAATAACTTTGTCTTCCAATATTTTGCAGATTACATTGAAAAGAAGGCATCTTCCCTTGGATTGCAAATGCTATTCCTACTAACAACTCGCACAGCTGATTGGTACTCTCTTTTCACCTTTCATCCTTTTATTCCTATGGCATTCACTAGCTTACCAATAGTGTCAGACATTCTACTTCCAATTGGGCTAGTGAACATAGTTTGTCCAAGTGGAGGTTCGAACCGATTGAACTAATTGGCAATGGCCCAAACACAGCTCAAAGTAATGTAGTTAAAACAAATTTGTGATATCTAAGCCAAATTTGAGTATTATTGGAGTAGATTTTCAGGGATGGTCATCCAGCTTTGTGTTCATTACCCAAAAGTCACTATTCTTTTTTTGTTACATAAAAATTATTTTACTTTGCTCCACTTATCACTAAAATAACTTTGACTCTTTTTTGTAAAAAGCTCATGTGAAATGTAAAGAGAAAATGACAAAAAAGGTTCTTATGTTTGGGAGTCTTAAATATATTCCTTAGTGTTTTGATCCTCTAAAGCTGAGTGAGCGCTTTTGATTTTCAACTAATATTTAACAAATTTTGCTTAATAAATAGGCAAAAAGGCCTCGTAGCCACTTGAACTTGTACCGGTTTTTCATCCCGGTAAATAAACTTAGGGAAGTCTCATTTTAACACCTCAACTCGACAGAACGAGTATTAATAAACACTTTCTCAATGCGTGTTGCTCAATTGCAATGGTGTGTTATACACATCAGCGTCCACATCAGATAAATGTCATTTATTTTTATTTTATATATAAAAGAACTCCAAATTCAACCTCTTCCTCCTCCCCCCTCCCCAAACTAAAAAAAAATGCGGGCTTCCATCACCCCTTCCGCAACTCTCTATGAAGTTGCCATTGCTGCTACAAATTGAAGTTATTATTTCAACTTCTATAGTTTGTGAATTTCTGGACAGAATTGAAACTCTCCATAAAACATCCACAACCATTTTTCTTTTGCCTAAATAATATCAATTTTTTTTTTTGAACACCTTCCAAAAGCCCGATTACTTCTGCCCGAAGTCCAACAAACATAGCAGCTAAAATGTTTTCTCAGACTAAACCCCTCTAAATAGGGAACCAAAATGAATTCTGCAAGGCTTTCGAATTGATATCTATGAAATTCGAGACAAGACAATCAATAAAAGAAGAACGAGCAAAGTGGGGGAGAAGAGGTCACAAAAAAGTTGTGCTGGAATCTGGGAATACTGTGAAAGAAACGGGGGAGTGGGGAAGAAGAAGTAGGGGGGCGCGGAGGGGGGATGGACTATGGAGGGGACCTGGAAAAATAAAGAATGGAATTAAAGCTTTCTTTTAATTTATTCTTTTTAACTTTTTCCTTTTAATTAAAAGCTTAAAAATTTTGTTTTATTTAGTAAGTATTTTTAAAATCATAACCCATTACATACACGCGCTTTTAGACGGTGATGTGCACGCACTTTTGCCACGTCAGTTATACCACTGCCACATAAGTTTGGTCAATGGTGTTTATTAATACTCGTTCTATCGAGTTGAGGTGTTAAAATGGGACTTTCTTAAGTTTATTTACCGGGATGAAAAACCGGTGCAAGTTCAAGTGGCTACGAGGCCTTTTTGCCTAATAAATATAATAGAAACTAAAAAAAAGTTAACTAGATATACCAATATAGTACTGTTAAATTCAGTGACGGACCAAAAATTTAAGATCATAGGTGCTCTACCACTTTAAATGTAGAATTATTACTAAAAACGGATTATAAGTGTGAAATCAGTTGAAAACTAAACAAAAAAGCAATAATGACATGTTTTAGCTTTTTATTCTCCTTTTGCAATATAAGCCGATCATACTCTTTCCATACTAACTTAAATAGTTAGTATTCGATCCTTTTAAACGATGAAGAAAAACTAATGATTTGTCCGAAAGTCGAACCAATAATGAGCGAAAATTCACCAATCATCACAATTGACTTTAATGCGGCTAACTTACGTTCACCTTGAGAATGAGTTAACTCCTTTCAGTGATATATGAATTTCAGATCTTCAAGCCGCATGATTGATTATGAAAAATAAAATTCAGTTATTCTATACCTAATTAAAAGTTAGACTAAATAATTATTTGGGGTGGACTTGTCAAATCCAGAAGTCGCAAAAGCAAAAATTGCACATGACACTAGAAATAAATTTTAAAATAGCAGAGACTGCACCTCAAAAAGTTAATACCAGATCCTGCAATAAGCCAAAAATAGCCGGAATTACAAAAAATATACCTTTAAATATGATTCCATATTAAATCCTCTTTTTTGCAATTTTCATTAAAATAATAATTATAATTTGTTAAATACTAGCGAAAACCAAAAGCACTCACTTTTAACACCCTTATGGGATCAAACCGCTAAGGAGTATATTTAAGGGTCCATTTTGAACTTACCCTCAAATATAAGGATCATTTTGTCTTTTTTTCTCATGTTTCGGGTAAGTTTTTTATAAATACCTTTCAAAGTTATTTTTGTGATAAGTGAAGCATTATAAAATAATTTTTATGTAACAGAAGAAAGAATAGTGATTTTTGGGTAATGAGCACAAAACTAGATGACCACCCATGGAATTTACTCGTATTATTGACGTCTCAACAAGAAGAAAAATAGATTGAAACACCATCAGGAGGTATTTTGATAAGGCAGACATGTCGAAAAGAACAAAAACTATGTTTCTATTGCTTTTGACTTACAACACATCATTGTTTGGGCTCACTCTATCGTTACTGATGTAGGATGCATGGACACTTTAAACAGGGACATATGTGTTAGACGCCGATAAACTACTTGAGATTTTTTTATATTTACAACATAACTCATATGTTCCTCGTTCTTCTTTTACTCAGAAATAAAAAAGTAAACTTGATAGGCTATTTCATGGATTCTTGTTGAGTCCTTGTAAAGGTGTGCCTAGAATTCTCACATCCCTTTCAGACATTAGTTGTTATTCATTTTGTGAGAAGAAAAAAGGTGTACGCTTCTAAGATGAAAAAGAAATTCAAACTACAGAATAGCCTCATTGTTTAAAGTAGATCATAGAATGTTGTTAAAACCTGGCCGCAACATCCAATCTACTAGCTAAAACACGAATGCTTGATTGATACAAAAAATTAATGGAAGTCAAACGAAGAGAAGAAGAAGAGAACTGGCTGTGATTTGATTTGCTTTGAACGCATAGAAAAGTCAAAAGGCATTTAAGTATTCTTGAACTCAGAGAGCTTACTGGTCATGATAATTTATGTTACACAATTTCATATTCCAGAGATTACTCCCAGCATACTATTGACCTACTATTCTATAAAATGTGTATTTTTGAATTTACCTCCTTTTGCATCAACTAAAATTATTGATCAAAGATCTTCATTTGATTATATTCTTGTCTTTACATACAGGGTTGTAGTTGCAAGACTTAGATAATGAATATTTATTCAATAAACGAGCATAGGATGAATCATATTCTCCTTCCTCGACCTTACCATAAGTGTAAAACCACCTCTCTAATTCTTTAAACTAGTATACAATATGCCAATGTTTAACAGATTCATACAGAGACCTCCAATATCAAGAACCTTTCTGTATACATTTGATGATTCAAATGTGCACATTTTGCTTAAAAATTAACTGGACACCAAGAGCTAACGTGACTAACCAAAATGAAAAGAGAAAGCTTGCATTTCTCTGTTTTGTTTCATGTATCTTTATTAGGATTACAGTTAACAGGAATTTCCTGGAAACGTCGATCAAATGAAATGGAGATATCTTGTATATTCAAGCTTCAACTCAAGATGTTGATCCAATATTAATGACTATTTGTTATTGAACAAATATGTATGTAGAACATAGGCAATTTGTTGATTCAATACTCATATTTTTATTTCTCACAGGTTTGTGAGGCGTGGCTTTTCCGAATGTTCCATCGATCATATACCAGAGCAAAGAAGGAGAAAGATCAATCTCGCCCGTAGATCAAAGTATTACATGAAGAAGCTGTTACCTGATAAGAGTGGTATACGTATTGATTGCACTTTTGCATAGGAATTGAAGTTTTTTCTTCTGTCTGTGTACTAGCTCTACAAAAAAGCTCATATATAGTGAAGTGGGACAATCCTTACGTCCAATACAGACTAGTAGTATTACAGGAGTCTCTCACATGGAAGGAGTGGGTTCATTTCTCACCGTCCTCTTTCCCCTCCCACTTCTTTGATCCCCAACGAATTTTGATCTAGATGTATGGTAGTTATCTAAGTTAATTTATCTCAATTTACAGACAGATCCCAAGTAGAGGACGCTTAACGCATCGAGTCTGATTGTGCTTCGAATCTCAACTAAAGCTCTAAATTTTGGTTCTCCTTCGATTCTGAGAGATAATTAACAAGCGTGAGAGCTTTCGTTCAATACATGCTGCTTTCGCTCAAACTTGCTCTTTCTACTGGGTTTTTTCACAAGATCTTCCGCTTCAATGCTTCGATAATATACAAGATTAGATCGCATAACTAGATATCCAGAGACTACAACAACAAACTTAGTTTGATCTTCACAGGTGGGGTCTGCGCCGGATAGTGTGTACGCAGACCTTACCCTCACCTTGTAAAGATAGAGAAGTTGTTTCCAGTAGACCCCAGATATCTAGAGACTAAAGAACATAAACGTTATGTCAATAAAATCTACTATATGACACTTAGACCTCGCTTCTTGAGCGTGATCACTGGTAGACCAAAAACGCGTGGTCTGCTCGTACTAGGGGAAGGGCCCCTCGACTGGCTTTCTCACTGAAATGGAACCTCCTCCTCCGGTCTCACATAGTTTGGAATATGAGATTTTGCTTCTTGATGGTATTTTGCACGCAAAACTTTACTCCACCCGACTACGCTAACGAGTACATAAAGTAATCTTCAATCTATTTGAATAATTAACTCTTCGTCTTGCCGTTATTTAATCACGCTACGATAGACTTAACGCCCAATACTGTTTAAAGGAAAAAAAAAACACCCTGTACTGCTTTGGAAAATGCGTCAACCATTGTGCATGTATGGAATGGAGACGGAAGGGAAAAAGAAAAAATAGAGGCCAGACATCAATTGTTCCTTTCGACTTGGGGAACATCCAAACTTCTATTCTTATCAGGTCGAGGAGAAAACATATTTAAAGTAAAATAGGAACACGAGCTGTGATTTTCGAACTTAGTCAGAGTTTATGATTTGGCAACTATAATTATACGAACTCAATCACAGTAAGCCTTCAATTTCCATTTGAGAAATCTACAAAGTCAACTCCAATTACTATGCCTTCACATGTTCGGACACAAGTAACAGAATAGCGCAAAATCCATCTGCCTTATAACTGATAAAGTTCTATAAGTTTAACTGAGCCAGACCAACAACTTTCAAATTTGTTAAACTTGAACAAGCTTTAAACAAACTCAACCCGACCTACTATTTCATGCTTAGTAAAGAGAAAAAATCTCCTATTGCCACATTCAGTAATCTTCCCCTATTCCTCAGGGGAAGTTACTTTTCTTGACTGCATCATACACTTGTAAGAAATTTGTCTTGGACAGTCCACTGCACACACTAAATTCTTTTTAGTAAAAAAAGAATAACAAGGCATAAGTTTTCTAACGCACCAAAATCCTAATACTAACCTCCAATAACCACTACAAGGTAGGATCGGGTGTAGCACCCGGAAATTGCTTCACAAAGGTCTTAAGACATTCCATGTACTTGTGGATTTTTCATATGTTTGATTTATTATTGAAAGAAGCTTAAGAAATCCTTCAAGGAGGAAACCAACTGAACTTTATAAAAGGTAAGGTAAAAAAAGGAATGCAACGCACTGTGACAGTACATCCATAAGCCTCTCAAGCACTTGAATGCAGTAGAAAATAGATTATTCTTCTGTCTTGGGAGGCCCCTTCCACTTGAAGTTTTCCGCATACGACTTGATCTGCAAAATACGACAAATTATTCTGCAAGAGAAACACGCAACAATGAAATTGGAAGAGATAACAACTTAACTAAGGTCCATGTGATAAGGTTCTTGTTAAGGTGCATGTGCTTTAATTGAATAGTTATGCTATGTTTTTCCAAGTCCTTTGCGGCAATCAATCATATAAAACATACAAGATTTTAAAGTGCTTGTGCTTTAAGACAAATTGCCCTCTTATTCAAGTCCTTTGAGACAATCATTACTGGAAGTTCGTTGCCTTTGTAAATGAGAGACTTGAGAATGGTAAGGTCCCTTTCAGAAAATCGGGAATAAAATTTAAACTTCTAAACCAGTTAAAGGTACCCCCCAAAATATCAAAGGCGATTGTAATCCCTCATAGGGAAGTGTTTCTCTATGCACGTGTCTCCAGAAAACCTACTTAAATTTCTTAAGCAAACCGTGGATCATGAGTTTTCACAATCCCAAGAGGAAACGAACCAGTATAAATGTCTACACCAGAGCTGCTGGATTGGGCAAATCACAAATTCAGTTTTTTTGAAGAAGAGATTTCAAACCTTTAACAATGGTGTGTGGCGCTTCTTAACCTGCACATAAAAATAAAAAGAACGTGGCATAAGCATCACATTGAGAACCAAACACAAAGGTTATTCTGTTCATTTCTCAAGATAAACCAAAACATTTCCAGAGCAGCAGAAAGAGGGGGAGTGTGCACAGAAGAGGGACCCAATGAAAGACCACAATGTTCAATAATTCAACAACCTCCTCTAAAAGCTCTTCCAATATCAATTTTTGATGTTGAGGCTCAAAGGCTATGTGATTTCGTTAGTGATATTGGAGTTCCTTTTGTTTCTACTTTCAAGCAAATTGGACAACATTTTACTTGTCATTCTTTGGTCCACATATATATGATCAAGCCTGCTGCAACGAGAAACTATCCTATGCTGGTCAATTGATTAGTTCTACTTCTATCACATTCAACACCAACTTCCTTGTTGAAACTGGTCTTTGTTTGTCTATCAGTTAGTAATATAAAGATTTTTTCCAACTTGTCAATACTCTAATACCATATTCAAGTCAAAGCCTTCTTTAATGGATGCATTAGAATGATTATTTCAAGGGCATAGGTCCAAATATACCCTTATACTATACGAAATTGAGCACATTTGCCCTTCGTTAATATTTTAGCTCAAATATGCCCTTACCGTCACATAGTTGGTCCATATATGCCCTTAGAGTTACACAGTTGGCCCATATATGCCCTTTTCGAAACGGAATTCACCCAAACTAATTAGCTCTTTGTTTAGTGTATTACAAACACTATTTCCTTTTTATTAGTACTTTTTTTTCTTTACCTTTCTCTTTTCTTTCTTCTTTTTTCCTTTTTCTTTCTCCCTTATCCGATTTCCTCCATTAATGATGTCTTCTCCATTTTCATCACCAATTTCACTTGACAAAACCCATGAATTCCAATTACTAAGAAAATTCTCCCATAAGGTAATAAAGTTTCAATTTCATTGGCCCTCTAAATAAACGAAATTAAATTGTTCCAAAAATTATGGTTTAAACTTTAAAATAATAAAAACATCTCAACCTTTAACAATACTCAAAAGACCAAAATATTTAAATTGTTTCCAGAAAGATAATTTAATGATTAAAAGCCTAGAGTTCAAGTTGTAGTGTTATAAATTTGAGTTGTTAGTCTTTTTTCAGCCGGACATTTTCTATTTTTTTTTATTAACTATGTAGATTAGGGGTGTACATGGAACGGGTTGGTTCGATTTTTATCAAAATCAAACCAAACCAATTATATCAGTTTGGATTGTTCGGTTTTGTTAGATTTTCGGATTTTTTGTTACATAAATATTATTCCAATCTTACTTTGTTAAATTTTTTAAAAAATTGACAAACATATGATCTATAAAAATATTCTTATGGGAGAATTTTCTTAGTAATTGGAATTCATGAGTTTTGTCAAGTGAAATTGGTGATGAAATTAATGGAGAAAATCGGATAAGGAGGAAAGAAAAAGGGGGAAAAAAAGAGAAGAAAGACAAAAGAAGAAAGAAAAGAGAGAGGTAAAGAAAAAAAAAGTACTAATAAAAAAGAAATAATGTTTGTAATACACATTAATACAATTAAACAAAGAGCTAATTAGTTTGGGTGAATTCTATTTCGAAAAGGGCATATATGGGCCAACTGTGTAACTCTAAGGGCATATATGGACCAACTATGTGACGGTAACGGCATATTTGAGCTAAAGTATTAACGAATGGCAAATGTGCTCAATTTCGTATAGTATAAGGGCATATTTGGACCTTTTCCGTTATTTCAATGGCGCATATTCTCCATATTGCAAGACATGGCTCGCATAGGGGATTAAAAGGCTTGAACAGTCAAAGTGCTTTTTAAACACCTTACTTCATCAACAAAAATACCGGTCAAAGAACTTTTTGGAGGTACCAAAACCTAAAATTTCATACAAATCACGCTTTTCCTAACATGGAGCATTTGAAAACTAGCTCATAATTGGACAGAGAAGGCTTCCCTTTTTCATGAATGGTCCAAGGGGAAAAGGTGAAATGAGCCCAACTAAGCCACCGCCCTTGGGCCTTGGCCAATGCTTCAAGAAGATGTTTTATGTATACTTGTGAATGAATGGAAAACCAAAAGGTCATTAAGCTAACAAAAAACACAATAGAAATGTTAAGAAACTCTAAGCTGTACCGTGTATTCCCAGCCATGCTTTTCAGCAAATGCTTTTGCAGCTTCTTCACTCTCAAAACTAAGCGCGGATTCACCAACATTGGCATATGGATCCCCTGTGGATGTCCAACCCATCAATGGATTCTCCCATCTACATATATAGAAGAAAGAAATATGCTTATCACCCTCTAACATAAAACTTCGGCATAAAAGAGAGGCAGAAGAGCAGAAACTTGATGTTAAACTCAAAGTATGACAAAACAACATTTACGTACTTCAATTGAGGGAAGAGCACGAAAGAGTTAGCCTTCAGAGTATATTATTTTATTTCAAAATAGTATGAGATGATTCCACTAGCATCCTCTAGTGCAATTCCCATGAAATAAGCGTTCTTCATCTTAATTATTATACTTATATAAAAGGGACAAGGGAAACGACCTTAAAGATAAATTAACAATTCAGTAGTACTTGCACAAGAAATTTATCCCACTAGCCATTTCCGTCGGAGGTAATGAGACATTTCAACAAATTCAATTGAAAACAACATTAAGACCTCAGATTTAAAAGATCGAAAAGAAGCGGAGCAAATCAAGACAGCATATGCAAATGATTTCAAATCAAGACAGCGTATGCAAGTGATTTCTAAAGAAACAGCAATCTGATTGAATCCTAAAGTTTTAACCCGGTAAAAGACTTTACTTGATCAAGAAAAAAAATTAAACAGGTAAAAGGAAATGGATCTTCGAACTTAACATAAAGAAAGACTAAGGGGTCATTTGGTTCATGGGATAAGGTGGGATAAGGTGGTTTAGAATTTGAGATTAAATTTACCCCATGTTTGGTTTGGGTTAGTTTGGGGTATTAATTAAACCCAAGATAAAATTATACCACAAACTAGGATTAAATTATCCCATCACCTAGGTGGGATAACTAATACCGGGATTAGTTATCCTGGGAAAATATTTCAAAATGACCATCTTACCCATAAATTTTAGAAGGAATTTCAATGAGAAGTGACTAGCACAGGCCTAACAAATTATGTTTCGTCCTAGTTCGTTTGTCTCTCCCATTTCCATACGTGGTAGGGTGTCTTTAGAATGGCATGAGGATCAGTTATTATAAGGGAAAAATCTGTTCTCTTATTTGAAAAGTTAACCTTCTTTGAGATTCCTGCAAAGAATTACAAATAAGCAACAAACCAACGAAAAATGATAAAGAATATGACAAAAAGGAAGAAAAAGGAAAAGAAATGAAAAAATAGGAAAGATTATGAAATGCAAATTTAATATGCAAACTTGATTCTTCTCCCGATCATATGACCAAGAACTGGTGGCTTTCTATTTTAATTATTTATTTTGTTTAGAATTCTATATAATAAAAAGTAAACATTAATAAACTATGATACGGTGAAGAGAACTTTCACAATATAAATGTTTAAACTAATTTTGTATTTTTCATTTTAGACCACGTGAAGCCTGGACAAATTCTCTAGTATGGTTGTGTAAATCCAATGGAAACCCAATCAAGTAGCTGAAATGTCTCCTTGATTATGCCACTGTTTCATATTTAATGGCACTCAACAAACTAAATGGCTAAGGGATAGAATAACAACACTCCACCAACTTGTTTCTCTATTTGAAATAAAGGTCAAAATTGGGAACAAGAAATTTACCCGGCTTTATCCAGCTTCAAACCAAGCACAAGTTTTGGGTTATACATAGTATATCCCATTTTTAATCCATTGAGCCAAACAAAGCAATAGCACTAAATAATCCAGGGATTGTTAATCCCATGATTATAATCCAAGGATAACTTTGTCCGCGAACCAAACGACCCCTAAAGCTCTAGTGATGCTATGTTGCCAAACTATCCACCATTTAGAAACAAAAGTTGATCTCTCAACTCCAAAAGATACAAGCAGTTGCAATCAGAAACTCGAAAAATAAAATAGCTTGATCTGCATAGAGGAGAGTATGCAGCCATTATCCTGGACCCAGATTATATGCGCTTCTCTCTCAGCAATCTCACTCATGACTTAGTGTGCAAGACCGGCTCTGAAGAGAAAGGATTTTCTCTATATCTATATCTATGCAACTAGTTCTTTCACTTGCTTCCAAATCCATCCATCTTACTTACTCAAAAGCTTTGAATAATATTATACACTTGTTTCATCAAAAAGCACAATTTTTTTCTCGACTTCAAAAAATTTCAAAGAATGTAGGTCTGGTAAAACTGAAATTAATGGATGGGGTTTTTCTCTATTGAAGTTTAAATAGGTTAATCAGGGGAATGATCTTTACAGGAGAGCAGGAACTCCGGAATCCAATAACTGGGACTCCTATTGGTGATGCCTTTCTGAAAAGCCCAGCTGGCTAAAAGTTAAAATCAACCCGATCTCCTTATTATGTCCCTCCACAACCAAAAGCACAATTACCAGATATACAGAATTGTATTAAATGAAAAGTAAAATGGAAATCTGTATACATTCTCTGAACCACTGGAAGCAAAAAAATCAACAAATTTTTATTCTGAGCAAGCATACACTACAATCAATATTGAACTATCTGTTCTGGTCTAAACTTCATAGTTAATCTTTTATTTTGTGATTAGACACCCAGGCTCAATGAAACTTACACTCTTAATGGTGCCAATCAAAGCTTTTGTTCAGGTTTTCTCTCTGTTTCTTATTCTCGTTTTTACTTGGAACGTAGCTCAATTTCATGCTAGCTGAAAACAGATTGATATTGGCAAACCATATTAACTTCACAATACTGAAAAGAAAAAGGCGGATTAGAATCATACTTCTGAGTTGATAAGAAATTGATTTTCCATCTTCCAACTTTTCCAGACCCCTGTTGACTAGCAGTCCGAGCAGGTGAGAAAATCACAACCTGATAAGCAAACAAGATCAAGTAGCAAAAAGGATCAGGGCATAAGGATCTTTTTCTTTTTGATAGGTAGCAGTGCATAAAGATCTAAACCACCAGTATAACTGATAATGATTTTGCACTTAAAGAAGCAGAAAATATATGTATTAAAAGGCCGAATGGGATCGTTCAGCACCTTTAAAAACCAAAAGAAAATTTGGTATTTACTTAGGAGCTGATTTAATAGTGCAATCACTGCCATTGTGAGTTAGAAAAAAAAAAAAAGGAAAAGATAAACAACCAAATACATTTGTATAAATATAAATGAATCCATAATTTATCAAAACTGAATGAGAGGGCAAGGCATGCACATGAAAAGCAAAATACGGAATAGACCAAACTTGACGGGAAAACATAGAGGAAACAAAGCGTCTAATAATTGTCCAAAGGGAACCGACCCATGAATTGTACTACTGAAACCAACCCCAGAAGTTATATCTAAGCCTACAAATTTTCGGGAGCTCTCTGTTGGCCCTGACAACTGGAAATTTAATACTCCAACCATCTCATAATCAATATTTGATGCAAGCTGAAGATATATTCAGCTAAATTTGTACAGAAATGGATCAAAGAACTCTCTGGAGCTAAAGTTTCTATAAAGCCAAGCTAGAGACTGATCTTAAGGGTTAGACTTGCTAAGCCCGTTTGCTCCTAAACATGAAAAATTAGAACTTTTTACTTCTCTCGAGCATCTGAGAAGTTATACTCTCTTCTGCCTCATTGAATAGGCGTGAGAAGAAGAAACGAGTGGGAATAAAGAAACAGCTAAATATATTACTTTGGAATGGAGTCGAGATAAATTCTCAAAGATACAAGTGACAGCAATCAATCAACTACAACAATCCCAAATCAATTTGAATCCGGATATATGAATCCTCCATATCCATTCCGCAACCATCTGCTAACCCTAAATCTAAAATGGCGGAATCAATGGATCTGCTATAGAAGCCCTAAATTGGTTACGTAAAATGAAGTTTTTCTTGCGCCTAAATGACCTGAGAGAATAATAAATATTAGCCTAGGAGCATAAGGAGAAGAAGTAAAATACCCTTCGGCGAAGATGTTCATCAGGAATACCAGAGACCATACCGATCTCGCCGGCCTTGATTTCGACCAACGCTTCTGACGCAAATTGTCTCCATATCGGCGTGAGAGAAGATCGGTAGGTGGCAAGAGGGGAATGTCTCGCTATTCGCTGCAGAGAGCTTGCCATTTCTCTGAGATATCCGGCTGAAGTGATGATTGCCAGAAAGATGCTTGCTGTTTGTATATTTTTATTTTTGATGGTCAGGCCGTGTTTGGCTTGTGTAAATTCACGCTATTACTTTATAAAATAAAAATCGTAAAGTAAAGACAATTATAGAGAGATAAATTGATCTATTATTCAAACTTAAAACTTATGTACATAATGAACTGAAAATTACTCTATTTATAGAAGAAAGAAAGCAGTTGTGAGGCTTTTCAGGAAGCAGCTGCAAGGCTTTTCTTTAGCTGTTTGTAAGTTGTCTACATGAGTTGCTTGCAACCTGCCTGTTTAATAAAAAGCTGCTGCAAATTATTTTATTGAGCTGCTTGTAACCTGCCTGCATCAGCTGCTTGTAGATAAATTTCAACAGAATACTAAATGGATAATCTTCTTCGGGAAGATTATCTATAGCGGAGTAATAAATGAACATCCACAATATAATTATTTTCATAACACTCCCCCTTGGATGTTCATTAAAAGGTACTGTGCCTCGTTAAAAACTTACTAGAAAAAACCCAGTGAAAAAAATCCTAGTGAAGGAAAAAGAGTACACATATTTAGTAATACACATTTCTAGCTGCCTCATTAAAAACCTTATAAGAAAACCCTGTAGGAAAAAACCTTAGTAAGGAAAAAAGAGTACATCGCGTATTTTACTCCCCCTGATGAAAACCTTGTTTCAAATATTTGAGCCTCGGGGTCTTCTCAAAAGTTGAAGTTGGCAAAGATTTAGTGAATAAATCTGCCGGATTGTCACTTGAACGGATTTGTTGCACATCAATGTCACCATTTTTCTGAAGATCGTGTGTGTAGAATAATTTTGGTGAAATGTGCTTCGTTCTATCTCCTTTTATAAATCCTCCCTTCAATTGGGCTATGCATGCAGCATTGTCTTCTTATAAAATTGTGGTCTTTTCTCATATTCCAAACCACATTTTTCTCGAATAAAATGAATTATTGATCTCAACCATAGGCATTCCCTACTTGCTTCATGAATAGTTATTATTTCAGCATGATTTGAAGAAGTAGCAACAATAGATTGCTTTGTGGAGCGCCATGATATGATAGTACCTCCACATATAAACACGTACCCGGCTTGAGATCTAGCTTTATGGGGATCAGATAAATAACACGCATCTGCATAACCAACAAGATCTGCACTATCTTTGTTAGTATAAAACAAACTCATATCAAGAGTTCCCTTTAAATATCGCAATATATGCTTAATCCCGTTCCAATGTCTCCGTGTATGAGAAGAACTATATCTTGCTAGTAAATTAACAGAAAATGTTATGCCAGGCCTTGTAGCATTAGCAAGATACATTAGTGCATCAATTGCACTGAGATAGGGTACTTCGGGACCAAGGAGTTCCTCATCCTCTTCTGGAGATCGAAATAAATCTTTATTCACTTCAAGTGATCGAACAACCATTGGTGTACTCAATGGGTGCGCTTTGTCCATGTAAAAGCGTTTTAAGACCCTTTCTGTATAAGCAGATGGATGGATAAAGATCATGTCTGCTAAATATTCAATTTGCAGACCAAGACAAAGTTTTGTCTTTCCAAGATCTTTCATCTCAAATTCTTTCTTAAGATATTCAGTTGCCTTTTGGAGCTCTTCTGGAGTTCCAACAAGATTTATGTCATCAACATAAACAGCAAGTATAACAAATTCTGAAGCCATTTTCTTTATAAAAATACATGGATAAATAACATCATTTATGTAACCCCTTTTCAGCAAATACTTACTGAGGCGATTATACCACATGCGCCCAGATTGTTTTAAACCGTACAAAAATCTTTGAAATCTGATTGAGTACATTTCCCGAGATTTTGAATATGCTTCAGGCATTTTAAATCCTCCAGAAATTTTCATGTAAATTTCATTATCAAGTAACCTGTATAGATAAGTTGTAACTACATCCATTAGATGTATTTCAAGCCTTTCATGTAAGGCTAAATTGATAAGATATCGAAATGTTATAGCATCAATAACGGGTGAATATGTTTCAATCAACTTCAGGTCGTTGTGAGAATCCTTGTGCAACAAGGCGAGCCTTGTATCTTTCAACTTCATTTTTATCATTTTTTTTCCGCATAAAACCCCATTTATGACCAACTGGCTTTATACCAACAGGTATTTGGACTACTGGTCCAAAGACCTCTCTTTTAGCAAGTGACTTCAATTCTGATTGAATTGACTCTTGCCATTTTGGCTAATCAGATCTTTGTCGACATTCTTCGATGGATCGGGGTTCAAGATTCTCACTATCTTGCATAATGTTAAGTGCAACATTATATGCAAAAATATTATTCACCACTATTTCAGATCGATTTAAATTAATCTCATCACCAGTAGAACTTATTAAAAGTTCATCACTCACTTGAGTCTCGAGTTCATTGATTTCTTCAGGAATCTCAGAACTAATCATATCTTGGGTCTCTTCAGGAGATCCCTTCATAATATCATTTTGATCATTTGTCGATTTTCTTTTTTCTAGGATTTCGATCCTTAGAACCCAAAGGCCTACCACGCTTCAGGCGTGCTTTAGGTTCACTAATTCTCATGCTAGTAGATGGTCATGCTGGGACATCAATTCGGATAGGCACATTCTCTGCATGGATATGTGACTTAGTTATCCTTTTTAAATCAGTAAATGCGTCTGGCATTTGATTTGCTATATTCTGTAAATGGATGATCTTCTGGACCTCCTGATTACACATAGGGGTACGTGGATCAAAGTGAGATAATGATGAAATTTTTCACACAATTTCTCTTTTGATTTTCTTTTTCTCTCCCCTTAATTGTGGAAAATTTATTTCATCAAATCGACAATCTGCAAATCGAGCAGTAAATAAATCTTCCGTCAATGGTTCAAGATAGCGAATAATAGAGGGTGATTCAAACCCAACATATATTCCTAACCTTCTCTACGGGCCCATCTTACTGCGTTGTGGTGGTGCTAATGACACATATACAACACATCCAAAAATTCGTAGATGGGCAATATTTAGTTCATGACCAAAAACTAATTGTGACGGAGAATATTTATTATAATATGTCGGTCTGAGACGGATAAGTGATGTTGCGTGCAAGATAGCATGGCCCCAAACAATA
Source organism: Nicotiana tomentosiformis (assembly GCF_000390325.3). NCBI lineage: Eukaryota > Viridiplantae > Streptophyta > Magnoliopsida > Solanales > Solanaceae > Nicotiana > Nicotiana tomentosiformis. Next base: position 109,091,446 of record NC_090813.1, read on the forward strand.
GTGGGCAATTTTATTTTCATAAATAGTGGTCTTGCTATCAACTGCAGGTGTTTAATAAATGACTCTGCAAGGCCATTTTGAGTATGAACATAAGCTACATGATGTTCAACTTTTATCCCAACTGATAGACAGTAATCATCAAAAGCTTGAGATGAGAATTCTCCAGCATTATCAAGGCGAATAGCCTTTATAGGATAATCGGGAAATTGTGCCCTTAATCGAATTATTTAGGCTAATAACTTTGCAAACGCCAGGTTGCGAGATGATAGTAGGCACACATGAGACCATCTTGAAGACGCATCTATTAGGACCATAAAATATTTAAACAGTCCACTTGGTGGGTGAATAGGTCCACATATATCCCCATGTATATGTTCTAAAAGGGCAGGGGATTCAATGCCAACCTTCATTAGTGATGGTCTAGTGATCATTTTGCCTTGATAACAAGCATCACAAGAAAATTCATTATTTGTAAGAATCTTCAGGTTCTTTAATGGATGCCCACTTGAATTTTCAGTAATTCGTCTCATCATTATTGATCCAGGATGGCCCAAACGGCCATGCCATATCACAAAAGTATTTGAATCCGCAAACTTCTGGTTTACGATAGAATGTGCTTCAACTGTACTAATTTTTGAATAGTATAAGCCAGAAGATAAAGTTGGTAACTTTTCTACAATGCATTTCTGGCCAGAAATATTCTTTGTAATACAAATATATTCCACGTTCATTTCATCTATTGTCTCAACATGATACCCATTTCGGCGGATATCTATAAAACTCAATAAGTTTCTTCGGGACTTGGAGAGAACAATGCATTGTCGATAATAAGTTTTGTTCCCTTAGACAGAAATATAATGGCTCTTCCGGAACCTTCAATCAAACTTATATTACCAGAAATTGTTGAAACATTTGCTTTTTCCTTATGCAAATAAGAAAAGTATTTCTGATCCTTGAATATGGCATGAGTTGTTCCACTATTAATTACACAAATATCTTCATGATTGGTCTTTGATCCAAACATAATTTGAGGATTATCCATATTCTTCAAAATGCATAAATAAAATATATTATAGTAAACATCATTATAAAAGCATAACTTTTATTTATGTACAACAATTACATAACCATACTATTTACTACAAACAACCAAAATTAAAATATTTACACTTCTACAGATTCACTACCGATCACATGACTTGTTTCTCCTTCCGGGATTATAAAGTAATCAGCTACATCCAAATGCATGAAGTCTAAATTATCTTCGAAAATAAAATTTGCTTCAGCATTTTTCTCTGTCTTCTTCAGGGAGGCTTGATACAACTCAACCAGGTGCTTTGGCGTACGACATGTACGTGACCGGTGCCCTTTTCCTCCACATCTATAGCATGCATTTTCTGGATTTGCTGCTTGCACCGCTTCATGCTTTTGTTCCTTCCTTTTCCACTGCTAGTGGTGAGGAGGGTTCTTTGATGCATTATTATTACCACGATTAGAGTTTCCTCCCCGACCACGGCCATGACCACGACTGGGGCCACGTCCTCTTCCACGCTTAGCTTGGTGGAAGTTCGTCTCATTCAATTCAGGGAATGGACAAGAACCAGTAGGTCGGCTTTCATGGTTTTTCATTAATAGCCCATTATGTTGCTCGGCTACAAGAAGATGTGAGATAAGTTCAGAATACTTTTTGAATCCCATCTCTCGATATTGCTGCTGCAAGAGCATATTTGAGGCATAAAAAGTGGTGAAAGTTTTCTCCAACATATCATGATCAGTAATATTATCACCACATAGTTTCAATTGAGAAATAATTCTGAACATAGCAGAATTATACTCGCTGATAGATTTAAAATCTTGTAGCCTTAGATGAGTCCAATCATAACGTGCCTGTGGAAGAATGACCATCTTCAGGTAGTCATATCTATCTTCCAAATTATTCCACGGTATGACTGGATCTTTAACAGTAAGATATTTCATTTTCAGGCCCTCATCAAGGTGATGGCGTAGGAATATCATTGCTTGGGCACGTTTTTGGTTTGATGCTTGATTTTTATCTTTGATGGTGTCTGCCAGACCCATCGCATCAAGATGAATTTCGGCATCAAGCACCCAAGACATGTAGCTTTTGCCCGATATATTCAGGGTTACAAACTCAAGTTTAGAAAGATTTGACATTATTTAGAAAAAGAAAGTTCGTACCTCTGATACTTTCAAAGTATTTTTTTCGAGATGGCAGAGCCTCATGCTGATAACGTGTTATAAAATAAAGACTGTAAAGTAAAGACAAGTATAGAGAGAAACTGATATATTATTCAAACTTCAAACTTATGTACATAATGAACTGAAAACTCCTCTATTTATTGAAGAAAGGAAGCAGCTGCGAGACTTTTCAGGAAGCAGCTGCAAAGCTTTTCTTTAGTTGCTTGTAAGTTGTCTGCATGAGCTGCTTGCAACCAGCCTGTTTAATAAGAAGCTGCTGCAAATCATTTCATTGAGCTGCTTGCAACCTGCCTGCATCAACTGCTTGTAGATAAACTTCAACAGAGTACTAAATGGATAATCTTCTTCAGGAAGATTATCTATAGCGGAGTAATAAATGGACATCCACAATATAATTATTTTCATAACATGTCTATTATTACAAAAAAATAATAATGTAATTTTATAACGTAATGCAACCTAATTTTAATTTTCAGCATAATATTTATTTGTACAAATAGTAATCTCACAATTATATTATATTTCATTTTTAAACTGAATATTCGTTAGCAAAAAATTAAATATTAATTATCAAAAAATTAAATAAGTATTATTATATGAATAAATAAGCTTTAAATGGCTAAAAATATATGTATATCTACGAAATATTAAATTCTATTACTTATTGAGTTACTTTAAAACACATATTTGCTTGTAAAAGCATATCAAACGATTATAATTGAGAAATTATAATTGAGTAACTAGTTCTGTAAAGAATAAATAATATCTAAAAATAATATTTTCACTTAAATTTATGTATAATAATACAATTATAAAGTAATTTCTTAACCAACTCATATGAATAGAATCTAACATTTAGAGTTTATTTGACTTACATGATATATATGAAACAAGAAATTATTTTTTTTATAAAATAATTTTACACTAATGAATAAGAAACACTCGCCGAATGCAATATTGGTTTTGAATATTTAATATATTTTGTATATTTATCTTTGTTCTATTTGAGTTTTTGGTTGCTTGTATAGGAGTAATATATATGATGAGTGACAAGTATATTGGAGGAATGGGATGAACTATATGAAAAATAATTGAGGTCAAAATAATTTTAATCGTAGAATCAATTCCATATCCACTATTAATAGACTTTAACATGTGTATAAGGCCTTATTTGTTTGCACTTAATGGAGGTCTGAATCTTATTCGTTCAAATCCAGCCCATTAAGTGCATTTGTTTTTTAGATCTTAACCCTACTTATTAAGATTCAGCTCATTAAGTATATTTATTTTTTCTCTTTTAAAACCTCTTAATAAGTCTGAATGCATCTGACCGAAACAGACCTACACCAAAGTCTTAACGGCGCTCAGACTCTTAAAAACACGATAAACGTTATTTTCGCAACTATTCCCTCAACAAATTTTGCAACTATTCACTCAACAATAAGGCTATATTTTAGCAAATTTCACGCTTTCTTCTTCATCTTCTGTGTTATACCCCATGTTTTCGTACGTAGAAGTACGCCAGAAATAAATTTATGAAAGCTCGAAAATGAGATGTTACATCCCGCATTTTCAGACGTTAAAGTTTTGTCGTAAGTTTATCGACGCAAGCTCGAGAATGAGATTATTTTGAGGTTACAAATATTATGCTATTTCAAACAAGTGATGAGAATATTCATGAAGGAGAGAGGGTAAGCAAATCGAAGAAAATAAATTTCGTCGAAATTTGATATATTGGGATAAAATACGGCCCGAGCTAAAATACCCAGTATTTATGGACTAGTACCATACAAGGTACCATACGGCTATGATAGTAAGGTGTATAAAGTATAGTAAAAGTGAGTAATATTTTATGTAATTTGAGATAATTCTTAATTATGTGGATAATCGGATAATTATTAATTTTAGTGGGAGATTAATAATTAGTGAATACTTATTTAGGATCTTGGATTGGATAAGTCTAAGAGGCAAAAACGCGGCAGCAAGTAAGGATTAAATAATGACCAAGCAAGTCTTGAAAGTTAGGTGAAAAGATTTGAGAATTGTTTGGCTAAGTAATCCAAAAAAGTGGGGCCCACTCAATTTGACAAAGAAATAACCTCCCTTCAATCCTTAAATGGAAACGGGAAGTGCATATGTTTAGCAGCGAATCTTTAATAAGAATTCAACCAAAGTTTCTTATCATATTAGCAACGTAGTTGCTTCAATATTCCATTCAAAACGGGAGATTTCATAGCATCTTCAAGCAATTCTTACGAGATTTCAACCAAACTTCTTGCAACCAAACAATTCCAACGAGAATTGTTAGAACCGTAGCAACGTAAAATTTTGTGGTTCTAAAGGAGTACGGTGCAACCTTTTCCAAGAATATCATACGGATTTTTCCCTACTCCAGGTATTATAAGGATATCCCTTCTTTCTTTTTGGCATGATCCGTACGATACAAACGAAACGAGCAAAATATGCAACTTTCATAAATGACTCTATTCATAGAAATACTAGGGGTGTCAATATTATTGATTCCCCATGTGAATTATTATTATATCCTCTATTCATGGGTCTCAGAAAAATACGTATTTGATAAAGTTTGTCCGAAAGGCATATAGATTTTATGATATTCGAGAAATCTTATCAACGTATTTCTTATGCATTTCATGCATTTATACATGTACATTGGCTCATGACCAGAAGGCGTTATATACGCGTATATTATATGTATATGGGATATGGGAAAAGGTTACAGCGTTATATACGTACCACCACCTGATCAGCTGGTATACGTTGATGATTTTGCCTACAATGGCCGAGATGATATGATGGGATGCCCTCAGAGGCCTGATGATGTTATGAAACATGTACCTATACACGACATGACATTCATACGCATATGCATAACACTATAATTATTTCATAATTTACAGAGTTATCCAGACTTACAGGTTGAGTCATTTACTCTATATTTCTTCCATGTCAGTTATGTACTTATTTATGTGCCTTACATACTCAGTACATTATTCGTACTGACGTCTATTTTTCCTGGGGACACTGCGTTTCATGCCTGCAGGTTCCGATAGACAGGTTGAGAGTCATCCAAGTAGGCCATCAGATCAGCGGAAGATGTTGGTGCGCTCCATTTGCTCCGGAGTTGCTTGTTTGGTCAGTATGATTTAGACGTGTATTGTTTGGTATGGCGGGGCCCTGCCTCGACCTTTGTGATAAGTATATACTCTTAGAGGCTTGTAGACAGATGTCATGTATACGAATATTTGTATGGCCTTGCCGGCCTATGTTTAGAGTTTATAAATGATCTTGTTAGCCTATTAGGCCCGTATGTCACGTGTATATAATGATGTAATAAGAAAGATATGTTACGTTGGTACTCGTTTGAGTAAGGTACCGAGTGCCTGTCACGGCCTATCGGTTTGGATCATGACAAAAGTGGTATCATAGCAGTTTTGTCCTAGGGAGTCTACAAGCCGTGTCTAGTAGAGTCTTGTTTATGGGTGTAATGTGCACCACACTTATAAGCATGTGGTTACAGGGCATTTAGGACTGTCACTCTTTCTTCTTACTCTAGATAGTGTGGTAGAGCTTAGTTGTAGGAACTCAATTTCCTAAACTCTATCTTATTCATAATACGACGATGCCTACATCCAGAAAGACGATTGGTAAGGGATATAGCTGTGAAAGAGTTGAGTTAGAGGAACTCAATTTTTGCATTATGCCTTTGATGGATAAAGATGAGGTATTCAGCAGATCATGTGTATACTAAGATATGTAAGCTTCTTGATAAGGATCCCTAAGGCAAGAATGCTTATCCACTCTTATGGTTAAAGCAACAAAAGAATCTGAAGGTATAAGTTTCAAGAAGTAAAAGAAGCAAGATGAAAAAGGGTACGAGGTATCCAGTTAATAAAGATTATCATTATTTACCATTCAGGAAGGGAGATATAAGCATTTTGAGTTACTTTCAACAGTGACAGATGTATGTACAATCGGCCACACCAATCTCAGTTATGCCCTATGGGAGCTAACAGACATAGTTTAAGAGAAGGACGAGTTATCAGGATCTGGCTGGGGATAGAGTAACCCAAAATAGTGGATGGATTGGTAGAGTTAGTTGACGTTTCCGAAGGATAGAGCAAATGTGGTAATGGATCTCCTTGTGAGACACCTCGATGGTGCACCCTAAAATAGTACAACTTGATATGAGTACTACAAAGATAAGCACAGGAAGCCTGAAAGGGATAAATATTATCTTAGTATGGCTCCCGTCCCTAGTAGAGAGAGAATGCCAGGCAACCCGAAGGGCCGGTGGATGGAGCAAGGGGAGCTAAAAGCAAAAGAATGTTGTGTTGGAGTTTTCAGAATAAAGTGATAGACATAAATATTAGCAGGGGAATAAGAAGAGAATTAATGAAGCATTATGAGTAAGATGTGATACATGGATGACATCGGTAGATCAAAAATATGACAGTATTACATAGTCTATTGTCAAGTGAAGGAAAAAATGAGAGGTTACAGGCCTTGAGACAACAAAAGAGTATAGGCCATAAAGCCATATCCTCATTCGAGAAATAAGTTTGTGACTCTAACGCAACTACCGGAAGGAAAAGTTAGACCCTAGAATAATAGGAATCAGTATGGGCTGGTGAAAAAGATAAACTAAACATGAATTAGGGACTGAGTGATTGGATAATATTCGGCATCATGAGAGTTTCAGATTTCGTTCCGGCGATAATAGAATAGACAACATAAGAAGATTCATGAGAAATTCATAGAATGGTCGTTCAGGAAGACGTTTCCCTAAAGCAAGCAATGTGAGCAAAGTTAAACTTAAGGGATTGTATGTGCCAGTTATACTAGGTGCCTTCCTTGTGAGTAAGGAATTTTGTTATCCTTGGTATAGAAGGATTACCGCAAGGCGAGTAAGGGTCATCGATAATGTGAAAGGACGCCAAGAATGAAAAGGTAAAACATCTATAGGTAGATCATCATAGCTCCAACTCTTAGTACTCCCCTAAAGGGGGGATTTTGAAGTGATGTGGCATTAAGTCAGAATAAAGTGGTTCTAGTAATTATGGTATGGTAAAGAAAGAATGCGACAAAAATGAAAAAAGGATGAGATTGCAATTATTCAAAGCCTACAGATAGGCTACGATTCCACAGCATTATGCAAACACGACGTCAAAGAGAGGAAGTAAGGGTTCCTGCCCGAAATGTTATTGATAGATAAGGAGCCAGTGCGAGAGGCAAGTTAAAACAAAGAAAATAACCCAAGAAAGGTTACGCGGAACATTGATATGAGAATGGGCCAACGAGTAGTTGGTAGTTGATTAAGTAAGAGCCTAGTTATGGCTAAACAGGAGATTACAGAAGAGTCAATAGATCTTGCAAGATAAACATAGTAAAACCCAATATAGTGAATTCAACCTCGCAGTAATGTCATTGTAATACTTAAGAAATATTCAGATAGGAGTTAGGGTTGTTAAAGGTACCGTATGAGTATTACAGGAATATAAGAAAGTGCCACTGGAAAGACAGTCAAAATATCAGTTCAGAAGCAACCCTACAAGCACAAGGGCGTGGAGGCAAGTAACTACGGATAATTGTAGGCGAGGAAGGACATCAAAAATTTTATTGGGTATACGATGTAATAAGCTCGCAGCTTTACAAGAGTCAGAGGGTCCTCCCTAAGTATTACAGTGAAAGACTAGCTGAGGAAATGAGGAAGAAGGCTTCAACCTAAGCACAGTAACCTAAAGAGGAAATGGTCTTGTAACAACAATTTCACAACAACATTGTAAGTCCTCCATAAGAAAGAGGAATCTACCGTGGCTAGTGAACGGGAAGTAAAATCAAAAGTAATATTCGAGACCATATGAGTTGCACAAAAATTTCGGCATGCGCGAGAACTTAGATAAGCTAAGCATGCACGCAAAAAGGGGGCAAAAGACCAGGAAAAACAATTGCTTACGTGTGAAGAAAGCTGAAATGGAACGAAAGGAATTATTTGATTAATGATCAGCTGTAGAAGACTTCGGTATAAGTTAAAAGAAGGAATTGGGTCCAGGTCATAGACAAAGGATTGAATCATTAGAAGATTGTATCATGGTTTTCCATAGCGTCCATGAAAGGCTAAAGTAATAACCAAATGGTATGAGCCGCAGATCGAAAGATAGCTTAAGCCTACATAAAGGATGATCGGAAGGAAGAGGAAACTAAAGTGTTACATCAACTAAGTAAATCAGGAATTTGATTGTTGGACCCAGAAAATTATAGAAATCGTGATTGAGAACATTACAGGATCACTCTTAATATCAGAGGTACCAAAGGGATAGTACAACAACCATATTCTATAACGGCTCTAAGATAAAGCCAGTTAGAAAAATACCAGCCTTATAAGAATTCAGTATGGAGCTCCCACCGGATTGTATAGGCACCAGAGGTGCAAGTATTATAATAGAGATTCAAGTTATGGACTTGAATTATACCTATGTGGAAGGGAGGTCATGAAAGAAATAAAAGATACGATGCGAGATTTTAAGGTAAGTAAGGTAAAGGTGAACAACGTACAATATACTCAAAGGCAGAAGATCGTGAATAGTCCATGCTTTGGAAAGAAGGCTAGAAGCACTAGGATTCAATATCCAGGAATAATAGCAGCGTCGTCAGTGGCGTACCTTCCAGCCTATGGTTTCTAAGTAACGAGAGATCTAGTCAAGGGAGTAAAGAAGAGTTAGAGACGATGTGATGTCTCGCTTGTTGTTCTAGAATAATATAAGGAAATCTATGGTGCAAGCAAGTTGAAGGAAGGCCGCGAATAGTGTATAGGTCCCAAGCTAAAGTATAGTAAAGCGACAAAGTTTTATGACAAGAGTAAGAACGAGAAAGGGCGAGTGAGAAGGTGACGAGAATAGATAAGTCCTCGGGATTAAGCCTATGAAAATAAGAAAGCTAATGGTTTCTCTAAGTTATAGAAAGTTCAGTATAACATGAATGAACTGAAAGGAGTCTAAGATTAATAATATCTAGAAAAAAATGGAATGTTGCCCTAGTAGTGGAATAAGGGTGTGATTGTGATAGATAAAGGATGATGTTTGGGCCTTCGACTGAGTAATGATTTGAAGAGGATTTCATGGATTGTATAGAATTAAAAATGTAAGGTGAATCACATTGGGATGCTATAAAATACGATTATTGAAGTACAGTATCGCCCCTAAGTGGATCAGGAAAATCACTTCAAATATTCCTCGATACAGCATAAGCCCTAATGGCAATGTGTTACGTAAGACTTTTCAAGTTATCAATGAAAGATTATAAATCAATATTGAGATGAATCAACAATGGATGAATACAAGTCACAAAGTATGAGATGAGATTAGGCCGTCATTTGTAAGATGAGCAGTAGTGTGGAAGCATTAAAGGGAATAGATTTATACATATTGGATAAGCAATAAAAGTAACCTGGAGTTTGGTAGCAGACCCCAGTAACGATAAATCGAAGTAAGAGTTATGGTATAGTATGACCTACTTAGATGCAGTAAAGTTATGCGGATAGATAACCGGGTCTATAAAATAAGATATAGCAATATTATAAGTTCAACAAAATACCGACCAAATAACTTCAGTATACCATAGATGCCCAGAGGGACATCTTGTCAAGTTCTGTATATGTTCCCAAAGTGAGGCCTAGAGATTGACGCACATATAAGGAAAAGGTCGTACATGCTGCATAACCGAATGTAGCAACAGTTACGAGATTGAAAGGATTCTGACCACAAGTCATAGTGTGAGAAAGAGACTTAAAGGGGGGAATGCCTTGGCCTTTGGATTTATTCACAGAACAGTTGCCTAGATGGCAAGGAGAGTAATAAAGTATTCGGAAGACATATGCTATGAAAATGATAAGTACATCACTCAACATTCGAGGACAAATATTTTAAAGGGGGGGAATGATGTTATGCCCCATATTTTCGTACGTAGAAGTACGCCAGAAATAAATTGATGAAAGCTCGGAAATGAGATTATTTTGAGGTTACAAATATTATGCTATTTCAAACAAGTGATGAGAATATTCATGAAGGAGAGAGGGTAAGCAAATCGAAGAAAATAAATTTCGTCGAAGTTTGATATATTGGGATAAAATACGGCCCGAGCTAAAATATCCGGTATTTATGGACTAGTACCATACAAGGTACCATACAGCTATGATAGTAAGGTGTATAAAGTATAGTAAAAGTGAGTAGTATTTTATGTAATTTGAGATAATTTTTAATTATGTGGATAATCGAATAATTATTAATTTTAGTGAGAGATTAATAATTAGTGAATACTTAATTAGGATCTTGGATTGGATAAGTCTAAGAGGCAAAAACGTGGCAGCAAGTAAGGATTAAATAATGACCAAGCAAGTCTTGAAAGTTAGGTGGAAAAATTTGAGAACTATTTGGCCAAGTAATCCAAAAAAGTAGGGCCCACTCAATTTGACAAAGAAATAACCTCCCTTCAATCATTAAATGGAAACGGGAAGTGCATATGTTTAGCAGCGAATCTTTAATAAGAATTCAACCAAAGTTTATCATCTTAGCAACGTAGTTGCTTCAATATTCCATTCAAAACGGGAGATTTCATAGCATCTTCAAGCAATTCTTAAAAGATTTTAACCAAACTTCTTGCAACCAAACAATTCCAACGAGAATTGTTAAAACCGTAGCAATGTAAAATTTTGCGGTTCTAAAGGAGTACGGTGCAATATTTTTCAAGAATATCATACGGATTTTTCTCTACTCCAGGTATGTTAAGGCTATTCCTTTTTTTTTTTTGGCATGATCTGTACGATACAAACGAAACGAGCAAAATACGCAACTTTCATAAAATGACTCTATTCATAGAAATACTAGGGGTGTCTATATTCTTGATTCTCCATGTGAATTATTATTATTATATCCTCTGTTCATGGGTCTCAGAAAAATACGTATTTGATAAAGTTTGTCCGAAAGGCATATGGATTTTATGATATTCGAGAAATCTTATTAACGTATTTCTTATGCATTTTATGCATTTATACATGTACATTGACCTATGACCAGAAGGCGTTATATACGCGTATATTATATGTATATGGGATATGGGAAAAGGTTACGACGTTATATACACAACACCACCTGATCAACTGGTATACGTTGATAATTTTGCCCACAGTGGCCGAGATGATATGATGGGATGCCCTCAGAGGCCTGATGATGTTATGAAACATGTACCTATGCACGACATGACATTCATACGCATATGCATGACACTATAATTATTTCATGATTTACAGAGTTATCCAGACTTACAGGTTGAGTCATTTACTCTATATTTCTTCCATGTCAGTTATGTACTTATTTATGTGCCTTACATACTTGGTACATTATTCGTACTGACGTCCCTTTTGCCCAGGGACACTGCGTTTCATGCCCGCAGGTTCCTATAGACAGGTCGAGAGTCCTCCAAGTAGGCCATCAGATCAGCGAAAAATGTTGGTGCGCTCCATTTGCTCTGGAGTTGCTTGTTTGGTCAGTATGATTTAGACGTGTATTGTTTGGTATGGCGGGGCCCTACCCCGAGAAAGCGTTCATTCTCTGGAGTTTTATCTGGCAGATCAGGAACATCTTCCTTGATGAACTTCTGTAGACATAACGTAGTTAAGTAGAAGAACATCTTCTGCTGCCAGCGCTTGAAATCAATCCCGAAAAATTTTCCGGGTTTTTCTGCCGGTGCCAACGCCGGTGTTCGGCTTGTCAATGCGTGGCAGTCACCATCGGAACAGCTTGGTTTTCGCTTTCAGTCGTCATTTTTTCTGTAAAAGAATGACACAAACAAACGTTTAATAAACGTTTTAAAACTGGAGTAAAAATCACGTAGATTTTAATCTCCAACAAAATGCCACGAAGGCTTTACTCTCCAAAACGGGAATACACAAAACCACAAAGGTTTTAGTTTGCAGAATAATAAGAATAACATAAATACAGAAATAAATATTAAATTCCTTAAGATTGTTAGTTCCGCCAATATTGCTGTATTTGTAAATAATAATTCTGCAAAATATAAGTTATCGTAATGAAACAGTAATTAATTCGAGCCCACTGAATTCACAGTGTTTCCTTAAGGAATTTAATCCCCTCCTAGTACCCAAGGTAATGGATTATTTCCTCCCAGGATAGAACGAATCACACACTGGTGTAGCGGTACTTCAAACCCCAGTGTTTCAGCGAACACAAAGTTCGGTAGCAAATCACACTTACAGTTGCTTTGTTTGAAGTTAAAATAATGCAGAACGAAGTTGTAGAAACTCAAAAAATCGTATGGAAATGCTGAGAGGAAGGAGTGCAATGTATAGCCAAATCTGTTGAGCGATTTTCAATTTGTTGGTCTTGTGTATTGTGTGTCTTTCTTCAACAGCTGCTGCACATATTTATAGCAGTCAGCTTTGAAGATAAACGACCCTCCACCCTCCATGGTGGAGCATGCACTAGCTTGTTTGTGGAGCAAGCACTTGGCCATGGTGGGAAGAGCATTAGGCCTGCTATTACAGCTGGTGGTCAATACACGTATTGGAACATATCCATTACAAATGCGGATAATCTTACGTTAATATTTACTATTAACAAATAAATTTGGTCCAAAAAATTAATCAATCAATCGTTTGACCGAAGTCGAGCCGAGCGACGACGACGACGGCGCGAGGCTTGCTTTCTTCTTAACTCTTTAAGAGCTACAAGAAGAGCAATTATATATATACCCATCAAAAATCTCTTCCTCTTCCAATATGGGACAATGTCTCATTGTCAAGAGGGGAAAACTTAAAATTTTACTCAAAAATTTTATTTTCCCTCCATTTCCCATTCACTCTCATTTTAAGACTATTTCATCTTAAAAACAAAAACCTCAACAAAGACATTGTCTCTACACCGCTAAGTATCAGCTTCGAGCTTAGTTAAACTATCCTCGTGAATCAGCTTGACTATCCTCCTTTACCTATGAAAAGGATAAATACCGTAAATTTTTTTCTTAGAACAAAGTTAGTTTACATACGTTATAAGTATCTATTCATAGGAACAAGAAACTCATATGAATAAACTCCATGACCATAAGCCCTTGGTGTTTTCCGTTTTCCTTCCCTTTATCTTTCACCCCATGCACTGAGAAGCCGTTTGGCTTGGATTTTAGGAGATATAATCTCCACATAAAAATCAACATAAAGTTATACAATGATTAATTGGAATTTAAGGAGTTTTAATCTCCACATAAAAACTAACAATGATCAATACGAATCTATTTTATTTTCCTCATAAATAATATTTGCATAAGCTATGTTGGAATCTATATATTATTTTATACGGAACAGATTGTAAAATAAGAATGCAATTATTTGTATTACATGGATTAAAATGACAAACATAACCAAAAATAATCTCGTAATATTTTTAAAGAAAACTTATTTTCTTTTAAGAAAACAAATATTTTAATTATAAATCGTATATTAGTAATACCTATGTGATATATAAAACTAAATATTGTTTTAGAAATGATCACTGCATTACTAATACTCATATTACAATTCATGCCTTGCTAATCTCTCATTATAATCCTAGCTTTATAAATTGCTACTATATTATTAATAATTCTTATATAACTAACTTTTACATAATTAATCATTGCATAACTTTTCTTAATCCAAACGAGCCCTAAACAATTCCTTGCCCCCATGATTGCCTCCATCTATAGTGTGGCATAACACAACGCTGTGGGCTAAAACTAAACAAAGACTAACTATGGGACTGATTTCGACGGAATAGGAAACTACTAAAAACTCGACCCGCAATTCTCAGTATTGACCGATCATTTCCCCCCTTCTTAGCCCTAACTGCTGCATAGTATGTCTTCTCTCTCAACACTAAACAACGGTACAGGAGCGGATTAGTGTATAGGTCTCTCAAGGAATGACAACCATGGGCGAGCAAGACCAGTGCCCTGGCAGTTCTGGTAACGATGGAGACTGTAAAGGCCATGAAAATCCACCTCAGAAAACAAAGAAGAATCAGAAAGGATGCGCAGTAACTGGAATTGATTGGATCAGTCAGTTACCTGACTCTCTAATTGTCCAAATTCTTTCTCTAATGCCCGTAAAAGATGCCTTCAGAACAACTATTCTCTCTAAACGTTGGCAATACCTCTGGACCTCTATCGACAACCTCATCTTTGGCAGCAGGAATATCAATTGTTCTGATAGCTTGGCAGTGAACAAGTTCATTTCCTTCATGGACAATGTACTACCTCTGCTTAACTGCTCTAACATTAAGAAGTTCAGTCTATTTTTAGGATATATCACAGTGGTATGTCTTATAATTCTAAACTTGACGAATGGCTTGAAATTGCTTTGAAGAACAAAGTGGAGGATATTGACCTGGATATTTGGTATTATGATCAAGAATCCTATATCTTGCCGCAAGTTCTCTGCAGCAGCTCATCAGTTCTAAAACTAAGTTGCACGTGTTGCAGAATATCAGAAGATTGTACACTAAATTGGACATCCCTAAAGAGTTTAACGCTAACACATTTGTTTCTCCGGGATGAACATATTGAACAAATAATATCAAGTTGCCCCCAGCTGGAAGCTTTGGAGCTACAAGAATTTTGTGGTTTTCATCGTTTGCATATAACTTCTCCTAAGTGTAGGAGACTGCAGTTGATCAATCACGGACATCCTAAGGGAGATTGGGATTCATCTGGAGGTGATTGTTTCTTAGAAGTTGTTGCTCCATATGTTCGACATTTGAAGATTTTTGGGGGATTTCACCTATATGGAAATTAGGCTGGGGGACCTGTCATCTTTGATCCATGCCAATCTTACTTTCTACTTCTACGATAGCTTTAGATTGGATGAACTAATTGACAAAACCATAGTGAAAGATCACTTGGTAAGCTTACGTTGTGCTAATGAGCTAATCGTCCCATCCTGGTATATCGAGGTCAGTTTACTGTCCGAATGTGGCCAGCTGTTTCTAGCTATATTAATATGGATGACCTATTGAGTTTCCCTATTTTGCATGTCAAGTCAGAGCTGTTAGAGGTTTTTTATTTAAGATGAAATAGTCTTAAAATGATGGTGAATGGGAAATGGAGGGAAAATGAAATTTTTGAGTAAAATTTTAAGTTTCTTCCTCTTGACAATGAGACATTGTCCCATATTGGAAGAGGAAAAGATTTTTGGTGGGTATATATATAATTGCTCTTCTTGTAGCTCTTAAAGAGTTAAGAAGAAAGCAAGCCTCACGCCGCCGCCGTCGTCGCTCGCTCGGCTCGGCTTCGGCTTCGGCTTCGGATTCAAATTAACGTAAGATTATCCGCATTTGTAACGGATATGTTCCAATCCGTGTATTGACCACCAGCTGCAATAGCAACCGCCTAATGCTCTTCCCACCA
Organism: Nicotiana tomentosiformis; assembly: GCF_000390325.3. Taxonomy (NCBI): domain Eukaryota; kingdom Viridiplantae; phylum Streptophyta; class Magnoliopsida; order Solanales; family Solanaceae; genus Nicotiana; species Nicotiana tomentosiformis. The sequence continues at coordinate 109,107,136 of NC_090813.1, forward strand.
TGGCCAAGTGCTTGCTCCACAAACAAGCTAGTGCATGCTCCACATATATTTGTGACATGAAGTCAATACCATCTCGCGGTGGAAAGAAGTATTTCATAACTTTTATTGACGATGGTACTCGATATTGCTATGTTTACTTACTGAATAGTAAAGATGAAGCAATAGACGCATTCAAGCAATACAAAAATGAAGTTGAAACGCAACATAACAAGAAAGAAAAAATGATAAGAAGTGATAGGGGTGGTAAATATGAATCTCCTTTTGAAGAAATATGTTTAGAATATGGAATTATTTATCAAACAACAACCCCTTACACGCCCCAATCTAATGGGATTGCGGAAAGAAAGAATCGCACATTAAAGGAGATGATGAACGCGTTGTTGATAAGTTCTGGTTTGCCACAGAACTTGTGGGGGGAAGCCATTCTTACGGCTAATCGAATATTAAATCGAGTGCCCCATAGCAAAACACAATCCATTCCATATGAAAAATGGAAAGGAAGGAAGCCCAACTTGAATTATTTTAAAGTGTGGGGGTGTTTGGCAAAAGTGCAAGTTCCTAAACCCAAAAGGGTAAAGATAGGACCGAAAACCGTTGATTGTGTTTTCATAGGATATGCGACAAATAGTAAAGCATATCGATTTCTGGTTCATAAATCAGAAAATCCTGACATTCATAATAATACGGTTATAGAATCAGATAATGCTGAGTTCTTTGAAAATATATATCCGTATAAAAAGGAATGTGAGTCGTTTGGTGAAGGATCTAAACGACCTCGGGAAGAAACAAAAGAAAGTATATGTAATCAGGAGGATCCAAGACGTAGTAAACGTCAAAGAACGTCTACTTCATTTGGACCAGATTTTGTGACTTTCTTATTGGAGAATGAGCCTCAAACATTTAAAGAAGCTATGACTTCTTCTGAATCATTGTTTTAGAAAGAGGCAGTCAATAATAAAATAGAATCCATATTGAACAACCATACATGAGAATTGGTTGATCTTCCTCCTGGAAATAAACCTTTGGGTTCTAAATAGATTTTTAAGAGAAAAATCAAAGATGATGGCACTATTGATAAATTCAAGGCAAGGCTCGTAGTCAAAGGGTATAGACAACGAGAAGGTCTAGACTACTTTGATACATACTCTCCAGTTACAAGAATTACGTCCATACGGATGTTAGTAGCATTAGCTGCAGTGTATGGTCTTGAAATTCATCAAATGGATGTTAAGACGGCCTTCTTAAATGGAGAGTTGGAGGAAGAAATTTACATGGAACAACCTGAAGGGTTTGTGGTTCCAGGTAAAGAAAAGAAGGTATGTAGACTTGTTAAGTCTCTTTACGGACTAAAACAAGCACCCAAACAATGGCATGCGAAATTTGACCAAACAATGTTGTCAAATGGTTTTAAGATAAATGAATGTGATAAATGTGTGTACATTAAAAATGTTCCAAATCACATAGTCATTGTTTGCCTATATGTGGATGATATGCTGATAATGAGTAATGACATTGCCAACATAAATGCTACTAAGCGTATGCTCAATAGCAAGTTTGATATGAAAGACTTGGGAGTTGCTGATTTAATTCTGGGAATTAAGATCCATAAGACTCCTCAAGGTTTGGCATTGTCACAATCTCATTATATTAAGACAGTACTTGAAAAATTCAAGCACTTGGGCTTTAAAGTTGCAAAGACTCCAATTGACGTAAATCTTGCATTAGCAAAGAATAAAGGCCAAAGCATATCACAATTGGATTATGCTCGTGTGTTGGGATGCTTAATGTATATCATGAATTGTACACGACCAGATATAGCTTGTGCTATAAGTAAACTGAGTCGATATACGAGCAATCCAGGCCAATTTCATTGGATGGCAATGAAACGAGTTTTGGGATATTTAGAACATACCCAGAACTTTGACTTGCACTACAGTAAATTCCCTGCGGTGATTGAGGGATACTATGATGCAAATTGGATCACCGGTTCAACTGATTCTAAGTCCACGAGTGGATATGTATTCACTATTGGTGGAGGAGCGGTATCTTGGAAGTCGTCCAAACAAACATGTATTGCCCGCTCTACAATGGAGGCTGAATTCATAGCCTTAGATAAAGCCGGTGAAGAAGCTGAATGGCTCCGGAATTTCTTGGAAGACATTCCATTTTGGCCCAAACCGTTGGCACCAATATGCATACATTGTGATAGTCAAGCGGCAATTGGAAGGGCTGGGAGTGTTATGTATAACGGTAAATCTCGTCATATACGATGAAGAGATAAAACCGTTAGGCAATTACTCTCTAGAGGAATCATCACGATTGACTATGTAAAGTCAAGTGATAATGTGTCGGATCCACTTACAAAAGGCCTAACTAGAGAGGTAGTTGAGAAATCATCAAAGGGAATGGGGCTATGGCCGAGAACAAGTCATTGTGGCGGTAACTCTACCTAGAAGACTGGAGATCCCAAGATCTAGGTTCAAGGAGATCAAACAAAGTCATTAATGACGGTTCAACATTGTCAAATAAAATTTTAGTCTGTTCTCGTGATGAGACAATGTTCAGTACCAAGGATAAAGCATTAAGGCTTTTTAATGATTTCTAAATTTGATACGGGGTATATCAAATAGTGTATCTACAGGATGACACGTTTGAGAATCACCTATGTAAGTGTGAAGTGTTAGCCGCTTCAAGGAGAACTTTGTAAGGCCAGTTCTCTACGCACTTATGAAACCAGGCGGTATTCATGGCTGAAACGAACACAACAATGAGAACCAAAGACGATTAAGGGTTGATTGTATGACTTATGGTTGTCTATGTATACACCAAAGATCGACGGTTCAAAGATATCAAATCTACCGATTGACCGAGTATATCCGACATAAGTTCACTATGGAAAGTTCAAAGGGAAACCTACTTATCCAGATGCGATTAATCATTACTTGCAAATCACACAGTTTTTTCATGCATACTTCCATGATATAGCCATTCCCCATTCATGTGGGGGATTGTTGAGGTTTTTTATTTAAGATGAAATAGTCTTAAAATGAGGGTGAATGGGAAATGGAGGGAAAAATAAAATTTTTGAGTAAAATTTTAAGTTTCCCTCTCTTGACAATGAGACATTGTCCCATATTGGAAGAGGAAATTTTTTTTGGTGGGTATATATATAATTGCTCTTCTTGTAGCTCTTAAAGAGTTAAGAAGAAAGCAAGCCTCGCGCCGTCGTCGTCGTCGCTCGCTCGGCTCGGCTTCGGCTTCGAATTCGGATTCGGATTCGGATTCGGATTTGGATTCGGTCAAATGATCGATTGATTGATTAATTTTTTGGACCAAATTTATTTGTTAATAGTAAATATTAACGTAAGATTATCCGCATTTGTAACAGATATGTTCCAATCCGTGTATTGACCACCAGCTGTAATAGCAGGCCTAATGCTCTTCCCACCATGGCCAAGTGCTTTCTCCACAAACAAGCTTGTGCATGCTCCACCATGGAGGGTGGAGGGTCGTTTATCTTCAAAGCTGACTGCTATAAATATGTGCAGCAGCTGTTGAAGAAAGACACACAACACAAAAACTGAAAACGAAAACGCTCAACTTTGGCTATACATTGCACTCCTTCCTTTCAGCATTTCCATACGATTTTCTGAGTTTCTACTCCTTTGTTCTGTATTATTTTAACTTCAAACAAAGTAACTGTAAGTGTGATTTGCTACGAACTTTGTGTTCGCTGAAACACTGGGGTTTGAAGTACCGCTACACCAGTGTGTGATTCGTTCTATCCTGGGAGGAAATAATCCATAACCTTGGGTACTAGGAGGGGATTAAATTTCTTAAGAAAACACTGTGAATTCAATGGGCTCGAATTAATTACTGTTTCATTACGATAACTTATATTTTTCAGAATTATTATTTACAAATACAGCAATATTGACGAGACTAACAAGAGCAAGCCGATCAACCTCAGTTTTTGAATGTGTTGTGGGGTGGGGGTGATAATTCTGTTAACTAAATGTCGCGAACTTGATAAATTAGCGTTTGATTCAATTTCCTATTTAATTCATACGGTTTTGGTCGAGGATGAGAGGTTAAATATTGGTTTCTTCTATCGGTTTAGCTTGGATGCTGCAAGTTCTTACAAGAGTAGAACTTTTAATAAGGCTATACTGAAGTAGAGAAAATGGAACAGAGACAAGTGAGAAGCCAAAAGAAAAGAAAGGATACAACCATTTGCAGTTCTTTTCAGCATGAATTTGTAACATTAATAATTTTATGGAAAAATTAGAATTTTTTTGTAAAATATTGGAATGAAACTGAAATTCTTTAAGCACATTACAAAACAAATACACTGACTGTGATTTTGTTAAATAGTTTTATGAAAATTAAGCCAATAGGATAGAGGAAGAATAAGTTCTAACCCAAAGAAAAAAGGCCTCATTGTTTTAGAGGAAGGCTTTGCTTTATTGCAAGTCATGTAGCCATTCCTTTTGTCCCTTGTTGATGTTCACTCTTTGCTTGACACAGTGGAATCTCATTCCTGGTTCATTTAATGAGGACATTTAAATGAATAATCTTTTCCTTCCTAGTCGTGGTCGATATTTTATTTAAACCAACTGGTGATGGATAATATTTGCTTATTGCCACTTCTTCAAAATTAGTGATGTAGATCAAATTATGATTCCTTGGGTCAGATATGCAACCAGTTACAAGTTACAAACCTTGATGACCAAAGAGATGTAGCTGGTATGATAGCACTGTACACAGAGAGAAAATGTATATCCCCATTTTCCTGAGCACATGTGTCTTCTCATGTTTTCTTGTCAAACTTTGAACCTAAGCAGATAACAAGATTTCGAAAAAATAAAATCAGCTAGATAGTGGCACTCCATTTGAGCGAACTAGCATTTAATGGGCCCTTTAGGTTCAAACTAAATTTTATTTTTTAATAAATCATTTCTGTTTCCCCCAATTTTATGTACTGTAAGGGTCTCCCTGCTAAATATAATTTTGTGATTGTCAAAGTCCACATTTTCTGTTGACTAGTTAATACTATTGAGAGTATTGTGTATTGTAACTGTATCTGTATTTATGTAGTTGAGAATATTTTGTAATTAGTAGTTGAGGGTATTTTTGTAATTAGCCAAAACATAGTGTGCGTATATGTACAGTACAATACAGATATACTTTTCACTTTTCTCTTTATGAAAGAATCGGTTTTCTCTCTCCAGAAGTTTCCACCATCTTCTCTTTTTCTCTCTCGTTCGTTCTCTGCGAGCTCCGACTGCCACATCAATGGTGGTTTCTGCTCGCGTCTGAGTCTTTGATTTCCACATGGTATCAGAGCTGGCTCATCTCTTTCATCACTAATCTTTGTTTGTTTTGAAGTTGTAAGTCAAATTGGGAAACCCTAATTTTCACCCACAGTTTTTCAAATTTGTCGATTAATTCATCTTGTATCATGGCGGTAGATGACGATACTTCGGATTCAACTAATACAAACAAAGATACATTAGATTCGACCAATCCCTTGTACATGCATCCTTCAGAGAGTGCCGGATCGACATTAGTGCCGGTGGTATTTGACGGAACTGGTTATAGATCCTGGAGAAGAGGCGTCCTCAGAGGTCTCTCAGTGAAGAATAAGGTCGGTTTCATCACCGGAAAATATAAGAAGCCAGATTCCGGCCATCCGACATTTGAGCAGTGGGAGAGATGCGACGATATGGTCACATCGTGGATTCTCAACTCACTTTCCAAGGATTTGGCAGATAGCTTATAGTATGTGGTCGATGCCAAGGAATTGTGGCAGGAACTGGAGGATAGGTACGATCAGACGAATGGAGCGAAATTGTACCAGCTTGAAAGGGAAATTAACGACCTAAGTCAGGGAACCCTAGACATTACAGGATATTATACAAAAATGAAGAAGCTTTGGGAAGAGTTAAACCCATTGAATGCACATGCACAATGTAAGTGCCAGTGTACTTGTGGTGCCAAGGCAAATATGCATAAGGCTGAACAAGACAGAAGGCTAATTAGGTTTCTAATGGGTTTAAACGAGGTCTACACAGTTGTGAGAGGAAGCATTTTGATGATGAATCCGTTGTCCAGTATTGCACAAGCCTTTTCTATCCTGATCCAGGAAGAAAAACAAAGGGAAGTTAGGCCAAGTAACCATCTGATGATGGAGTCTGCTTCAATGAATGTCAGTGGTCTTGCAAATCCAGTTTTTAGGACAAATTATGCTCAACAGAGGAACACTATAGGAAACAGCTCATATAGAGGCAGTTATCCATCCAACAGGTCACGCTTGTTTTGTGACTACTGCAAGAAACAAGGGCACACTAAAGATAAATGCTACAAACTACACGGATTTCCCCAGAACTTCAAATTCACTAAAGGAAAAAGTGTGGCATCCGCTGCAAGTGTGCATAGAGGACTTGAAGGGATAGTTCCTGGAGGATGCAGTGAAGTTGGTGCTAGAAATCAAAGCATGGGAATTCAAAACCTGACAAAGGAGCAATATAATCAGTTACTACATCTGTTAGAGAACTTCCATGGTGGAAGTGCAATTGAAGTCTCAAATAACATCACTAGTAGGGCAGCAAACTTTGCAGGTATATTGGCTTGCTCTAATCATAAAGAAATCATTGGTAATCTTTCATGTAAATGCTTCAAATCATCTGCTGAATATTGGATTTTAGACTCCGGAGCTTCTAATCATATATCCTATAACAAAGCCCTATTAACCAACATTAGAATTCTACCTTATCCTTTCCTAGTAACCTTACCAAATGGATACAAAGTTAGAGTGACAGAAATTGGTGATGCAGTCCTTAGCCCTAAGCTGACCTTACACAAAGTGTTGTTTGTCCCCAGTTTTAAGTTTAATTTGATCTCAGTTCATTGTTTAACATCATACCTTAAGACAATTGTCCAATTTTCTGATACTTCATGCATTTTACAGGCCCCTTCAATGAAGAGGCCTCTGGAGATTGGTAGAGTAAGGAATGGTCTGTACTTCCTCTGCTCAAAATGTCAGTTCCTTAGTTCAGCTACTGTCCCCACTTTTCTCATTTCAAATTCATGTTCTGCTTCTACTGGCAATCCGAACAATGCACAACCACATAAATCACTCACTGTAAATAATGACAACTTGGAAACTTGTCCTGCTAATTGTCTTTCATCATCATCTGTAAATGTTCCACTCTCAAGCAATAAGAAAGGTTCTTGTACATCTTCTTGTCCTACTAATGTGTGTGGATCCTTTTCTAATTCTTCATCTTATGGAAATTGTGTTGACTATTTATGGCACAACAGATTGGGCCATGTGCCTTTTGTGAAAATGAGGGGAATATCATCTATACCTGTAAACTTTGCACCCAAACAACCATTCTTATGTTCAATTTTCCCTATGGCCAGACAAACAAGATTACCATTTCCACAGAAAAATACATCATCTACCAATGTTTTTGAACTATTACACATAGACCTCTGGGGGCCATACCACACAGTCACACATGACAATTACAAATATTTTCTTACCATAGTTGATGACTTTAGTAGGTCAACCTGGACATATCTTATGAGTTGTAAAAGTAATACACTTCAAGTTCTAAGAATCTTTGTGTTTATGATAGAGAACCAGTTTAATTCTTCCATTAAGTCCATGAGGTCTGACAATGGACTGGAGTTTGTCAACAATGAAACTTCATCATTTTTTCATTCCAAGGGAATTATACACCAGAAAACCTGTCCATACACACCTCAACAAAATGGCGTGGTGGAAAGAAAACATAGATATTTGTTGGAAACTGCAAGAGCCTTATTGTATCAGTCCAAGTTACCTATCAAATATTGGGGAGAATGCATTCTCACAGCCACATACTTGATTAATAGACCACCCTCTACAATCCTGAATAACAAATCACCTTTTGAAATACTTTACAAAAACAAACCCAATTATTCGCACCTTAAAAGCTTTGGATGCCTATGTTATCCTACCACTCTTAAAACTCATAAAGACAAATTTGAACCCAGAACTGAGCCTCATATTTTTGTAGGTTACCCCTTTGGCACAAAAGGTTATAAGGTACTGAACTTAGCCACTAAAAGAATACACATTTTCAGAGATGTACAATTCCATGAACATGTTTTCCCTTTTGTAGTGTCTTCTGATCACACTTCTCTTCCTTGTGTTTTGCCATCTTTTCATTCTGATCTTGCATGTGAAGGTCATAGAAATGCTGCCTTGAGTAATAGTCAGTCACCAACTGGGACTTCACCAAGTTCTGTCACCAACATTTCTTTACCAGGCGATCAAGATATTTCCCCACTAGTTGATCAAAGCAACCATTCACCTGTTGATGCAGGTGTTTCTGAAAATTCACCTATCCTTTCAAATACCTCAGACCAACATACCACCAACACTTACTCATTCCCAAGTCCTACAAGACCATCCAGAACAGTAAAAACACCAAACTACCTAAGTGAATATGTGTATTCCCTTCCAAATCTAAAGAACAATTCATCACACACTGTCTTGCTCAATTTTCCCCTTTCAGACCATCAACATATTTGTTTTACTGCTTTAAACAAGGATAGTCAGCATATGATGAGAAACATTACTCATGAATCTGAGTCATGTTCTTATGAGGAAGCAGCCTTAAACCCTGCATGGCAAGCAGCCATGACACAAAAATTTGAGGCTTTGCATGCTAACCATACATGGGATTTAATGACATTGCCTGCAGGTAAGAAAGCCATAGGATGCAGATGGGTGTATAAAATCAAACACAAAGCAAATGGGACTGTTGAGAGATTTAAAGCAAGACTTGTGGTGAAAGGATACACACAACAAGCAGGGATAGACTATACTAAAATATTCTCTCCAGTTGTCAAGATGACAACTGTTAGGACCCTTATCAGCATAGCAGTTAAAAGGGGCTGGAACCTTTTCCAACTAGATATGAACAACGCATTCTTACATGGAGATCTACATGAAGAGGTGTATATGGAGGTACCACAGGGACTGCAGACTGAGGTTCCTAGTCTAGTTTACAAGTTAAACAAGTCCTTGTATGGACTGAAACAAGCAAGCAGACAATGGTATGCTAAGCTGACTGAGGCATTGTGCACCAGGAGTTTTAAACATTCAGAAAATGACCACTCACTGTTCTGTAAAAAGGATGGCTTTTCAATAGTATTTGTGGCTGTCTATGTTGATGATGTGATTCTTACAGGTACAGATGTAGAAGAAATTAAGGCACGAAAGGTTTTCCTCCATGATCAGTTCAAAATCAAGGATTTAGGAAAGTTGCACTATTTCCTGGGACTGGAAGTGTTCTACAAGGATGATGGAGTTCTCATTTCACAGAGGAAGTTCACTGCAGATCTGTTGAGAGAATATGACAATCAGTATACTACAGTCTCTTCTCCTCTTGACTGTACTGTCAAGTTGAAGGCAGAAGAGGGAACCCTGCTGGCAGATCCCACTCACTATAGAAAGTTAGTTGGGAAACTTAACTTCCTCACCAATACAAGGTTAGACATTGCCTATAGTGTTCAGCACTTAAGTCAATTCATGAAAACACCCAGAGAACCTCATCTTAAAGCTGCCCTTCATGTCTTAAGGTATCTTAAGAATGATCCAACCTTGGGCATTTTCTTTTCCAACAACCCAGATTGCACTATGAAGGCTTTCTGTGACTCAGACTGGGCTGCATGCCCTGATTCTCGACGATCAGTGAGTGGATACATTGTCTTGTTAGGTGATAGTCCTATCAGCTGGAAATCCAAGAAGTAGGAAACAGTCTCCCTCTCCTCTGCAGAAGCAGAATACAGATCAGTAAGAAAAGTAGTTGGAGAACTAATCTGGCTTAAAAGATTGCTAGAAGAACTGACAGTTCCTTGCTTACATTCTATCTCAATTTTTTGTGATAGCCAAGATGCAATACACATGGCAAGAAACCTAGTGTTTTATGAGCGTACCAAGCACATAGAGGTGGATTGTCATTTTGTACGAGCCAAGTTACATGATGGCCTCATCACTTTGCATCACATTCCCATAGATGCTCAGCTAGCAGACATATTTACGAAGGCCTTAACAGGGATCAAACATACTTCTATTCTTGGCAAGTTGGCAGTGAGTTCCTCACCTCCAACTTGAGAGGGGGTATTGAGAGTATTGTGTATTGTAGATGTATCTGTATTTATGTAGTTGAGGATATTTTGTAATTAGTAGTTGAGGGTATTTTTATAATTAGCCAAAATATAGTATGCGTATATGTACAGTACAATACAAATATACTTTTCACTTTTCTCTTTATGAAAGAATCGGTTTTCTATCTCCAGAAGTTTCCACCATCTTCTCTTCTTCTCTCTCGTTCGTTCTCTGCGAGCTCTGACTACCACATCAATGGTGGTTTTTGCTCGCGTCTGAGTCTTTGATTTCCACAAATACAACTCTAACTTTGTAAAAATTATTCTGAACTTAAAACATCTCTAGTTGGATATAATGATCACACTGTAACTTTATAAGTGGAATTTCTAGTGAAATATGTTTTTTTTTCTAGTATTATTTACGAAGCTATTGAAGTTTTCAGAGGCTCGTAAAGGTCGAAGGAAGACCATTATCTCAACATTCTTTGTGGGGAGGGGGGGGGAGGTGTAAAGGGGTGGGAGTTTAACCCATAAGTTTGGGATGTTTTTGAAGCCCTATAAGTTTGATATTGGAATACTCAATGTACTTACCTTCTACTCTGCTTCTCTCTCCCTTTTAAGTGATTTCCATGCTGATGTTGGAAAATGAAGAAGTTTTGTTACCGTTTCTAGAGTGCAAACAGTTGACGATAACATATTGGAGTTCAAAATATTCCCTTCTCGGTATAGAAACCCTCTTAAGTTCAACTCCTTATCTGGAGAATCTAAGGATACTTCCTGAGGAGGTATGTTTTCAATTGATTTCTTACTTCAAGACATTTCTATTTCTTTTTCACTCTTTTATTTTGTTCCCGGTGTTTGTTCAATTGTATTTTCCTTGTTATGGATGAGCTATACATGACGAGGTCCATGATGCATTCTCTTTGCGGACAATATTGTGTTAATCGATAAAACTAGCGAGAGTGTCAATCAAAAGCTCGAATTATGGAGAAGCACTTTTAAAGAGTAGGGATTTTGGATTAGTGGGACCGAGACAAAATACATGCACTACAGTTTTAGCTAGCGAGATAGGAGTGAAGTTGAGGTGAGATTAGTTGAAATTGAGGTACATAAATTTAGACAGTTTAGAAATTTAGGCTCAATGTTATGTGTAACTCATAAGATTAAAGTAGGATGGTTGAAATGGAGGAGTGTTATGTGATAGGAAGATACCTACAAAAGTGAAAGGCAAGTATTACAATACAATTGTAACACCAACAATGTTTGTATGGGCCTCTAAATCCGAATATATCCACAAGATGAGTGTCGCAAAGATGCGAATGTTAAGATGGATGTGCAATCGTACAAGATTAGATAAGATCAGAAATGATCACATCCGTCAGGATGTGCAAGTAGCACATATAGAGAATTCAGGCACGTTTTATGTAGGCCTCTAAATGCTTAGATGTGAAAACATTATAATGGACGGCGTTAAAAGAAAAAGGGTAGACCTAAAATCACATGGAAAGAATTTATCTCAAAATATTTAGGATATCTCGGAATCCAGGTAGATTTATCAAAAGATAGAAAACAATCGAAGTTGAAAATCGGTACAGATAATACCAACTAGAAGAGTAGTGCTTACTAGAGGACTCTTAATATATTAAATATATAACCACTAGAGTATATTAGAGAATCCCTAGTGTTAGATAATGAAATATTTTGGACCCAAACACTACTAAAAATTCGACAAAAACCGACCAAGATCGACCGACCAACTTTGGTCGGTAAAAAAAACCGACCAAAGTTGGTCGGTTTTTCAAATTTTTTTTTTTTTTTTTACGAAACCGACCAACTTTGGTCGGTTTTCTTTGGCGCAAAAATGCAGAAAACTATTTTTGAGTCCCGCAAAATTTATGTTTCAAGAAACCGACCAACTTTGATCGGTTTTTTAATTAAAATAAATAAAAATTAATATTAAAAAAACCGACCAAAATTGGTCGGTTAATTCGGCGGGTCATTTAAAAAAACCGACCAACTTTGGTCGGTAATTTTATTTTTTAATAAAACCGACCAACTTTGGTCGGTTATTTTCGTGCGAAAATACAATTAAAGAGTATAAATCAAATAAAAGACAATCTTAAAATAAAATGTACCAATGGTCTAGCGATAGAATAGTATCCTGCCACAGTACAGACCCCGGTTCGATTCCCAGATGATGAATTTTTTTATTACATAATTAAAATACCGACCAACTTTGATCGGAAAAAACCGACCAACTTTGGTCGGTTTTTTTTGCAATATTTTTCTTTTGAATTTAATTGACCGACCAAAGTTGGTCGGTAATTTCCGACCAACTTTGGTCGGTATTCCTTTCCGACCACAAAAATACCGTCCACACGTAAATGGTCGCGTTTTGGTCGATTTTTGGCTATTACCGACCAACGTTGGTCGGTATTTTTGGTCGGTTTTTACCGGATTTCTAGTAGTGAAACAGAGCATCTATGATATTAAGAATGCGTACTGTCGATTCCAACTAGCTTTGGATTGAGGCATAGCTACTACTCTTGTTTGTTCAAGAGGTAATTGTGAAACCCCGTGTATTCTGCTGTTTCATTTTTTGGTGTAAAGAAAATTATGCAAATGATGTAGAATCCTTACTAGACATCATACAATCCTTGTAGGAAGAGCAAGGATAGTTTTCATATCTTGCCTTATTTTATTACAAATTTTTATACTCTCTCCATTTAAAAAAGAATGAACCTATTACTATTTGGGTAGTCAAACAAAGTTTTCTTTGACCATTTTTTTTGCAAATAATATTTAAATATTTTAAATTTTTAACTATTGTGACTTATAATACTTTTATGTAGTTTTTAAATATGTAAATTTTATTTCAAAAAACTTTAAGAATCTATGTCCAAATTTACACAAAAAAAGGTCAATTTGACCTTCATACTTCAAAAAGATTCAAACAAATTGAAGCCGAAGTAATAACAAGCAAAACTCATCCATCTTTTGAGGTGTACTTGAATTCAGGGTATCTTATGCACAACTTCCTTTGATGCTAAACCTATTGTCTATCATACTCACTATGGATGCTGGTATGGGGGTTGAACATGTTTTTTTTCGTTTTGTGAAGATTTAGTGGGCGTTTGGACATAAGAATCGTAAAATTCTAGAAAAAAGTGGGGGGAAAAATTCAGGTGAAAATGGTATTTGACAATTAGAGTTGCGTTTGGACATGAATATAATTTTGGGTTGCTTTTGAATTTTTGTGAGTGATCTGAGTGAAAATTTTGAAAAATAGCTTTTTGGAGTATTTCAAATTTTCGAAAATTTCAAAATTTATCTTCAAGTGAAAACTGAAAATTTTATGGTCAAACATTGATTTCGAAAAAAATAAAACTTTTTCGGAAAAAAAGTAAAAAAAAAAAATCATGGCTAAACGGGCTCTAACCAAAGTGTAGCTGCACTGGAGACTCTTCCTTTTACAATGAATAGTTAATTTGGTCATTTACAATGATGAATAGTTAGTTCTGATTTTTTTTTTTGGGCATAAAAATATTACATTTACCCGCCTATTAATCTCCTACAGCTTCAAATGCAACATCGCAGTATTTCCTCTAAATTTTTTATCAGCGATTTACCTCATTATTATACATGTTCTCACAAAATGTGTCTCACAAAGTGTTATTGATTTCCCCTAAAGAAAAATTCTTGTATACCAAATTTTACGTCTGAAAAGCATTTTCATTTGCTCGTCTATTTTTTACTACGATGTTGTTTATATATTGCTTCAGATTGCGAGTGTGCGCATTCATTAATTTCAGTACTATGACATTGCATTATGAGATCCAAAACATTTGCTTAAGGATGTTAAGCATAACATTTTACTTGATTTGTGTCTCTTCTGTATCTTTAGTATTGCACTTTCAAAGATTACTGGGATAAAGATATTGATTTGTTGCGAGACAACTACTGCTACTTGCAAGAGAACATATTCAAAGGTTCCTTACAGAATATGAAGAATGCAAAGGTTATTTCAGCTTTTTGTAGTAGTTGTATCGAGGAAGGTGACAGAACAGAGCTCCTTCAATTCTTGACGTCGCTGCTTGAGCCGTTGAGCGTGCAGTAAATCTGGAGAAACTGGCTATAGCCCCATTGAGCAGGAGATGCAACATATGTCCAACTAATTTGAATTTGATTTATCCGTCGCGAACACTTTGATTGTTGCCACGAATTATATCACGAACAAGTAGCCTTGATCTTGAATGTTTTGTATTTAATTTGACTTCGTTCTTGATCTTGAATACTTAAAATTTGTGTTGAAGTGCTTGAACACTTGCAATTTGCAAAGAATTGTGGCTTTTGATCCACGGGCCTCCTTGTGTCTTCTTGTTATAACTTCTGGTGTCTTTTCTGGGTTATGAAGACCCCTATTTATAGTTGTGGAAGGGAAGAATTATGATAAAAATAAACTCCTTCCGACCAATCAAATTGAAGTGTGAGAAGGCCGCATTTGATTGGCCAAAATATGTCACTTGCACATGTGGCGCGGTTTCATTGGCCTTTTAATTTGGCTTGGCATGCTTTGTCATTTTGACACGTGGCACGATCCTATTGGCTCTTTCATTTGACTTGGCTTGCTACGTCATTTGACACGTAGCACCAAACTGGGCCTCTAGGAAAATGACATTTTGGGCTTAATGAAGTGGGCTCATTATTTGTAGCCCAACTAAATAGGCTAGCCCAACACTTTGGAATTATTTATTTAATCCATAAATATTGGATCGGACTTATATAATTAATCCAATTATATTAACCCATAATATTTGTTTGGACTAATATATATTGAATTTAAAATATAGTCCAAATTATTTTACGGATTTAATTCTAATAAAATTTATATGCCTACATATGTCCCCTACTTCAAGTCTTGTCGGATATATCAAACCTTTAAAGAATAGGCTTGAAGTATTAACTTGAGTGTGCGATACACTTTATGTATACCAAAAAAAGATAATAAATCCTTGTCTTGCAACACATCAAATGAAAACGTGAAAGACCCAAATCAATGCCATGTTTGTTATTAACCTTGCTTGTTCAAGTTAGAATTCACAAAAGTGCCAAACATTGCTAGTGACAAGAAAAGCAATATCAGTAATCATTACAATAGTCATTAATATTGCATTGTTTCAAATTCTGTTGAACGATTGGATCCACGCTTTGTCTTATACAATATGAGACTTTATTCTCTGATGGGATAAAAGCTACAGTGGGCATAATCGAGTCCTTTTAGGAGTTGCCCATTCCACCGCCGT
This sequence comes from Nicotiana tomentosiformis, assembly GCF_000390325.3. Taxonomy (NCBI): domain Eukaryota; kingdom Viridiplantae; phylum Streptophyta; class Magnoliopsida; order Solanales; family Solanaceae; genus Nicotiana; species Nicotiana tomentosiformis. The sequence goes on from NC_090813.1 coordinate 109,122,603, forward strand.
CAACAAATCGAGTCCTTTTAGGAGTTTGATTTATAATTTCAATCCCATATCGGCAGTATACTATTGTAAGCGGCCTATGGAGATCTATATAAACCCTTGGGCTCGTATTTGTCGAGCATCAATTCGCAGTGTTTGCCAATTTCTCGAGTGCATATTTGATAGGTAACTTCTTCTTCTTTTTTCAATTTTCGTCACCCTTTAAAGCCAACACATCTTATGGTATAAAATTGATATCTTGCTGTAGAAATGTCCAAATCATGATATGTTTGATTCTATAGAAACTAGACCTTTAGTTCTAGAACATATCCAAATTTAGAATTAGAATCTTCGCGGATCACCCTAGGTGATTTTTCGAAGTTAGCCTTAATTTTTGTCATGCACCTTGGAATCGCAAACCATTTGATTTATCAGAACCTGGAGTTCAAGATCTACAATATATTTGAACTTTTGAATTAAACACTTTCAGGATCATTCTAGATGATATTTTGAAGTTGGCCCTACATTCTAATGCACCAACAGTTTCAGATTATTGCGGCTTCGCCAAAAGTTTTATATCTTGATGTAGGAACCTCGGAATCGCAAACTGTTTGATTTATTAAAAACTAGAGTTCAAGATATACAATATATCCAGAATTCAGTATTAAACATTTTCAGGATCATTCTAGATGATTTTTTGAATTCGACTCTACATTCTAACACGCCAACAGTTTTAGATTATCGCGGCTTTACCAAAACCTTTGTATCTCGATATTGGAATGTCAGAATTGAAAACCATTTTAATTATAGAAACTAGACTTAGAGAGCTTCGTTCTCACCAAATATCATGGCCCGCATCATGCCAGATTATCTTAGGCAATACTTTGAACTCAATTTTTGAATGTGACACGCCTTAGCAGGTAAACTATCTTTCTTGTACTTATATATTTTTTTTTGCCCTCTTTTTTATTATTGTAGGCAATGGAGATATCTTCGTCAACAAGGTTAGATGCACACAGAAGGAAAAATTCATGGCAAAAAATAGAAGGACATATCTTCAACATCATATGGGAGGACAAATCCATGACAGTATATGGAAGGACAAATCCATGACAACATATATGGAAGGACAAATCCATGACATCATATAGAAATATCAAATCCATGACAACATATAGATATATCAAATCCATGACACCATATAGATGTATATATGCATTGACAACATTTGTTGTGATAATTAGCTTGGTGTTGTCAAATAGGTGTCTAAGTAAACTGATATGGAGTTGTGAAGTGTTTGAGAAATGACTATTATAACTGACTCATATATGCCCATGTACAATTCGAACTAGGTCTAACTTGCCCTCACATATATTCTGCGTGGCTTTATGAGTCTCCCGTTAGTGATGAAGGGCATATACGAGCCCATTTGTTGACGGCAATGGCAGAATAGAGACCAACTTTTAACGGAGGGCTAGCTTGTCCTATTTCATATAGTAAAGGGACATTTTAGGCCCCTTTCCGTATGTATAGTAATACAACAATCATCTAAATGCCGAAAATATTATTACATTAGCATAATACATGAATTTAAAATAAAAGAACATCATACAAAACTTACAGAAATGATCAATTTTGTCATGTTAGTTAGATAATTATGTCTTATAGTTTAAAAGTATTTAATGTGATGGTATCTTAACGAACACTTATTTGTGGACAATATTTTTTTGTGTATGTTTCCTCCTAATTCGTTGGATGCTCTGCTTTAACCAGAACTCTTTGTTGTTGATCTTGATATTCCTCTTGAAAGTGCAACATACAGTTATTCGTGCAAGAAAATATATTGCGGTAAATATAGTTCAATATTTAGGATGTTTGTCCTTGTGCTTTATTTATTAAAATTTTCAAAACATAAACATACTAAAATTATTTTCACACAAATTTAAAAGGATATTCCTTAGTCTCGGAAGATGAAAGTTGAATTTAGGGATAAAATATACTTAAAAGCACATTGACCAGTATCATAATTTTTGCATGTATGATGTTATTGTCAAAATTTCAATATACCATACGTGTGCTATTACCTAAGTTATTCGGCGTATCTAAGTTTTTCAGTAGCATGACATATATAAATTTCTTCAAAATCAACCTATATACAATGGAAGATCAATTTTAACTTAGTCTATTATATATACGGTAACACTAATATAAGTAAGAAATAATAAACTTGACAACAAACATGTATGGTAGAAGACCATTTGGTATTAAAGTATTTGAGTATTATTCTTGGTAGTAATTATTGGTATCATTTTCTGCTGAGTCAAAAACAGAAAAATATTTTGTTTTTACTATAAAATTTTGTAATCAACTTTTTATTTCGTTGATCAACATATTCATTTCTGCTAGTTGGGATATCTTTTTAATTCTATCGTGCGATATGCACAAATTGTATTTTAATCTAATGATAGAAATTTTTCTCTTATTAAATGCACTATTATTACTATTGGGATTGATAACCAAGTATTCACGATGAACCAAATCATCTTTTATTGTATGCTCTTCTTCGTTTCCGACACGAAGCAAGAAGACACTGAATATTGAATTTGTTCTTACTTTATATTTCTTGTCAGTTGAATCTTTTTTATTTGAGGCCAGAAGTATAACTTTGGCAAGCTAGCTTTTACAATCTCTGTTTTTGTCGATTTTGGAACTATTGGTAGTACTTGACATAAATCACCTCCCAAACCATTAATTTTTTACCAAACGGTTCATTAATATCCAATATATCACTTGTCACGACCCAAAATCCCACCACAGGCGTCGTGATGACACCTAGTCTCTAAGACTAGGTAAGTCGATTACAATTACCTTTTGAAACCATTTTTTTTAATAAACCAACAGCGAAAATAATCACAATATACAACCTCCCAAGACTGGTAGTACTGAGTCACGAACTCTAACTGAATACATGAAATGATCACGAAGACCAAATATACAATACTATTTGATTACAAATTAACAGTACAATGAAATGAAAAGACTCCAAGGGACTGTGACGGCCAAGCAGCTCTACCTTGAATCTTTACGATCGCGCTTTAACTCTGCTCAAGTCCGATACCTCCAATACCTGCCCCTGCACAAAAATGTGCAGAAGTGTAGAGTGAGCACACCATAGCGGTGCCCAGTAAATATCAAAACTAACCTCAATGGAGTATAGACGATGTACAGTCAAGACACTCACTAGTCTAATAACCTGTGCAATATAATATACAAAATACTAGGAAACAATAACAATAAGGGCAGGATAAAACAACCAGTGATATGCGCAACAGACAACAAGAATACTATTAATATCCCTCACCAATTAATAAATATAATTACACCCAATTAAATCAAGTCCTTCAAATAAATGTCTTTCACATATAATTCTTTTTGAATAAAAATCTTTCCAAATAAATTTTTTGAATATAATTCTTTCAATTAAAAAGTCACCATGTGACACCTCATTTCATAATCATAAAAAATACGAGTCTCAGCCCATTTTCATATTTTTTGTAAACACGGGTCTCAACCCATTTTCATATTTCCACGGCACCTCGTGCCCATAATTAAATCATCATATTTTTCCGGCACCTCATGCCCTCAATTCATATCTCAACTGCATGAACAACTCATGTGCTAAATATCCTCAATGTATATAAGATCCACATGATCAATCTATTTCCACTAAAGTGAGTTTAAATTTTTTAAATCAAGTAAGAAATCAACAAAGAATTGAATTTATTTTTAGAATTCATTTGGGTGAAGAAAGTAACATTTCACTTAAATTAAGGCATCGGATAAACTATTGGTTTGGTTGTAAAACTATTTAATTTAAAATAAAATAATAATTCCTTTTTATTTAAATCAACTCAATCATCAAAAATCAGTAAGAAAACCCAGAAATATACTTCTTCAGGGTCACGTGCTAAAAAGCCAAAGCCAACACAATATAACTGGGAATACAAAATACATGATAATAAAGTCAACTAGTACATCACGGAAGAAGACAAGAATTTATATATTCAATAAAACAAAATCACCAAGACAGGAACATAAATAAAGAAATATCAACAGGGTACTCCCGAGTTACCGCCTCGTAGTCCCAAATCATAAATAAATTCACAATATCTCATTTTCTTATATCACCGCGGGAGCCTTCGCATTTAATTTTTAAAGAAATTATTTTTCACGAAATGGCATCCCGCGTTTTAGCCATCTTTATCACACCGCATGGCTTCTAGTAGTTTCCCTACTAGCCACGCGTTTCAAGCCACTCTTATCTCACCGCATGCGTTTCAACACCCTGACCTTATATCACCGCGCATGAATTCTAGTAGTTCCTCTACTAGCCATGTGTTTCAAGCCACCCTTATCTCACCGCATGCGTATCAATATCATAATATTTCACAAATCGCACCTCAAGTGCCCAAATATCATAGCATAATACAACTTGCACCTCAAGTGCCCAAATATTACAACATATCACAATTGCACATCAAGTGATCAAATCTTACAACATATCACAAATTACACATCAAGTGTTCAAATCTTACAACATATCACAAATTGCACATCAAGTGCTCAAATATTACAACATATCATAAATTGCACATCAAGTGCTCAAATATTACAACATATCACAAATTGCACATCAAGTGCTCAATTATTATAACATATCATAAATTGCACATCAAGTGCTCAAATATTACAACTTGCCACAGAAATCAATAACATATTATTTTTCCACAATAAGGAGCCATGACTCGATCATAATGTGCACAACATCTTAACAAAATGTTCGGGAGTGAACAACTCAACCGAATAATATTTTATAATTTGGCACTTTGCCTCAATATGATTCACGGCCTTTATAATTCAATACTAAATTTTTCATAACGTGAACTGAAAAGTAATTCATCTTATTAACTAAATTTTTCATTTTAATTATTTGTAGGTAAAATCAATAATAAAAGTATTTTTCATAAAAAAAAATGGCAACTCAAACAAACACAAAGTTTACATAAAAGTCAAGTGACAATAACACCAATTTATCCTATAAAAATAATCTCGGCAAATAAAGAATGAGGCATGACAAATAAGGGATTTAATAAGTTACAACAAATTTCCAACTTAATACTTAAGGGGGTCTACGAATTTCAATCGATATAATTTGCACATATAAATCAAGTACGTACTCGTCACCTCGAGTACATGATTTTCAATTATATAGTTTTCACATAAGACTCAATGCCTAAAGGATAATTTCCCCACTCGAGGTTAGGCAAGATACTTACCTTTTTGAAGTTATGCCAATATTTCATAATAGCCTTCTTGCTTGAATTTGACCTTCAAACACCTCGAATCTAGCCACAAATAATTCGATTCAGTCAATAAAATTTATTGAAATTAATTTCATAAGAAAATACTAATTTTCCAACAAAAAATTCGAAATTAGCTCAAAAATCGATCGTGGGGCCCACATCTCGGAACCCGAAAAAAGTTATAAAAATTCAAAAGCCCATTCAACCACGAGTCTAACCATACCAATTTTACCAAAATCTGACCTCAACTCGACCTCCAAATCTTCAAATCTTATTTTCAAATCCCTAAGTTCAAACCCCCGAATTATACCTAAAAAAATATGTAATCTAGTCAGATTAATCGATGATAATTCAATATTATGGAGTAGAAATGATCACAAGTGACTTACCTCAAGTTTCCCTTGAATTCTCTCTCAAAATCGCGCCCCAAAAACGTGCTTGAAGGCCCAAAAATGGCAAAACTCGGAACCCTTCTGTTTTGTAACATTCTGTCCAGGATTTTCGCACCCGCGGTGATTTTTTCGCACCCGCGATGATTACTTCGCACCCGCGATGATTTTTTTTGCACCTGCGGTGCCTGGACAACCCATGCATTTTTGCTTCTGCGAATCATTCCTCGCATCCGCGAGCTCGCACCTGCTGCCCTTTTTCGCGCAGGTGCGATCACACCAACAACCCAACTGCTTCAGCTCTTCCTCCAAATCCAAATTTGATCCGTTAAGCATCCGAAACTCACCCGAGGCCCTCGGGACCCCGTTCGAACATACCAACAAGTTCCATAACATAATACGGACCTACTCGAGGCCTCAAATCATATCAAACAACATCAAAATAACGAATCACACCTCAAATCAAAATCTATGAACTTTGAACTTTCAAATTCTATATATTGTGCCGAAACATATCAAATCAATCCGGAATGACTTCGAATTTTGCACACAAGTCATAAATGACATAACAAAGCTATTCAAATTTTCAGAATAAGATTTCGATCCCGATATCAAAAAGTCACCCCCGGTCAAACTTCCCAAAATTTAATTTTTTCGTCATTTCAAGCTTACTTCCCCTACGGACCTCCAAATAATTTTTCGGACACACTCCTAAGTTAAAAATTACCATACGGAGGTATTGGCATCATCAAAATTCCATTCCGAAATCGTTTACTCAAAAGTCAACTCTCCAGTCAACTATTTCCATTTAAGCTTCTAAATAAGGATTGTTCTTTTAATTTAATTCCGAATCTTCAGTAAATCAAACTTGACCACACTCGCGGGCCATAATACATATTGCGAAACTTTTCGAGATCTTAAGTCACTGAACGGGGCGTAAATTCTTAAAACGACAAGTCGGGTCGTTACATCTCTAGAACTCCGGGCAATTAATTTGATTGTTTGACACTTAGCCATAAGTGTTTCATCCCATATTATCAATTTTGCTTTTCTTATAAAATTTAGCACCATTGCTCTGTTTTGATATATTTGTGATGGTTATTTAAGTTGTTTGAAGAGGTATATCAAATCTAAAGTGGGTGGCCTCACAATAAAATCGTTATTGGTACACCACTTGATATTATTGCTAACAGTGTCATGCCTCTTGATATGATACTTGCAAGTAATGCATGACATAGAAATATTATTTCGATTTCGCCGGAGGCATCTACAAAGAATAATCATGTTATAGCAGAGTCGACTCTTTATAATATTGTCTTTAAAGCTTGTTCTTGTTTAGGATTTAGCTTTGATTGTACTTCCTCAGACACTTATATAGCATTTTAATTCTTAATAATATACTAACCTTTTTACTTTGTGTTCTAACGCTCTTTTTATGGAATAAATTTATGTACCCTATAATATTTTTTTAACTTGAATAAAATTTTTACTCATATGATGAATTTAAAAAATAATTGAATTGGATTCTCTTACTAAATAATTAATTAAAAGATTTAAGTATTTGGTTTTAACTGTTCAGATCTTAGTATTAGTTCATCTCTTATTTTGAATATTTAATCTTAATTATAATTTTATCCACCATAAATTTTATTTTCAAAGAGTAAAAGATTGATATGACATTTCACTTTTAGATCTTTATGTTTGTAGAATCATTAATAGTATTGACTCTTACCAACCATTTTTTTCTCTCTCTTTCTCACACATTTGTATTCTTAAATATTTTCTTAGTTGTTGTTTAATAATTAAGTATTTTTTAATATTATATAAAAAATTGATAAAAAAATATTACTTGAGTAGGAAAATAGTTCAAATATAATATAAAAATATATTATCATGGGGGTATTTTTTTTTTTAAATTTTAACTCTTTATGCAGTCCATTTAATATTACTTTTTTTTTTGTATTGGACATTATGGAGTGGTAATGTATTTCCAATACGGAGGATTCGTATGAAATTTATTTTATTAAACCTTCCTACATATTTTTAATAAGAATTTAATAGACAAAAATTTATTAATTTTAAAATCTAAAATATTAAAAATTAGCATAGAAGGTATTGTAGTCCAAAAAATAGGTTATTGCATTTATGTCCTTTCCCTATGAGTTCTTCCATTTAATATTTTAGGGTTATTTTGGTATCTTAATATTGTATTTATGCTTTTATAATAATATAGGCTCTCCTTTTTCTAAATAGATTTGGAAAATATAATACATTCTCAAATTAAATTAGTAATAGGACATTATAATACTTTTTCAAATTAAATTAGTAATAGGAATTTTAAGAAGTATATTCTAAAAGTAATAGGATTAAATGACTAAGGATATTTACTTGTTCAATTTATATGAATTAGACAACCCGGAAGTAATTATACTAATAGGATTCCTAAAGGTAATCATGTAGGATTCCTAACGTGTAGTATTATGTCTTAAACTTATAGGATTATAAGTCTAATATCTAGAATTCCGGTTATGTCCTTTTATTATGAGTTATTATATTTATACTTTTATAATAATATAGATAGATATAGATGAGGCACGAGAAATGAGAAATTGGGGAGGGGATTATTAAGGTCAACAAGGTGAAAATTTATGTAGCCAACCAATTGAACTATTAAGGGGTTGTTTGGTATGATGAATAAGTAAAAATAATCTTGGAATAAAAATTTAGTACCGGCTTATCCCTTGTTTGATTACTAATTTTGGGATAAGTTATTCCAGTATTAAAAATAGTATTGAAATAGTTTATACCTGGCAGATAGTGGAATAATAATCTTAGGATAAATTGTTCCTGGATAAAACAGTAAAATTGACAATCTTAAGATTAATACAATATATTAAACAGTCAAAAAGGAATAATACGAGTATAACTAATATTAACAAAACTAATCTCAGTATAACTAATTCCACTGGTAAATTATTTTATCAGATAAATATTTAAATTATTTTATCATATCAAATTTTGTAGATCCTTCAAGGCCATTTTACGTGACATGAAAACTATATATAAACAGTTTAATATTTCGTCGCTAACTGGAGTATCATAATAGCTGTAAAAAATAGAAAAATTCATCCCCAAATGTATTTTTGTAGCCGAAAAGGTTTCGAGAAGAAAATGACATTTTCCTTTTTCCATCGTCTGTTTGGTGGGGATATATTTCGCGGCAAGTAATTCGATAGATAGAAAAGAGAAGGCTGGTTGCAATTTGGCGCGGTCCCAAATTCATTCTCGTGTCTAGGGTTTCAAATTCAATCTTTTATCCTGGTCTCGACGAATTACAATGGGTTAACGCAGTTATTTCTGTCACGTCAACAATTCTGCACCACATTTTCTTTCTGGTATGACTCAATTCATTTTTTCAACCATATGCAAATATTACCTGGGCTCTTTACTCCTTTTAAGCTTGAAATGAGCACCTCCAAAGTTTTTTGCTTTCTTTTTTATTCTTGTATACTGAAATTTTAGACTGGTGTTACATTTTTTTTTTTGGAACAGCGTGTAGCTGCTGAATATTCTTATGCGCTCGTGTACAGAAACATAGTTAACAAATGAATATCTTCTGTCATATAATTTCAGATTATAGTTTGTCCTGCTTATGTTCTTATTGATCATTTATTCTTGGGTATTTACTTTTCTTTAGCCACATTCAGATATTTGTTTATTGAAAAGTGAGATGGCTCTATAGGTAGGGAAGCTCAATTCTGCGTCGGTGTCAAAAAGGCATCAACCTATTATGGGTGCACCAAAGCAGAAGTGGACATCAGAAGAAGAAGCTGCCCTTAAGTTGGGTGTTGCTAAGTATGGGGTTGGCAAGTGGAGCACCATACTCAAAGATCCAGAGTTTGCTGGTGTGTTGCGTTCTCGTTCAAATGTGGACATTAAGGTATTAGACAACACAGTTAACTTATGTTGCTTGTTACCTATTGGGGAAGCTTATACTTTCTCGGGCTGGAATATTTGTGGTTTTCCCATAGTTATGCTCAAAGTAAAGTTGCTCTGATGAACCTGGTCTTGATTGGACAGGATAAATGGAGAAATCTACATGCTATGGCAAGTGGGCGGGGTTCTCGGCAGCCAGGGAGGACTGGGTATAAAAGCATTCAGCCAACAGTGAAACATGTTGATAGTGCCTTGCATGTTAGCACTGTGTTTGAGAATGGTATAGAAGTTCTTGATGCTAAATCTCTTGCAGCATCCTATGAAAACGTGGAGGATGTTGGTTCTAAGGAGGCGATTTCAAGGTTATTATGCTATCCATTCCTTGAAATGTTTCATATTCTAAACTTGGATCCTTTTAAATGGTCTTAAAGTTCATCATTGTGCTTGAAGAGCTGTTGCAAGAAAAATTCAAGCAACTCTTATGTGACTTCTTGATGTGGACATCACTTTTAAGAAGATATTGCACATACTTTTTTGGAAGTGAAATCACTAAGATGAACTTTTACTAAAGCCACCTTGGCATAAAATTTGAGACATTGCTTTTGGAGAATGTAAAGTTTAACATTCTTTCACCAAAAGTACTTTATGAGTTAGTAATATGTTTAACTTGTAAGGTATTTAATGCGGAAGCCATTTAGTTCCTGAAGTTTCATCATCTATTTCATCGGGAGCACTTTGCAACTAAGTTCATATTTCAAACCATTGTTTTTAAATGCATCTACATCATTATATAACACCGTTATCTCGGAAAAAGCATGGCATCTATCTTCATATACATTTTGTTTCACGTTCCTTTGGAAGATCAAATGGGCTCCTGTCTGTTTGGGAAGCTTATCAGAAGTAAGAGAAGTGGTTTTGGTATTATAAGAGTAGGTTCTGGTTGTTACTGTAGATTCTAGGCCAAACGTTTCAGCTTGTTTTATCATTTTTAATTTGTCATTTGTTTTTTTGGAAGAATCTTAGCATTCAACTCAAAAACCTTTAAGCATCGGTGAAATAACCCAAAATCTTTGTAAATCTTTGGATGTCCTTTTGTACTTGATGTAAGCCACAATATAACTCAACATCTTGTCTCACGCGTAACCCAATTTTAGGGTTCACATATGAAGCTTAATGCAGGCTTACATGTGTTAAGTGTGATAATGGGGCTCGTCAAAAGTTGGCTCTGGTACCATATTAAAGAATTTGAGTTTTAACTCAAAATCTTAAGACAATAAATGGAGTAACCCAACATTATAACTCAACACTCAACAGTTCCATTGAATTTTACATGCAAATGTGAGCATCTTTTTGTTAACAATAATGTTACTCCATTGTAACATTAACACCATGGCTCAGGTCTTGGGAATAGTCTGTCTTTATAACAAGAAAGTTCTAATATGTTGAAACTGCTTGACGATTACATAATGCATTTGTCTTTTTGTTATACCCCATTTTCCATTTTTACTTTTCCATATCCTTGTTCGGTGTTCAATCTAGGTTGGTTACATGCCCTCTTCTAATTTTATTCTTCTACTCAATGATCACGCTGTCCTTGAAAAATATATTATCACCAAGCCTGCAATGTTGCTTTTACTGATCGATTTTTGCATACTAAGTCCAATCAACATATGAAGTCATAATTTAGTAGTAGTGTTTTACTCTTTGTTTTCTACCTTCTGAGAATAAACTACTGCTTCAGTATTGTCACACACCTAAAATAAATGCTGAAAGTGTCCCACCTTTAGCATTTTAACTTTTAGATAAGGCATTTCTCACAATTTCACATAGTATTAGAGTCTTGATTCGGCGTCTACCATCATGCACAAGAAAATATTTTGTGCTTGACCTAATAAAAGAATTAGTTCATACTTGAGGGGTGATTGCAACAAATCTAACATATTATTTTCATGTGCTTGACCTATGAAAAAGAATCAGATTCGCACATGAGGGGTGTGATGTAGATATAAAATAAAAAAATGAAAGTAACCCCACTCTAATGATTTAATCTTTTAGATGAGTTTTTTCATGCAATGCAATAGGTATCTGCGCTTAGATTGCAATTTGAATGGACCTGTCTGGGGCATGTTTTTTTTATTGTAGATTGGATGATCTTATATTAGAGGTGATAGCTGGATTGAAGGAACCACGCGGGTCTAGTCGAACAACAATTTCTTCGTACCTCGAGGTATTGCTTCCATTCTTTTACCACATAATGTGCAAATATAGGATGAGGTTCAGTGGAGAGAGTTCAATGATTTGAAAAATTTATAAATCTTGTTAAATACTATTTTAAGGCATTTGTATTAATGTTGTCTCTATTGGTACGCCTTAAACTATTTTATCAATCTGCTGGGAAATACTTGTGTGCTTTTAATTCTGCCTAATTGAGCATTTTCCCAACAATCGTCCACCTTTTTCCTTTTGAACTAGATCCACCTTAAACACCTAAAATGGAGCAAAACACCCTTTAATTTTTCCAAGAAGGCAAGAACTTTGACAAATGTACAAACGAAAAGGTCTCCTTTTCTCTAATCTTGCCTAATCTTTTATTTGCCAATACACTAGTGTCAACGAGCATGACATCATAGTTGATACTTTGTATGGATCTCGATAAAATACTAAATACCTACAGAAGTTGAACATACCCATATCGATCGCGCATTCATCTTCATTGCAACATAGCTTCTCCCCTTGGCTAGGCTTTATGTTGTTTCATCAAACAAACCTTTAATGAATGAAGATTTGTAAATTATGGGGTAGTCCAGGTACCTCATTGTGGTGGGAAGAAAGATTGGTATAGAAAGTGGAATGGAGTGCTATGAATGATATGTCATATGTGAGGATTCAGGATTTAAATTTGATGGGTTCAACCTTTAAAGTTCTTAGCACCAAATACATTTTACTTTATTATGGGTTCGGAATTTAACATTTCTATAATTTTACCTCTCTTCTCTCGCGCGTGCAAACACACACACACATAAAGCATAAAACTAACGCTCACATATGGGTGTACGCTAATTAATCAAAAATTGGGTTAAGATGATAAAAGGGAAACTAAGACCGCCAACCAATTGGCAAGCTCATTATCCACCAAGTTGGGTTGTGCATCCATGTCAACAGAGGTGGATGCAGTCATATTTACTGGATTATATATTCTATGTTGAAGATACTGGGTTCAGTTAATCCATTAAATATGACTGCCTCTGCATCTGCTGACATGGATATACAATCCAACTTGGTGGATAATGAGCTTGCCAAATGGTTGTTGGGGTTCTTAATTTTCGTTTTTTCATCTTAACCCAATTTCCAATTAATTCACTTACACCCATATGTGAGCATTGGCTTTATGCTTTATTTTTTAAGTTAGATGGATTTACCTTTTCCAAAGGGAAAGAAGAAATAGAAAGTTGTCGGAAGTTGCTCGTTTGCCTAAAATTGAAGAGCCTTAATTAACTTTTTACTTTTGCTCTCAATTACTTTGGACTTTCATGACATTTCAACAAGGGTATGGATTTTGTGAATGCTACTGCATTCTTTACACTTTTAGGTGTCAGTAACTTCATATCTTTCTTTGCTTAAAGGAACACTTCGTGGCACCTCCAGACTTTGAAAAGCTGTTAGTTGCAAATTTGAAGGCGTTGGTTGAAAACGGAAGACTGATAAAGGTAATGAAAGTGATGAAAATCTCCTCTTTTGGCCTTCAGGTCAGGTGCATTGGCTGTTGTACATCAACAGGGGCTTATAGGCTATTCCATCTTGATATAGCTTTGAAATCACTAATTGCTAATTCGTGATTAGGAGGATAATTCTAAGATAATAGTTATGTGATTATTTTGAGAGGATTGTCATCTAGTAATCTCAGAGGACCTATGTATAACTTGCATTATATTTAAGTGTTGCTTTTGGTGTTTTTTTTTTGTATCAATGTTCCACTTTTGTCCTTCTATCCCTGTTGGGAATGGAGTTGGTGTAGGTGTCAGGAGATAATCATGGCCCAAAAGATTTAATAAGTTAGTTGAATTCCACTGCCGCAAGACATTTAATTGTTAATGGTTAGTGTGAAATCTGTGGAGTCATGAAGAAGATGGGAAACTGCTAACTTAACTAGAGGAAGTGATATTATTTTATGTCAAGACTATAGTATCATGTCTGTTCTCGGTCTTAAGCTTGATCTTCACTGCAACATCATGCCAAGCTGTTTCAGTGACGGAAACACTGAGAGGTAGGGTAACTGGGAGTTTATTATCCTTTGGTTGCATCAATTTGTTTCGTTTGTGGTACCATTCTCTTTCTGTTATGAACCCTCCACTGAATTATGAAGTCCCTTATGTTGAACAGTTCAGAAATAGGTTGCTCAGCATGGTTGCTGAGTAAAATTCTTTGATTTAAGTAACAGTTGTGAAAATTTATTATGTAAATGCATTTATCTTTCTGAAACTGAGAGCTTTTGTGCATTTTTCCTTTTATTTGTGCGTCTCTATAGAAGATTAGAGTTCAGACAAGCAGTGAATTGATAGCCCCATAATGGGTAAGCTCTGTTAATTGTTAATTTTGGATATTAATGCTTGTATTCTTATTGATAGGCGAAGCATCAGTACAGGATTTCACCAGGTAGAGTATCATCTGATGCCAGGGGCAACGATTTCCCATTGCTTCTGGAGGGGAAGCAGAAGGATTCCCCAAAGCTTGAAAACAATGGAGTTAGAATACTTACTAAAGCACAAATTGATGCAGAGTTAGCTCAAATGATGAGCATGAGTGCGGAGGAGGCTGCTGCAGCTGCTACACAAGCAGTTGCAGAGGCAGAAGCTGCTACTGCTGAGGCAGAAAGGGCAGCTAGAGATGCGGAGAAGGCTGAAGCAGAGGCAGAAGCGGCACAGTGCTTTGCTGAAGCAGCATTGAAGGCATTGAATCCTCGAACTGTCCGTGTGTGGTAAGCTTAATTGTAGTTCCAGTTTGGATTTGCTAATCTATAAGACATGATGGATGGAGTAACAAAAGTGGACTTGCTTTGGTCCTATGAAGGAAGAGGTCTTGTATATTCAAATTTCTTTTGGATCTCTAATCTGTATTCCATTTCAAGTATGAAGTCAACCTTTTGCCTTTTAATGTAACTCAATTATTAGTTACTCGCTCTGTTGCCAAGAGAGATTTACCTGCATAGTACCTTATTTTTTTTTATTTTTTTTTTGGTGTGGGGCGAGGGGCAGGGGGTTGATCACGTTGCCTATGAAGTAAAGAATTAGGTGGCCTACTGTTATCTCTCACCTTCAGTGGTCTCACAATCTATCCTTTTTGTTTTTCATTTAATACTAACTAGTATATCATAAGTTTGTTTATACTTCACTATATCATTTTGCTCGCAACCTAATCCTTTGGTTGCATATAAGATTTTGAATTCTTATCGCCTCTTTACAATTACTTTTTTTGCTTATGCAGATGGATCTGGATTGCAACAGCTAGGGTGTACATCTATCCAGCTTAAATGTCACTGTAGATATGTGAATAGATTTGTAAATATAGATAATTGTGTCCATTGGCAGGTGATATTGAATGTCATTGGGGTCATTGGCAAGAGAGCACTAGAAGTTGGTGCTTTTATTTTTGTACATATACCCTCTTTTGTAGTGTGTTTGGGTGCAAACTGTACAGACAGCTAGTTGACTTGCCATGGAACCCCATGAAATTTTTGGTGATGCTATGAGTATATAAAATTATAGTTTTGATTATGTGGATATAAACCACACGAGTTACTGATTCATTTTAATTTTGTGATGGTAAATGATTCTGCTATCAGCAGCACTTGCACATCAATCGATTAATCTCCACCAAATTATCGTGCATTAATATCATTCGAATGTGAAACCAATTTCCGGCATTCGTTGGATCTGAACTAATAGCAATGAGGTATTGCTACCCAGCGAGCTTTTCTAGTATAACTAAACGCGTCAATTAGCCAGTTTTCCCGCATCTATTGGTAAGGGAAAAAATAATTTGTGTATGCGAGATATGAACATAATACGCATATTTTCTATCTCCTTTCCCGAAGAGCTGATGTGAAATGAAAATCAAGCGACATTCTTAT
Source organism: Nicotiana tomentosiformis (assembly GCF_000390325.3). Lineage (NCBI taxonomy): Eukaryota > Viridiplantae > Streptophyta > Magnoliopsida > Solanales > Solanaceae > Nicotiana > Nicotiana tomentosiformis. The sequence continues at coordinate 109,138,394 of NC_090813.1, forward strand.
TGCGTCCAACAAATAAATCAAAAATTAAAATGCGAGATGGCTCAACCAAGTGCGAAGATGAAGATTTAAACTCAGAAATTATGTCCTAAAACTTGCTGCTGTATTATCAGGGAGTCAAGGACCCTGAATCTTCCGAAACCTCGTGTACTTGCTCTGCTAAGTTCCTGTTTTCAATTCTACACCAAGTGCAAGCAAAAGTCCACTTCTAAAAGGGACATATGATTTTGATTACTATGCAACTGTTTTTAATCTGCCCATGAAATAAAATACTTATACCAAAAACTAAGAAATGGGTTGGAATTTACTTTGATTAGAAACCAGTGATATCTCAGTCACATTGTTCATAGATGACAAACACAGACCTGAGCTAAACTAAAGGTCATGAAAAAACTACTGCGCAAAAGATGCTGAAAATATTAGAATGTAGATCCCAAAGAGTTTACATTCAAAGAAGCAACTTGTCCTAATAAAAGGGATAAGAGTTTGTAATTTATCATATCATTCTAGTGAGAATAATCCTTTACATGAAAACACATACATTGACAGATTGGGAATGCAAAAGAAAATGGCTACAATTGAACTAGGATATCCGAGACATATGCAGGGCCAATCAGCTTAGCCTCAGATAAGCAATAATCAAACAAGAATGATATGTTAAGTGATTATCAAGAGTATCCAACATTCAATATTGAGAGAGGCGTACAGTGATGGCCACCAGATGAAGACTTATCATAAGGAGCCAGTTGCAGGTTGACAACTAAAGTCGCATGCAAGTTTGAGAAGAGTTGATGGTATTTGTTTGGTGTGCTGATCTATAAGAAAGCCAATCATCTTTCACTTTCTAAGATTTCAACAATACGCTAGCAATTGAGGAATCCTAAGATAATATGGAAGGTCATATATCAAGGCTGTTCACTTCAAATTCAGGTATTCATCTGCAGTTGCAATTATGATCCCAAGGGAAGCATGCTATGCAGAATAAATGATCACTGGATAACTCCCTAAAACAAACCGGTGGCGTTAAACTTAAACCAATACAAGAGCAGAGAGAAAGTGAATCTTGCAATCAGAGAACAGTAAAATCCACAATCTCAGCAAGTTATTACAATTTCAACAAACTCTATAGCAGATCACGAATAAACAAAATAAGCGATTGATCACGAGGTAAACCATGAATATATGATGAAAGTACAACTTCCAAAACAAACCAGCGGATAACCCTACACCACTAAAATTGCTTTGATACACCCATATCTATAGGTATGACATAAATGTGGGTACTTCGAATGGATTTTAAAAATACACTACAAACTAAGAAAAACGCTAAATGTACCCAGATCAGATACTTACACATTCTCACTTTCGTAAGCCATTTGTAAAATCCATGTAACAAGGGAGCAGAAATGGATCGTATAAGTTATTACAATTTCAACCAACTCTATGGCACATAGCAAAATGAGCTAACACGAGTTTATTGAAGTAGTAAGCCAGGAACTATAAACAGCAAAAGGGACACATAAAAACGAGTATCAGCAAATTACTGTTAGTAAAATCCCTAGCAATTATGCAACCAAAATTCATCAAAAAATGGATCACAATTTCCATTTCCATTAAAATGACAATGTACAATATAACAAATGAAGGCAAAATTGAAAATTTTCATTCTAATACCGCTGTAGCACCAATTGCCTTGAGCTTTTCAATAATGGCATTAGCTTCATCTTTGGTTACTCCTTTTTTCACCACAGCTGGCGCTTTTTCCACTAACTCCTTAGCTTCCTTTAAGCCCAAATCAGTAAAAGCCCTAATTTCCTTAATCACCTTAATCTTAGCCGCTGCATCAAACTTTTCGAGCTTTACATCAAAGATGGTTTTCTCTTCAGCCTTTGCTTCAGCAGCCGCTGGCCCAGAGGAAGGTCCAGAAGAACCTAAGCCCGAAACAGCAGGCCCATATCGATTAAGACCCATTTTGTGCCGGAAGAGAATGGCGTAGTCATGTTTTTCGAGCTTGTTCAGGTCCAGAAGTTGGTCGGCGATCCGCTCCAGCTTCTGGGTTCGGGTTTCTGTAGCGGTGCATAGAGTGTGAGCTATTGATGGGGCACGGATCCGAGAAATGAGTCCCCTTGTTACAATGGATAAGAGTTTGTTATTTATCATATCATTCTAGTGAGAATAATCCTTTACATGAAAACACATACATTGACAGATTGGGAATGCAAAAGAAAATGGCTACAATTGAACTAGGATATCCGAGACATATGCAGGGCCAATCAGCTTAGCTTCAGATAAGCAATAATCAAACAAGAATGATATGTTAAGTGATTATCAAGAGTATCCAACATTCAATATGGAGAGAGGCATACAGTGATGGCTACCAGATGAATACTTATCATAAGGAGCAAGTTGCAGGTTGACAACTAAAGTCGCACGCAAGTTTGAGAAGAGTTGATGGGATTTGTTTGGTGTGCTGATCTATAAGAAAGTCAATCATCTTTAGCTTTCTAAGATTTCAACAATATGCTAGCAATTGAGAAATCCTCAGATAATATGGAAGGTCATATAATATCAAGGCTGTTCACTTCAAATTCGGGTATTCATCTGCAGTTGCAATTATGATCCCAAGGAAAGCATGCCATACAGAATAAATGATCACCTTATAACTCCCGAAAACAAACCAGTGGCATTAAACTTAAACCAATACAAGAGCAGAGAGGAAGTGTATCTTGCAATCATAGAACAGTAAACATCCATAATCTCAGCAAGTTATTACTATTTCAACAAACTCTATAGCGAATCACAAATGAACTAAAATAAGCAATTAAACCAGGAACATATGATTAATGTGCAATTTTCAAAACAAGTCAGTGGAAGATAAACCATACACCACTATAATTGCTTTGATGCATCCGTATGTATAGGTATGACATGCATGTGGGCACTTTGCATGGACTTTCTAAAATACACTACAAATTAAGAAAAAAGCTATATGTACCCAGATCGGATACTTACACATTCTCACCTCTGGTACGCCATTTGTAAATGAATCCATGTAACAAGGGAGCAAAAAATGGATCTTGCAAGTTAGTACAATTTCAACCAACTCTACGGCACATAGAAAAATGAGCTAACACGAGTTTATTGAAGTAGTAAGCCAGGAACTATAAACAGCAAAAGGGACACATAAAAACGAGTATCTGCAAATTACTGTAAGTAAAATCCCTAGCAATTATGCAACCAAAATTCATCAAAAAATGGATCACAATTTCCATTTCCATTCCCATTAAAATGACAATGTAAAATATAACAAATGAAGGCAAAATTGAAAATTTTCATTCTAATTCCGCTGTAGCACCAATTGCCTTGAGCTTTTCAATAATGGCATTAGCTTCATCTTTGGTTACTCCTTTTTTCACCACAGCTGGCGCTTTTTCCACTAACTCCTTAGCTTCCTTTAAGCCCAAATCAGTAAAAGCCCTAATTTCCTTAATCACCTTAATCTTAGCCGCTGCATCAAACTTTTCGAGCTTTACATCAAAGATGGTTTTTTCTTCAACCTTTGCTTCAGCAGCCGTTGGCCCAGAGGAAGGCCCAGAAGAACCTAAACCCGAAACAGCAGGCCCATATCGATTAAGACCCATTTTGTGCCGGAAGAGAATGGCGTAGTCATGTTTTTCGAGCTTGTTCAGGTCTAGAAGTTGGTCGGCGATCCGCTCCAGCTTCTGGGTTCGGGTTTCTGTAGCGGTGCATAGAGTGTGAGCTATTGATGGGGCACGGATCCGAGAAATGAGTCCCCTTGTTACTGAGGTTTTCGAAACTAGAGATGCCATTTCCAGCAATTGCAGAGACTTGTGTTAGGGTTTTAGTAATGGAAGAGAAGTGGGAAGAAGGTGAAAGGAGGACTGAAGTGAACAACGGTGTCGTTTTTATGTTGACGAATAACGAATTGGCTAGTCAAGGAGTACTTTGATACTTTGAAGTATTATTAAAGAGATTTTCTCCACTTTAAAATTCTTCCAAAACCCAGTTTTTTTCCCCTCTTTTTTTAGGATGTTTACATTTTTTACTTCTTAAATATTAATACTAATTAAAAAAAATATTCCTCTTGTTTTTTAACTGATTATATCGTATTGCTTGAAAGAGTGAAGCAACAGTAAGTCTTTGATTTAAGTTTTTCTTATACTATTTCATATTTTTTAACCTGGCAACACATCCTGTAGCATGTTTCATATTGTCACTGTATATCCACCCTAATTTATTTTAAAATTTTAAAATAAAGACAAATCTATCCATATCAGATTAACCAGAGAGAATTTCAGTTAATCCTCAATGAGTGGTGAAATAAGTGTAGAATTTGACTTAAGAGAGTATATGCTTAAGACATTTTTTTTATAAAATGCACTATAACCATATAGTTAGTGTTTTATGTTGGAGCGTTTACCGACTCGAACCTCATACATATATATATATATATATATATTATATGTGTGCGCGCGAAAAACAGTATATATAAGTTTAATACATAACTTAGAATCTACATTTACTACTTAGAATCCACGGCGTATAAATCTTTCCGCCCTTTATCACAGCCAGTCTCCAGCATCATTTGGTTGGCTTTGGCTTATCACAAGGAGCAATTTCTGTGAAAGAGAGAACTCACATCCCCAACTGAAAGGAGAAAAATGTAGCATCTTTTTTCCTCATATCCTCCCATGTCTCTAATATTTCTTGTGCTGAAGGCACCTTGGTTTCACAAGATTTGTCATCTTCATCACTAGATATCCCGAGTCCTAACTGATCTATATCATCCAGGTATTCAAATTGGTCATCAAATGTTAGTTCTTCATCAGAAAGCTCAGAGATTGTGCTGGTCCCAGCCCTCTCATCTTCTCTTTGACTTAAGTGTGACATATCCGAAATTAACTCCCTATTGACACCTTTTTCTCTGGCATCAGAGGAATGGACATAGGCTTCATCACTACAGTCACCTTCATCAGCATGAACATACTGAAGGTTAAATTCATCTATATTAGCAGGAGCATTGCATGTATATAAACTTCTATCCTTATCAGCTGTCGTAGCACAGGCATCTGTTACAAATTTAACAGATTCATCGATTGAAAGCACTCTTGATGTGTAAGATCCACAAAGAGATTCCAAGGCACTACACAAGTTTACAATGGACGAGTCTGATACCAAGGCTTGACTGCATAGCACATCAAATAATCCTCTCAAACTAGAATGGCTAAATCTTTCACCATTGTTGTTAAATAGGTCAATCCACTGTTGTTCACTGACTCGAAATGGAGCATGAACCATTGATTTAATTAGAGCAACAGCTCTATCATAATCATGTTGACTGGTGGCTTGACACAGAATCTCAAAGAAGAAAGATGCATGAGGTATTTGACCAACTTCCAGTATTGCATCAAAGGCATGCTCTAGCAAATGCACCTGCATCATGAACGAAGAAGCTTATAAAAGGAAATGAATAATACAAAACAACCGGGGCTGATTTTTAACCCAGTTCCAACAAGAAACTGATTTTTGATATAACTCCAATAACAGAGGCTCATCTGGAACACAACCAACTCATGAAAAGTAACTAAATCCACAACTATTAAAGCATTTCATCATTATTTCCGCTCAACCTTTTATCTTCTGTTATAGCTCAATTGCAGGTAAATAGTTGAAATAAGTTGAATCAACCTATAGGCCTACGCATTTTGACCAGGTAGATCTCATTGGCTAGATTTTTTTTATCTGGAAGGAGGGTGCTAGTCTACTATTTGGTGTTAAAAAAATATCAAAAGCAAGCCCTGAGAAATAAACCAGTCTTTCAAATTTTACCTTCCCAGCTTTTGATGCTTCCACCAGGAGGTGCGCGTGTCTACTTTGATCAAGCTGATACCCAGCTAAGGCCATCTCCTTGTACACACACTCAAAGTATTCCCACTGGAGAGAGCAAGCAGAGGCCTCAAGCATTGAGGTGTACGTATATGCATCTGGGCTATGGGAAGAACTAAAGTTACCCTGGCAAAGTTGAGGACCAGGATTCTCTGTCTTAGCCCACTCAAACAATTCCTTAGCCTTAAAGAACATATCATTCTTGCCATAAACCTTCAACATGGCATTTATGATTCCTATGTCAAGTTCGCAGTGCTTTTTACTGTGCTCAAATATACATATACAACCATCAACGTATCCACCATCCATGGATGACAAAATCATGCCAGTAAAGGTAACCGCCAAAGGTCTTGTGTGATGTAGCATTTTCAGCTTCTCAATCTGTGGTAATAATTGAATGACTGAAATTGACTTTGTGCATCAAAAGATTAGCAGAAGAACCACGCAGACACATTTACACAAAGAGGAGAGCCTCTCGGCCAGCAGCAGATAATTTTGCATGTTATGCCACCTTTTCAATGAGATTGAGAGAGCATAAACTGACACACAGCAGAAGATGCATACTTGAAGGCAACAAAATTTTGAGTCATGTAATGACTAAAGATCAAAGGTTAAAAAGATAAAATGAAAGGAACATATGCATGTGTGCACAATGAATTACTGTAAAAGTACTATAACCAACTTTTCCTTTTAAAAAAAAGCATATCATGACACCACTCTTAGCTCCAAAGGCGAGAGCCGAAAATACCCAAATTCCTCAATCAATGGGCTTGAAGAAATACCAAGAATCAAGCTTAAGAGAGGATGCATGAAATTGCTAAAATGAACCTGTTGATGGATTTCAATCAGAATCCAACATCTCCCAGAATAAGTATTGTCTAAGTCCTCGACAAATTTGCCTTATTTTAAATGACAATCTTTATAATTAACGCCTGACAGTGCAAAATTTGTGTCCTCCAAAAATATAAAGAAGTGCTAAAACTGAAATTACATTTCAGAAAAACTATCTAATCCATTAGTCCTGCTGTACATTAAGTGATAGTACTGACGAGGGAACTTCTTTATGCAGTACGCAACACAGGAACTGACTTCTGAGAAAGTCTAAATAATGATTTATATAACTTAAGCTTCACTAACATAAGAAGTCTCTATAAAAACCATTAAAAGGAAAACAGATAAAGTGAAAAGGGTATGGATACCTCCAAGAATGCTTCTTCCCACATCCCATGGTAGCAAAGGCAGCAAGCCACCTCATAATACACTGAGGCATTTCCAACAACTCCTCTTTGTTCCATTTCCCTCACCGCTTGAATGGCTTCATTGACTCTCCCCTCTCCCCAGAAAGCTTTTACAAGAACTAAAGGAATGCCGCAATATATTTCTTAGTTAAAAAGATTTGAGTGCTCCTTTTTGTGTTATCTTCTTTTTCTTTTTATTGGGAGGTTTGGGGTGGGGTGGGGGGAACTCGACAGTGGAAAGAAAACCATCTTACCTTTATAACTAAGAGCTTTTAGGGCTTCCCCACTTCTCTTCATCTTTCCAAAAAACTCATGGACAAGGTCAAATCTTCCAGATTGCAACATTACCTTTCAATAAAAGTGCAGCACCACTTGTCATACTTACAATGCTACTATAACTATTTGGAGATAAATAACAAGCATTAGATGGTAAATAACACGTTGCAATTACCAACTACTTGAACCCTTACTGAATGGTTGTTTGATGATGCTAGTCTAAAATCTATATGCAGTTCACTGTGTCAGCAAGACATGCAAATGCTCATTGTGAAGCAAGAGAATAAACAAACAATCACTGTAATATCGATTGTTCCGAACTGGTATCAAAAGTATGGATCACCTCCAGATATTATAAATAATTCTTTTCATTTTGAAGGCGTAAAGCCTAATTATTTTTGTAACTCGTAGCACTTTCTTAGTGCTAGACTCTGTGAGTAATACAAAGTCAACTTTATTAAACTAAAAGGGGAAAAAAGTATGAACTACCTCCATCGCGAGTCCATAGCTTGGCCCATTTGGCTTAAGACCATTCTTTCTCAGCTGCTCAAAAGCCCAGAACACTCCCCTCCACTGGCGGGATGGTACACAAGCATTTAAAACCTGGCAGCCATTTAGTTAAGATCAATGAAGTCACAATATGAGCAGATTATTGAACAGAAAAAACAAAATTGGGACCTCCAAAGTACAAAAACTATCACTACTTATTTATCAGAAAAGAAAAAAGACAAATAGAAAGGACAACAATTACTTACAGCATTATATACCACAAGATCCGGTTGAAGAACAGGATCCCAGTTCTTCTTCCGCATGTACTTTATCTTTTCAGGTTTTTGCTTCATGCAGTCAATGATGTTGATCAACTCTTTGAGCAGACCAGCTTGGCCAAGTGTAACTGCCACGCTATGGTATGCTGCCATATCAGGGTAAATATGGGCATCTCCCTAACATCACATAGTGTTAGACTCTTCCAACCACATCATATGAATATATTGAAGAAGGAGCTGACACATAAGAGTTAGGATATACTCTCATCAAATTGAAAACTTGAAGAGCTTCACGGGGCCTCCTTGCTTTCCCCAGAACTGCCAACAGTTTAGTGTACACAAACCTAGATAAACCAAACACATTGTTTTCTCTTTTTTCACGAAAATAGAAGCAACATATATACATGAAAGATTTACAATTGACAACAATGTAGCTCTGAAAACAAAACCATATATAAAACATATGTACCTGCTCTTGCAGCGTCTGTGTTCCTTAGAGTTGAAAACCCAGTGTACAACAGACAATGCGTGTCTCCACTGTCCCTTTTCACCAAGCCCTTCCACTAACCTCAGCATTTGCTCCTCAGTAAACTGCAATCCCGAGTGTTTCATCAACTTAGAAAACTTATAATCCTTCACACCTAGTTCCGTCCCACTCAATCTACAACAAGAATTGAGAAAATTTTCAGCTTCAAAATCAACTCTTTAGCCTACTGTAAACATGCAATATTCATACACTTATCAATCGTACTACAACAACAACAATTATGCCTTAATGCCAAACTAATCCGCGTCAGGCAAATTGCCACACGGATCAATAAAATTAGTTGCGGTTCAGCTATATTGCCACCTATCAGTTTTTCAAAAATAACAACTCAATTTCAAATTAGTTGGGGTTCACGCACCTGTCAATAATAAACCGAATAGTCTCAGCTTCGCCTCTACGACGCCGTGTATAGTTCCAGTTATCCCTTTCATTATCGAACCATCCTTGTTTAATTTCAACATCATTATCCAAAAGCCATGAGAATTTATCTCTTTCACTCTCAATTATATCACTGAGCTCCCAAAGATGCTCAGAATTCAATTTATCACCAGAATACACCTTACTCTCACTAGAAAGCTCTTGCAATTTGAGTTTCTCAATTCTCTCCCAAGGCCTTCCCACCATTTTCACATCATTTTTGGCATTCACCTCTTTGTTGAAGCTTTTGTACTCAGACTTAACGGCCTGGAAATATGATTCTTCGGTAAGGGCTTGTGTTTGGGTTTCCGTGAGTGGCTCGGGTTCTTTAGCGGCTTTTTTGGCGAGGCGTCGGTTGAATTTTTGAAGTTGCTTTTTACGGAGAGTGTGGATGATTTTGGGAGTTGGGTCGACGCCGTTTTGCAGAAGCTTTTGCTTTAACTTGTCGACGTTTATTGACGGTGACGGTGAGGGAAAACGTGGAGGTCCGGTGGAGGCTTCCATGGAGATGGAGGGATGAGAAGGGAAGTGAACTGAGGCAATTACAGAGTTGGTACTCCCCGCTCTTTGCTGATAAGACTACCAGGAATTTGATTTGTTTTATTTGGTTTTCAAGAGGAGCATGTCTTTTCTTCTTTTCGTAATAAATTGATAATTATTAATGCGGAAAAGGGCCTGATATGGCCGATATGGCCCTCTACTTTAATATATTGTTTAATATCGTGTCATGTTATACTTTCCGTCCTAATAGCCCTTATCATCCAACAAACAAGTATATTTATCCCTATTTTAACGATTGGGACACATGGCACACTTTGAAAGAGAAAGCCTATCCACTTAATTAAATAAAATCAACCCGCCCCATTTTTCTTGCCCCGCCCGACCAACTAAGTTACTAAAATACTAAAAACTCACCGTAAAAACACATAAACAAAAGATCAAAAATTGAGAAAGGAAAAAAGAATTTCCGACAGTGACAAAACATTCGATCTAAGACTCGACACATTCAAAAAGGTGAGTTCTTTCTTCAAAATTTTTTGATTCAGCTTAGTCTAGTTGTGTTTCTGCTAATTTTGTTGAAGAATGTGCGTTTCTACATAATGTTTCGAGCTAGGATTTTTTATGTTCGGGTAAATGTGCATATGTTTGTTCTTATACATGCTTCATACACCTATGTTATTTGTCGATTTGTTGTTATTTTATCGTGCATATGCATCTTTTGAGGTGGTCCCTTTATTTCTGATTTCTGATGGATTATTAGGGCTTTTGTTTTGTGGTATTTTATATGTTTAGTTTGTTGGTAAGGGCTACAACAGAGGTGTGATTTTGTTTTTTAAATAATGAAGTTATTGCTTTGAGCTGTGTGGTTTTGGCCGTGTATGAATGAATGAGGTCCAAAACCCCCTTATGCATGTGATCAAGTACATTGGACAGTGGTAGTTGAGAATATTTCATTGTAATGTTCTGCATTCTTTATTGAAGAGTAACTATCAGTGTTTTCTTCCCATTCTTTATTGTTTGATTTTTGATTTCTTTATCAAGTGGAATCCATTTTGTATAAAGTATTACTATATGGTCATAAAGTGTTTACATTATCTCATTTATGTTTGTAGATGGTTCTTGTGGACCTAGTTTTTAATTATGGGGGTGACTGCATAACAGAGTCACACCTAGTCTATTCAAAGAAGTTGGTCCACATTTGAAAAGATAAAGATTCTGACCTATTGTCTTTTAAAAATATAGTAGATGAATACATTCTTGAGTTAGGGTATATAGGGGTACAATTAGTAATTGCTGGCCCATCTGGTAAGTATTATGAAGGAGGAGATATAGGGATTATGCACCTTTTATGCCTTGTCTGTGAGGAATTTAAGGTACTAAATGTCTATGCTGTAGATGAGTGTGAAGAAAGTGTTTGTGTCTCAAACATTGTCAACCATATTGAGGCTTATATATCTCCACTGTTAGTTGGTACTGATGATAGTAGTAGTGAAAATGAAGATGAAGATGAAGCAGGTTCTGATGGCTTGGCCTATGACTTTGAAGAGTTAGAACAATTTGAGGCACAAGGAAAAAAAACATCCTACTGAAAACCTTAATGAATACAAAGAGATTCACAAATGCATGTTTTTTAAGGATATTCCTGAAGCTAGAAAGTTCATGAACCTTTATGCATTGGTTAATCAAAAGAAGTTATAGTTGTTGAAAAGTGACAAAAGTAGGGCGAGGTATAAGTGTGTAGATGGCTGCCCATTTAAATGTCTTATATCCAGGGACAATGGCAGTGCGGGCTGTAGAGTGACGACACTAAACCCAAAACATGACTGTAATCATATTTTTTATAACAGTAGAGTTGGATATAACACTATAGCATACTACTTCAAGAAGAAGTTGCAAGACAATCCTAAGTATAAGGTGAAAGAAATGAGGCCAGACCTGAAGAATTCATTTCAACTTAATGCTAGTAAATCAAAGGTTAAAAGGGCAAAGAGAATGATATTGGAGAAGTTGGAAGGGAGTTTCACTGATGATTATAACAAGCTTGAAGCATATGCCAATGATTTGAGGGACAATAATCCTGGAAGTGATGTGGTTATTAATTTATCTAAAGGGTTATTGCAATGAAAAAGGAAATTCCTTAGGATGTACATTTATTTTCATGCATTGAAGATGGGGTATAAAAAGGGCTTAAGACCATTTATTGAGCTGGATGGTATATTCTTAAAGGGGAGGCTAAAGGACAACTATTAGTTATTGTTGGGTAAGACAATATGAATCACTTTTATCCTCTTGCTTGGACATTAGTTGATAGAGAAATAAAAAGAAGTTGGACTTGGTTTCTGGAGCTTCTTCACAATTCATTGGACTTGAATATGGGTAGTGAAGTCACATTTATGTCGGACATGCAGAAGGTATTATTTACATCTTGTATAATTTCAGATCACATTTATAGTTTTATCATTACTAATCTGTTAGTATGTGGAGGGATTAATGGAGACAATAAAGACAGTCCTTCCTGAAGCAAAGCCTAAGTTCTGTGTGAGACATGTAGAGTCAAACTGGTGCAAATATTACAGAGGGCTTGAAATGAAGAAGTTACTTTGGTAAGTTCTTGGGCCACTTATGCAAAAGACTTCAAGGATCAGTTGAGCAAGATGAGACAATTGAAGGAAGCAGTTGTTACTGACTTGTTAAAGTACCCACCACAGAGTTGGTGTAGGGCATACTTTAATACTGTCTGTAAGAATCAAGGTGTGGTTAATAATTTTACAGAGTCTTTCAATTTTTGGATATTAGAAGCTAGATACAAGCCCATTATCAAGATGTTGGAAGTTATAAGACTCAAAGTAATGAATCAGCTGAGAAAACATGAAGATGAGGTGAGAACATGGAAGACAGACTACAGTCCTCAAAGAATGAAGCTTTATAATGACTATCTGAAGATAGCTCATTCCATTGAGGTTGATTTCAATGGTGATGATGGGTTTGAAATAGTAGAAGGGGTTGACAAATTCACTCAAGATAATAATATTTAAGTTGACATTAATAACGGAAAAGAGCATGATATGCCCCTCTACTTTGATATATTGTTCAATATTGTCCCCCGTTATACTTTTAGAGTATGTCATGTGTCCCAACTGTTAAAATAGGGATAAATATACTACTTTGTTGGACGGTAAGGGCTATTAAGGATGGGAGCAAGCCTATCCACTTAATTAAATAAAATCAACCGCCCATATCCCTTGCCCCGCCCGACCAACTAAGTTACTAAAATACTAAAAACCCACCGTAAAAACACATAAACAAAAGATCAAAAATTGAGAAAGGAAAAAAGAACGGGATGGGTTCCATCTAGGGTTATCGTCAGTGACAAAACTTCCGATCTAAGACTAATACTAGGGTTTCTTTTTCGTTCCCTTGTTAACTATTCAGCTGGTCGAAAACTACTTTACGATGTCGAAAAATAGATGTTCATCGAAGAGGATCTATCATTGTGGGGAAGTTGCAAATCACTTTACTTCAAAAATTCTCTTAAACCCCGGTAGAAGATTTTATAAATGTCCTAAACCTGATGTACTTTTTATTTCTCTATTTTGATTTCTGTTAAAATTTCTAACTTTATAGTGTTCATAATTTGAATTTATTTTGTTGTGGTTCGTGTAGAATGAAGGATGTGGGTTTTGGGAATGGCATGATGAAGAGTTTCCTGATGCTGCGTTAATTGCAGTTAATAATGTAAGATTAAAAGCTGCAAATCACGAGATTAAGATGTTGAATGTTTCTTTGGAAGTTCTTAAGGTTGAAAGAAACGGACTGACTGAAAAGATTGAACTCATAGAGGCTATGAAGAATTTTGAAGTTAAAAAAACTATGGAATTGGAAGACAAAGTGGTGAAGTTGAAATGATCATCATAATTTTATGCTCGCTAATAATTGGATTTACATTCTCCTCTATAATGAGGTGAAATTATGCTGAAATATTCTATAGAAGTGAATGTTGTATCTTTTGTTTTCAGTAAATATTGGTAGTTAGTCTTGTATGTTTAATGGTTGGATTTTGATTGTAATGACATTGTTAAGTGAATGTTTATTGCCAATTATTTTCTGATGACTGTTTGTATATGTTGTTTCATGTTACTTGATCGAGTACCACAAACCAAATGTTAACAATCGGAATCAATTCGAACTGGGCAATAAATTCGAACAGGTAGTAATATAACTGGGCAACAAAATAATTGGGCAATAAATTCGAACATGCAATAATATAACTGGCAAACAAATAACTGGGCAACAAATTAGAATAACCTAAGTCATAACAGGCAGTAATAAAATGCAGTAACTGAAGTTGCAGCAATTCAAAGCATTGAAAACCCCTGAAATTAGGCAAACCAACTAAATAATTTAGCAAGTCATAAGTTTGACAATTACATCAAATTGGAGAAGTGGATGCCAAGCTATAACTTCAGAAACTCACACAACCTTAGTTATAACAAGACATCCAACTCCAAATGCCAACACCAGAAAAATAAAACATAAACCAAGTGTTTCAAATTCACTTTAGCACATGTAAGATGCTACCAACTAACAAAACAAAACAAGTCCTAATCAGATTATCAAGGCCTCTTTCTTTTCTTCAACTTCCTAATTCTTTGTTTTGTTTGCATCTCCAGTTGATTCCCAGTGATTGCAGCATTTACCTTCCATGTCAAGTTTAATAGGGAGTATGGAAGATCAATAGGTTCACTGCCTTTCCATAAGTCTAGTATGTGATTCTGATATAATACTAGGCCTTAATGGAGGTTCAAGACCATGATCAAAATCTGAAAAATGTGATGTACTTTCAAGGTTTTGCACATCTCAAGTACAAAGAAGAGAGAAAATAAAAGCACCCCGCTAAATTTTTTCACAAAACTAGCGAAAGCGTTCTTCAAAAAACTCACGTTAGAAGAATATAAGATGGAAAGAAACCTCACCCACACGTTCTTCAATCCCGCAAGATTGCAAGAAGCATTGAATAAAGGAAGAATAAAAAAATAAAATGTAAATCACGTTTTTGAAGCAAAAATTTAGAAAAACTAATCACCCTCTTTATTTTCAGCATATTGAGCCATTTAAATAGGCTTTACAATGAGTAAACTTAATAAGGTTAAGGAAAACTAATCCTAATTAAACTAGAATAAGAATAAGGCTAAGAAAACATATCCTAACTAAAATAGGAAAAAAAATTCTAGTAAGAATGGGATACCAACTAACAATCCTAGTTTGACTAGAACTACATATATAATCCTACTAAAACAAGAATTAAATTACTATGAAATAAGAAATAAGAAATAAGAAATTTTAATTTTTAAGGAAAAGAAATCCTAATATTGAATGGATTCTTGGCTTCTTGAATTTCTTGAATTCTTAGCCTTCTTGATCTTGCATCAAAATGATCCAGAGTTAGAGTAGGCATAAAGTCTTGACTTGTTTGAGACACTTGGGTGCTGATAAAGTGATATCTTCACTTTCTAGTTGTGACTCCAACACTTCATCATCATCATCAGTGTCTTGATCAAGCAAAGTCCTTTATCTTTTGGCTGATTTCTTAGTCCTATATGTCTGCCCATCATTTGATGGCTGCTTCTTCTTTGTCACTTTCTGCCCAGTCAATGGCTGTTTAATGTAAATAAAAAAAGTTAATAACAATGAAATATAATAACATGTTCATAAATAACAGAATTTTTGGGTCTATACTTTTTTATATCCCCTGCATTGTGGTTTGCCTCTCCATAATTGCCACAAGTCATAATTCTGCCTTTTCTAGACAGACTCCATTTCCCTTGCCTTTTGCTTGCCTCATCATTTTGTCCAACTCTTTTGACTTTATGCTTGCCATCTTGATTCACCAGGGACGCTCTATGGCTTGGGATGCATCTATCTTCCAAAATTTCTAATTTGAGCAGTAAGATGAAATGAAGAGTTGAGATAGTTGAAAAGAAAATTTATTTTCTACTCGTATTGTAGAATTTTTTTTTTCTTAAAAAAATCTGACAATCAAATACCAGTTTTTGGAACATTTCCTGTTGCACTAGACTCACATTACTTTTACAAATAAATTATTTCTTAACTTTTTATATTAAAACTTACCAATTTACGTCTCAACATATAGAAATAATAATGTTGACTATAAATCACGTATTTTTGTTATTAAAATACTTGCATCATGTTCTTACAATAGTAAACTTTGGAAGGATAAATAATACTAAACAAAAAAGCATTTTAGTCTTGTACTGGCCCCTTCACCAACGCAATACAAGTCCCCATCATTCCAAGGTTAAGAGAATTTGCCAGAGATCATCGTTTGAAGCTCACATAATCAAAGAATACACATAATTTGGCATCAATAATTGGGGCTCCGACATAACAGAAAAGTGATGATCCTTCAGGTTTCTTTCTTCTAATAAATCAAAGGTCTCCTTTCACACAAATTCGCAAACACTATAAAAGAGGAAAGGCACGCAATAGAGAGAGCTGACCCAGAAAATCACAAAAAGAAAAACAAAAAAAAACATGCAACAACTCTTTCAATTGACAAGATAATTTAATATACATACAAGGAGAACTCTGGAGAAACCAGCAGAAAAAACCAATAGCCTCACAAGTTAACATACAAATCAGTACTACAAAAAAGTGTGTCATCCTTAGCTCTTTGATTTCGAGTGCTTAACAAGCCAATCAATGACTGAGTCAATATTGGTGGAATTCTTGCACGAGATCATATAGCAGCACACTTCTCTATCAGTTATTGATTTCAATCCCCTGCAAAACAGCATAATATTCTTTAAGATAACTCCATATAGAGAGAGTTAAAGCTATGTGATTGGGGTTGGGTAGAAGGAGGGATAAGGTTAAGATCCCATCTTTCTTTGCAACTAGATATGAAGAGGAGGACATGCAGAGGCATTTGCATCCCCCACCAAAAGCTTTTTCTAAACCATGAGAAATCTCTTTTGCTTCCTTTCCATTTTTATGGATCTGAACTGAAAGATTAAACTTTTCCCTCCCTCACAAACCAACCATAATGTACACTAAGGCCGTAAAAGGCCACCAATCACTCTGCATGTACTTTTCTGCACTTACATCTGGTCGGTCAAAGCCTGCTTGGACTGGGCACCAGGCTTGTCAATCTTGTTCCCCAATACAAGCAATGGAATACCACTCAGCGATGGCTTGCTCAGCAGGTCATGGAGTTCACTACTTGAAATGCTGAGGTTATCAGGATCAGCGGCATCAACAACATAACTGCAGGGAAGGGCATTTAAAGAATTCAGAAACAAAATAACTCAAAGGCTATAATATAAAAATTCATATATGCATAAATACACTTGAATGCGTTGAAATTTGCTAAAACTCTGAGGAAGTACATTATTTAGCATCACCCCTTTATAATACATGGAGACAGTCAAGATCAAGGAATTCCACCTATCCAAGGCATAAAAACATAGATCTGTCAAGTGCCAGATCGGATAATTTTATCAGGTAAACCATGAGCTTCCATAAACTGTTCATTTATAAACCATGAAGAAAAATGAAATTCATCTCAATTCATAAGAAGACACACCATTTACCATGTGTTGTCTTCTAATACTTCAATAGTACTATTATACTACACAAACTCGTAAAGCACTCAGGATAGCTAACAAAGAAGTGAGCCTACTAATAAAAGCAAAGGTGATAACTGAGTGTATAAATGGTTTCATCTAGATCTATCTGTTAAAGTTATTCAAATAAGCTGGAAGGCAGATGCATACACTATAGCAGAAACTGCGCGACAGTATCTCTCCCACATGCTGCGGAATCTGGGTTGACCTCCAAGGTCCCACAATTTTATTGTCACATTTCCTTTAGTCACTTTGCGCATGTTAAATCCCACCTGAATACAAACAAAAAAAAAACAATCGTATAATTATGAAAAATCACTTTGAAGTATTTAGCAGAACTGGCTAAAAACTAAAAACTAGTATGAGATGCTTTAGGATGAAAACTTACTGTTGGTATCATGTCTTCACTGTATCCACCAGTCTACGAATGAGAAGGGAGGAACAAACCCATTAAGATATCAGATTCCATTGGTTATGTGGAAGCAAAAGTAAGTGAAACCATAATGATGAGCTGGCACTAGAATGTTAAGTAGTAATTTACTTACAGCAATAACATTTACAAGAGATGTTTTTCCCGCATTTTGTAATCCTATCAATGAAAGCTCCATTTCCTGCTTAAAAAAGAGGCTGAAGGAACAAGCAAGTTTTGACATGAGGAATCATTTCATAAGAGCCAAAGGAAACATAATGATTAGCACAAGTGCATTTATAATATCGAAATTCCTATATGTATTATACTTTTAAGTCCACCTCAGAAAGAAGATAGCAATATGTTTCAACAATCAAGTTCCAAACTCAGAATTAACGAAGACACAACACAATTGAAAGACCTTATACTAATAGCACCTACAATGTCTAAAGTACACAGCATGGTGGGATAACACAAGACTGAAACGGATGGGCAACTATCAGATTTTAGTTTCCGGTCCATTCATTTCCCGAACAACACCAGTTGAAGCTCAGGAGAAATATTTGCATATGATGGAAGCTCAAGGGGAAGTATGAACTGCCGAACAAACAAAAGCAAAAAGGGCACTGAAAATTTACTTTACAAATTGTTGTTGTTACCTTTCTCAAAAGACATTTACTTTACAAATTGTTTCACCATTCAGTATCTAGTCCTTTTAAGAATATGAAAAGCGTTTCCAACAACATAATTAGGTAATAGACCTCCTCTCGGATTAGCATATATACTTTATTATTTTCTGATAAGAGGTAGTCATCACTGACCAGGCAAAGAATCTGTATAGAGCAATGACTCCCAAGGAAGACACTAATCAATTTGCAAAAAATGTAGAAAGATCAAAAGCTGTAAGAATTTCAAGGATGGAAAATTCAAATAAGAGAAGAAGGGAAATGGTTCAGCCAAATCTGAAAAGTAAATAAACCAAAAGGATACAATGACAAAAGGATTAAATTCTCAAAACCTTGTCAAGAACAAAGAGAGCTAAATATAAGAGACCATCTAAGGACAGAGAAACATGATTTCAGCTGGCACGGGAACCTTGGAAGAGAAGATATGAAATCCCTTCTTATAGTAGCAAAAGATATACAAATTTTCAACAGGCCAATATGACATGTGAATGAAAACTACCAGATTTATCCTAAAACGCTCACTTGTACCGAAGGACAGAACAGATTTCTTGTCGTTTCAAACTAGAAAATCTCCTTGCACTGTTTAAAAAATAAATCTTTAGTGTTCGTTTCCATGCCTTGGTGGGAGGAGTAGTAGTGAAGTACAATAGACAGGTTTAGTAACCTCAAGAGTAACTCTTTCAGGACTGGATGAAGAGGCTCAGATAAGACAACTCTAAGGATAGAATTGAGAAAAAAGAACATCTTTTTATAGACAGTTCAACATCTCATAGACAGATAGCTTCAAAATCCAAAACCATGTTATGCCCATATCTGATAAACAGACTGAATGTTTGCTGCCATTGATCTCCCACTCCAATTTCTTTTCCACGAGATGAAATCAGTGATATAAACTTCTATGATATATAGGAATATTATGATTACTATTATACTCATTAAGGCTTAAGCAAACAAAACAAAACAAAACAAAAAGATGCAGAAAATAATATCCTCCTTTTCCAAATTCCAGAAATCTCAAACAAAACGAATATGAGGTCTCAGGACCAGAGTCATTAATCAACCGTTCAACAGATAACACACCCAAATACGAAAAAAGATACAAACAAAAGGAAGACAGATCGTAACCAAAGAATAAATTCATATACTTTTAACAATAATACCCATTTATTTATTTATTCTCAAAGCCATAAGTCAACAACGACATATCAACTAAGCCTGAATCTCAAATTAATGTTGATAGATTATAAGGATCCTATTTAGCTTTATTATTTGTAGTTTGTACCAATTATACTTCGCAAAACTCATTATACAAAAATAAATTAAGAAAAAGGAAATATACCTTCGAAGCCAATTGAGAAAAGCTTCCCAGATACCCATGGCTGATGCGAGGAATCGGAAAGGAGAGAGAAAAAGAGAGAGATCTGTATAATATAAAAATATCAGTATAAAGAAGAAAGATCCCTCTCAGACATAACACAAATATCCTTTGGGTAACTTCTTTTCCCTCGCTGCTGTTTATCGTATATGCGTACAAATATCAAATCACTCATAGGGGACGAAATTATTATGGTAGGAGACAAATATTGGTAATATTTAGCCCTTGAATTTACGTAGATTTACTAAATAGCCATTGGTATTGGCATCTAAATGAGTGCGTGGACCAATCCAGCTCATCGTATAAATTGGCCATTTAGGAAATAATGAATCGTACTCGCCAAGAGATGCGCGTGAAAATCACGATCGATGAAAATCTAAATCCATAGGCGAGGGGCGGTGCTTTGTGGATGATTACTGGACGGTGGGCGGTCCCGGAACCTTTTAGTTGTGGACGCACGTTCAGCCTACATTTGCAAACCCTAGGGTCGACGTGTCTGGTCTCCAACTTTTGATTGGTTATATATGAAAAACATAATGTATATGGAAAATATGGCTGAATAAAATATGGAAAGATAACTTGTTGCGTGACCGTTTGATCAAATTCTTTTATTTTTGTTCTTTTTGATGATCTTTTTAAATATAGTTTCAAAAGACAATGTGAAGAGTTGTGGTTTGTATTTAGCCAGATCAACCATGAAAATATGACATGACTCTAAGATTATTATTATTATTGTTATTTAAATATATATATTATTCTAAATATTTATTATAAGAGACTTTATTATCTAACTAAAATGTAAAAGTTATATTAAAAAGAACAGTTTGGTAAGAACTTAGAGAATGAAATATATACTTATGTAAAAATTAAGGTGCGATAATTTGATAAATACAAATAATTTCTATGTAAGGCACTTTGTTTAAAAAATCAAATCTTTTTTTATTTTTACTACTAATGAAAGCTACAAACTTCTTTTTTCTTTAGCAAGGCTTAGAGATTGCTATTTTTTAGTTTCTTCGAGTAACGAAAAAAAAAGTTGTTTCTATCGCTACTCATAAACATGTACTTTATTTTTTTAAGAAACATGACCTACCAATTGGAAAGTTGTATGTGGCGGAGTGTTGGCCAGTTAAGACCTCTTATATGCAGAAGATGAAAATAATGAAAATGAGAATGCTGAGATGGATGCGTGAACATACTAAGAGATACATGATTCAGAATAAAGATATTGGGGATAATGTGGGAGTGGTGTGGTGGACAAGATGCGAGAAACGAGGCTGAGATGGTTCGGGCATGTAAAAATGAGATGTACAGATATTTCTGTGAGGAGGTATGAGAGGTTGGCTACGGCGGAGCTAAGAAGAGGTAGAGGTAGGTTGAAGAAGTATTGGGGACAGCTGATTAGGCAGGATATGACACATCTTCTGTTTGCCGAGGACAAGATCCTCGATGGGAGGGAGTGGAGGTCGAGGATTACGGTAGTAGGTTAGTGAGTATTCTAACGTTAGTTTTCTTTAAACCCGTATTAATTTCTTATACTTGTAGCACTGATGTATTTCATATTTCTACTCTTAGATGTCTAATATTATCTGTCATTTATTTACTTCGATTATCTCATTTTCTGGTTGTGGTTACTATTTTTTTTATATATGGATTTTTCTCTTTACTTGTGTTTCTTGAGCCGAGGGTCTATCGGAAATAACCTCTCTATCTTTACAAGGTTTGCGTGCATGCTACCCTCCCCAAGCCTCCACTTGTGCGACCACACCGGGTATGTTATTGTCACGACCCAAAAATCACACCTGTCGTGATGCACCTATCTCAATACTAGGCAAGCCAACAACATCAATAAACCACAATTTCTTTTAAATTTAAAAACATAATATTTGAATTTCATAGAAAATCTCACAAATCACTGACATAAAATACATTTTCAAAATTCGGTGTCACTGAGTACATGGGCATCTAAATGACAACAAAGTCTGCTTGCTAAAAATATTGTTTGAAAATATAGAACAGTACAAAATTGAAAGGAAAGAGAAAGTCAAGACATGCGGACGCCAAGCAGCTACCTCGATAAACTCCAATAGATAAAACTCCGAGAACTAACAACTGCCGTGTCCAGAAGTACTTGGATCTGCACACGAGGCGCATGGTGTAGTATGAGTACAACAACTCAGCAAGTAACAATACTAAATAAAGAACTAAAAGTAGTGATGAACTTCACAGCTGAGTCCAATTACAGTAATTTCCAACATAATAAGGTAGGCATGCTTTCAAGTTCAACATTTAAGGCCAAAACAGTAATTTCATGTCAAGTTCAACTGAAACATAAGATAATATCTCTCAGAAATTTCCAAAACAGTGATATATGACAGCTGGAGTACAACAGTAATAAAATCAAATGCATCCTTTCAGGACCACAGTCACTTAGCCATTCCAATCACTCATCACTCAGCACTCGCACTCAGTAGGTACCTGCGCTCACTGGGGGTGTGTACAGACTCCGGAGGGGCTCCTACAACCCAAAAGCTAATAATCTGCGCGGAAAACTCATGTGTTGAACGGACAACTCACGTGCTGCACGGACAACTTACGTGCTATAGTATCAATATCTGGATCCGCACGGATAACTCACGTGCTGCACAGACAACTCATATGCTATAGTATAATATATGGATCCGCACGGACAACTCACGTGCTGCACGGATAACTCACATGCTATAGTATAATATCTCACAATCATGCCCTCGGCCTCACTTAGTCATAATTCTCTCCAGTCTCTCGGGCTCTCAATAATCATGAAAATCAGCCCAAACAACAATGATATGATGCATCAATAATGGACAATAGAGACTGAGATAAAATAAACAAGTAAACTGTGACTGAGTATAAAATAATAATTTAGCAGATAGTTCAACATGTACACAACCTTTGTGGGTCCCTACAGTACCAACACATAATCTAAACATGATTTGTAGTTCAATTTCTCTACTACATGGAGAATGTACAGATAACAATATGTTATTCAACTACACAGTTCCATAGAATTTGACCAAGTCACAATTCCTACGGTGCACGCCTACACGCCCGATACCTAGCATGTGCGTCACCTCAAAACCGATCCCATAACACATAATCCGGGGTTTCATACCCCCAGAACCAAATTTAGAAATGTTACTTACCTCAAACCGTCTAATTCTTTATTTTGCAATGCCTTTGCCTCGCGAATCGACCTCCAAACGCCTCGAATCTAGCCACAAATAATTCGATTCAGTCAATTCAAATTATAGGAATTAATTCCATATGAAAAACTAATTTTCCAATAAAATTCGAAATTGCACTCAAAATCACGCCTCGGAACCCGACAAAAATTATAAACTACGAACGCTCATCCAACCACGAGTCCAACCATATAAATTTCACCAAATTCCGACATCAACTCGACCCTCAAATGTTCAATTAAAGTCTTTGAAGATTTCTACCATTTTCAACCCAATATTTACCCATTTGAACTCAATAATCTTTCCACAAACCTTATTGGTACGTGTATGTATAAATAATACTCTTACACCCAAGAATCATACTCCCAATCACCCATCTTTACCCAAAAATGGCATTCTCAAGACTCACCCTTAGGGTTCATATAATATCCCATTATAACTTCAAATAAAGCTCATAAACATGCTACCCATACTCCAATATGACATATATATGAAGCTCAAGTGAAGGGATTACCTCTTGGTGAAAGAATCTCACTTTTCCTCTTTTTGGTGTTCTTGAAGATTCAACCAATTTTCTATAGATTTGATCCATAATAATGTTAGTGTTATCATTAAATGATGTTATATAATCATCCTTGTGCCAAAACAACTTATCTTGAAGTGTATCCATGGTGGAAGAGCTCCATCTTCTCTATAGAAATCAATTCCAAGTTGAAGAACTAATATTTTCTCTCTCTAAACCCCTTGTTTCAGCCCCTTTAGAATGGCCCCTAAACCCGCGTAGCCTCCCTGCGTAGGCTACGCACAAAGGCTATGCAGGGTGAACTTTTATCCCCCTTCAGTTGGAAGCTGCTGGATTTGCCTACGCAATGGTGCGTAGGCTACGCTGCGTAGGCTACGCAAGACTCGCGTAGCTGTTCTGCCACCCTTTAGTAAATAGGTCATAACTTATTGTAGGAATCTTCAAATGACAAACTCTTTGAAGCATTAGAAACTAGACACATAGACCTTTCTTGTGATAGGTTGTACTCTATATAAATATTCATATCTAGATAGTTATGCTCATTTGAAATTAGATCTTGTACAAACTCACTTGAAATTTGATTCCATCATATAATTTTCAACTTGACTTAACCTTAGGGCTCTTCTTAGACCATAAACCATTCTTAAT
The DNA here is from genome assembly GCF_000390325.3 of Nicotiana tomentosiformis. NCBI lineage: Eukaryota > Viridiplantae > Streptophyta > Magnoliopsida > Solanales > Solanaceae > Nicotiana > Nicotiana tomentosiformis. Next base: position 109,162,552 of record NC_090813.1, read on the forward strand.
TCACCTAATACATATATTATTATGATAAATTGATATCATTTAAATTATCAGTTTTGTTCATACCCGAATTAATATAATTAGTACCTGCCAATCTTCTTAATAGTCTTAAAACACTTCAAAATTTTTTTGGGGTGTTACATTCTCCCCCACTTAAATAAACGTTCGTTCTCGAACGGGTTTAGAATTATACTCGGAGTCTCAAATAGATGTGGATATTTACTTTGCATCTCCTGCTCAGTCTCCCAAGTAGTTTCTCCGACTGGCTGGCCTCTCTACTGCACTTTCATCGAAGTTATGTTTTTGTTATCTCAACTTTCGAACCTGCCGGTCTAAAATGGCCACCGACTCCACATCATAAGTCAAATTACCATCCAACTGCACTGTGCTGAAATCCAAAATATGAGACGGATCTCCGACATACTTCCGAAGCATAGATACATGAAACACTGGACGAACACTTGATATACTAGGCGGCAATGCAAGTTCATAAGCCACCTCTCCAATCTTCTTAAGCACCTCAAACGGTCCAATATACCGAGGGATCAACTTTCCCTTCTTCCTGAACCTCAACACATCCTTCATGGGCGAAATCTTGAGCAGAACCTTCTCCCCATCCATGTAAGCAACATCACGGACCTTCCGGTTGGCATAACTCTTCTGTCTATACTGCGCCGTGCGAAGCCGCTCCTGAATCAATTTAACCTTCTCTAAAGTATCCTAAACTAGATCAATACCCAATAGCCTAATCTCACCCGGCTCAAACCAACCCACCGGAGACCGACACCGTCTCCCATATAAAGCCTCATACGGAGCCATCCGAATGCTCGATTGGTAGCTATTATTGTAAGAAAACTCTACAAGCGGCAGAAACTGATCCCAAAAACCTCCAAAATCTATAACACAAGCGCGTAACATATCTTCCAATATCTGAATAGTGCACTCGAACTGTCCGTCCGTCTGAGGGTAAAATGTTGTACTTAACTGAACTTGTGTGCCCAATTCTTGCTGCACTGCTTTCCAAAACTGTGATGTAAACTGCGTGCCCCGGTCCGAAATGATGGACACTAGCACCCAGTGTAGGCGAACAATCTCGCAGATATAAATCTCAGCCAACCGCTCCGAAGAATAAGTAGTACCAACTGGAATGAAATGCGCGGACTTGGTCAACCGATCTACAATCACCCAAACAATATCAAACTTCCTCAAAGTCCGTGGGAGCCCAACTACGAAGTCCATGGTAATACGCTCCCACTTCCACTTCGAGATTTCAAGTCTCTGGAGTAATCCGCCCGGTCTCTGATGTTCGTACTTCACCTGTTGATAATTTAAACACCGAACTACAAATCCAGCTATATCTTTCTTCATTCGCCTCCAACAATAGTGCTGCCTCAAATCCTAATACATCTTTGCGACACCTGGATGAATGGAGTACTGCGAACTGTGAGCCTCCTGGAGAATCAACTCACGCAAACCATCTACATTAGGCACACTATGGCTGTCCAACGGGACGGGATAAAATTAACGGAATGGGACGACATTTAGCCAGGACGGTGGCGAGACGGGAGAAACGGGATAGGACAAACGGGACGAAACAGTAGGCTCATCCCGTCCCCCTAACAAACGGGATGGGACGGGACAGACGGTAGGCCCATCCCGTCCCGCTAACAAACGGAATGGGACTGGACAGGACGGGATGGGTTCGCGGGCCTTAAGTGCCATTTTAAAAAAAAATTTATTTAAGCACTGATTTTGGCAATGGATATTCTTTTGACAATGACTAAGTTTTTAAAGTTTGCAACATCTAATTTTTTGACTTATTTAATAAACTTAAAAATTAAATAGAAATTAGGAAACTAAGTAAAGAATTATAAAATATTAAAATAAAAGACTTGTAATGAAATATTCTAGTAATTATAAATTTATAATAGAGTTATAATTTATTTAATATAATTTCAAGCCATTAAGTAACTAAGTAAAGAGTGTAAGACAATTCATAAAAAAATTCAACGCTTAGAGCCTTTTATTTTATTAATAGAACTTTCAAATCTCACATACAAATATAATTCTTTTGAAGAGCACCTAATCTACGCAGCCACCTTCTAGGAAGGGTTCTGTTTGAACTAGGCCTCTTAGTAGCCAATTACAAATTATCATACTAATATTTGTAAGCTCCTATATAACTTCGTTGTAACTTATCTATAATTTCTCTCGGACATTATTCTGGAATTGGCAATGTTGATTGATATTCCATGAGTTCTATCCCGTCATCGCTTCCAGTGCTAAGTATCTCATTGTATTCTTCTTCTTCCCTAGTGGTTAGTTTTTCAAAATAAAGATTTCTTCTTTCTGAATTAATCCAATCTCTGAATAATGCGGAAATCTCTAGGCTGTCCTCCGCTAATGAATGTCTATAATCTCCGATTTGAAATCTTGCCGCGCTAAAAGCACTCTCCGATGCTACTGATGATGCTTGAATAACAAGGATATCTCGGGCCATTATCGAAAGTGTTGGAAAAGCCTAGCCACGCTCCCTCCACCATGCCAAAAGTTGTTCGTTGCCTTCTTCGTCTTTAATACTTTCCAATCCTTGATTAGGATAAGAATCAAGTTCATCATCAATAGAGGAATCAAAACCTGTTATATCATCCATGCCCGTGATAAATATTGAAACTTGAAGAAATTGCCCAAAATATTTCTCCAAATACTTGACGAATTAATTTGAAGCTTGAAAGTTGCTCCAAAAATTTGCCCAAATACTTGAAACTTATCACTTGATTGCGAGAAAATTGAGAGAACAATATAGATAGAATGTAAGAGATTTGAGAGAGAATAATTTATTTTTGTGGGAAAAAATGAAGAAGGATGGGGGTATTTATAGTAGAAAATAGGGCCAAAGTGTAATTTAATAAACTTAGAGATTATATTAAAAGTTTAGTGGGGTGGGGGGGGGGGATGGGGGCCAAATATGGCCTTTTTTGGCCGTTGGGAATAGTTATTTTTGCAATTATAGCTGTTGCCCAATGGCTATAATTCAAAAAAAGTGGACGCGGGACGGGACAGGTGGGGCGGGACGGGACGGGACGGGACGAAATGGGACGGGATAAACGGGACGAAATAGCCATCCCGTCCCATCCCGTGTCCCGTTTAACATGGGCCCATCCCGTTTAAAATTAAGTGGGACGGGACGACCCATCCCGTTGGACAGCCTTAAGGCACACAGAGCCTGCCCTGTATCCGTAATACACCATCATTCCCAATAGTGAATTTCTTGGCATCACCGTGCTGAACCGTGTCCTTAAGGACAAACAGATGAGGGTCATCATACTGACGTTCTTTGATACGATCATAAAGAGAAGATTGAGAAACCACACAAGCCAAAACTCAGCTCAGCTCGGAAACATCCAATATGACAAACTGGTTGGCCAAGGCCTGGACCTCTAAGGCTAAAGGCCTCTCTGCTACCGGTAAGTATGCTAAGCTTCCCAAACACTCCGCCTTACGACTCAAGGCATCGGCCACCACATTGGCCTTTCCGGGATGATAGAGAATGGTGATATCATAATCCTTAAGCAAATCCAACCACCTCCATTGCCGCAAATTAAGATCCTTCTGTTTAAACAGATGTTGTAGACTCCGGTGATCGGTGTAAACCTCACAATGGACACCGTACAAATAATGCCGCCAAATCTTCAATGCATGAACAATAGTTGCTAACTCAAGGTCATGGACCGAATAATTCTTCTCATGTACCTTTAATTGTCTGGACGCATAGGCAATCACCCTACCGTCTTGCATCAGCACTACGCCGAGACCAATACGCGACGCATCACAATACACAGTATAAGATCATGAACCTATAGGCAACACCAATACTGGGGTTGTAGTCAAAGCTATCTTGAGCTTCTAAAAACTCTCTTCATGTTCATCCGACCATCTGAACGGAGCACCTTTCTGGGTTAATTTAGTCATAGGCGATGCAATAGACGAGAAACCCTACACAAAGCGACGATAATAAACGGCCAAGCCGAGAAAACTTCGAATTTCAGTAGCTGAAGATGGCCTGAGCCAACTCTGAACTACCTCTATCTTCTTCGGATCTACCTTAATTCCTTCACTAGACACTATGTGTCCCAAGAAAGCCACTGAACTAAGCCAAATCTCACACTTAGAGAATTTGGCATACAGTCTCTCCTCTCCCAGCCTTTGTAATACAATACCCAAGTGTTGTGCATGCTCCTCCTGGCTACGCGAGTACACCAGGATATCATCAATAAATACTACGACGAATAAATCAAGATATGGCTGGAATACACTATTCATCAAGTGCATAAATACTGCTGGGGCGTTGGTCAGTCCAAACGACATCACGAGAAATTCATAGTGACCATAACGAGTCCTGAATGCCGTCTTTAGAATATTCGAATCCCGAATTTTTAACTGGTGATACCCGGATCTCAAATCAATTTTGGAGAATAGCCTCGCTCCCTGAAGCTGGTCAGATAAGTCATCAATACGAGGCAAATGATACTTATTCTTGATTGTAACTTTGTTTAGTTGCCTGCAATCGATGCACATCCACATAATACCATCTTTTTTTTTCACAAACAGAATTGGTGCACTCCAAGGCGACACACTAGGCCTAATAAACCCCTTATCAAGAAGTTTCTGAAGTTGCTCTTTCAATTCAACTAGTGTCATATGATACGGAGGAATAGAAATGGGCTGTGTGCCCGACAACAAGTCAATACCAAAATCAATATCCATGTCGGGTGGCATACCAGGCAGATCTGCAGGAAATACATCCGAAAAGTCTTGCACTACCGGTACTGAATCAACAGTAGGGGTATCTGCATCAACATTTCTCACAAAGGCCAAATATGACAAACACCCCTTCCCCACCACACGTTGGGCCTTCAAATAAGAAATTACCCTACTGGGATCATAATCTAGAGAACCTCTCCATTCGACCTTTAGCAACCCCAGCATTGCCAATGTCATATTTTTTGCATGACAGTCCAGAATAGTATGACATGGGGACAACTAATCCATACCCAGGATTACATCGAAATCAACCATACTAAGCAATAAGAGATCAACTCTAGTCTTTAGTCCCCCAATAGTTACCACACATGACCGATACACATGGTCTACAATAATAGTATCGCCCACTGGCATAGATACTCGAACATGTGAAACTAAGGACTCATGGGGCATATCCAGAAAATGAGTAAAGTACGATGATACATACGAATAAGTAGAACCAGGGTCAAATAATATAGAAGGTTCCCTATGGCACACTGAGACAATAACTATGATCATTGCATCTGAGGCAACGACATCTGGCCTGGCGAAAAAAGTATAGAATCGGGCTTGAGCGCCACCTGATCGGCCTCCCCCTCTTGGGCGACCCTTAACTGTCTGAGCCCCACCCCGAGATGGCTGGGCGGGTGGTGTAACTGCTGGTGCTGGTCGAGAACTCTGCTGTGGAGCCCCACTCAACAGCCTAGGACAATCTCTCTTAAAATGACCAAATTCTTCACACTCGAAATAACCCCTTATTTGACGGAACTGCTGCTCCTGATAACCCGAGGAATTACCTGTCGAAGCCTGAGCGGACGAGGCACGATGAGAACTATGCGTTAGTAGTACACTAAATGAATACTGGCCTGAGTGGGCACTGTAAGAACCGTGGCTAGCTGATGCACCAGGATGAGCTGGACGATTCGTCTGAGCGGGCCTATAAGGGCGACCTCTACTGTGGTATGACTGTCCCCCAGAAGGTATCCCACCAAAACCACCCGAACCTCAAGGCCTCTTGGCCTCCCTGTCACTAGGGGTGTTCAAAACCAAATCGAAACCGAAAATCGAAAATCGAACCGCAAAAGTGGCTTAATGGCTTATTGGTATCGGGTTAACGGACGGGGAACAAATTAAAATTTTTTTATTAACGATTTATCGATTTGGGGGCGGATTATTTAATTTTCTTAAATGATAATTCGTTAACCCATTAAGAATATATATATATATATATATATATATATATATATATATATATATAATATTTATTTTTATCCATATTACTACTATATTTATTTTTTATCTTTTTAGTTTGAGTGGGACACCTAGCTTTCCCTTGAGCTTTATTTCCTTTCGTTCTCCTAATCCCTTTCCCACTGGATTAACATTTAACATTTACAATAGTCCCCTTTAGAAACCATAGCATCTAAACCCAACGGCCAGCCCTCTGGCCCCTCTCGCTTCTCCCTCTAGCAATAAATTCTCAAACAACAACCACGCACAACCGCACACACGCATAGCCAGCAGAGCAAGGAAGAAGGAAAGAGGAAGTCAAAAAATGTATGGCCATGCTTTGCAAGTTAAGGATTCATAGTCAATTCTAATCATTCTTTTCTTCACTTCAATTGAAAATCAGGTTGATATTCAGTTAAAGAATGTTATAACACAAGCCTGGATAATATTTGAGTTGATAAATATTTGGTTGATATTTAGTTAAAGAATGATGTTTTTCTATATGAGTTGATAAATAGGGATAGCTTTTCCATTACTTATTAGCAAAATCTTTAACTAAATTTCCTCAAACTAACTATTGTTTCTGTCTTAATTTGATCTTGTGTCTTTCTGCAGATAGTTCCTTAATTTGTAGCATGGATGAAAATATACTAAGTCATAAGGTGATGGGTGAAAGTGGGGCTTCTAATTCAAATGCAATAAGTCAAGCTAAAACAACAGAGTCAAATATAACCAAAAAAAGGAAAAACAAGGTCTGTTGTGTGGAATCATTTTACAGAAATTATTACTTCTGAAGGGAGTACAAAAGCAAAATGTGACTATTGCTTTATTGAGTATTGTTTTAAGACCAAAGACGGTACGCCGACACTTCTTTCTCATATGTTTAAGTATCCTAACCGCCCTGCTACTGTTGATAAAAAAACAATCAAATTTAGGCTTTAAATCTGTTTCTGGGGGTGACGTAGCTGGAGGTGACGTAGCTATTGTTAATTGGAAATTTGATCAAGAAGAGTGTAGGAATGCGTTATGTCGTATGATAATAGTTGATGAACTTCCTTTTAGCTTTATTGAAAAAGAAGGTTTTAGAGACTTTATGAAAGTGGCGCAACCTTATTTTCGGATCCCTTCCCGTAGTACTGTAACTAGGGATTGTTTTGATCTTTTTAATGAAGAAAAGCAAAAGTTGAAGAGGTCTTTTATAGAAACGAAACAAAGAGTATGTATTACCACTGATACTTGAACTTCTATACAAAGAATCAATTACATGTGTATCACTTCTCATTGGATTGATAGTGAATGGAATATGCATAAGAGAATAATTAATTTTTGTCCTATTGTTAGTCATAAAGGCGAAGATGGCAAATGGTATTGGTAGGTGCTTACGTGAGTGGGGGATAAATAAGATCTTCACTGTCACAGTTGATAATGCAAGCTCAAATGATATGACAGTAAAAGAATTGTCTAAACAATTAACAAAAATAAAAACTAATTTGATGAACGGTAATCACCTTCACGTGAGATGTATGGCTCACATCATGAATCTTGTGGTCCAGGATAGTTTAAAAGAATCTTCAGTGTCTATTGAACGTGTTAGGCATGTAGTGAGATATGTTAGGCAATCTCCTGCGAGGTTGAAGAGGTTTCAAGAATGTTTTGATGATGAATAACTAAATTGTAAAAACATTTTATGCTTGGATGTTCCAACTAGGTGGAATTCCACCTACTTGATGTTGCGTAGGGCTATTGAATTTGAAAGTGCATTTTTACATTATGCTTCTAGTGAAATTGGCCTGAGACATTATCTTGAGCATTCTTATATTGAAGTTGGAATTCCTACAGGTGAACTTTTGAGTAGTGATTGGGAGAATGTAAAAAGAATTACAAAGCTTCTTGAAATCTTTTATCTTCTTACTTTGAAAATATCTGGATCACGTTATGTTACATTGAATATTCATTTTCTTGCAATTTGTGCGGTTGCTATTTATTTGAAGCAATTGATAGCAAATGAAGATACAATTTTAAGTGAAATGGCAAAGAAGATGAAAGAAAAGTTTGATAAGTATTGGGGTGATCCAGGAAAAATGAACAAGATAATTTTCACCTCATGTATTTTGGATCCACGTTACAAGCTCGAATCAGTTGGCTATGCACTTGTAAATATGTTTGGTCAAGATCCGAGGGCAACTATACAAGCAGAAGTAAAGAAGTACATGACTTCATTATTTAGTGAGTATGTAAAGTCCAGCTCAAAAGGTGTCATACTTGCTTCATCTTTAGATTGTTCTTCATTGGACACTTCTACTTCCGGGCTTTCTGGCAGTCAAGTAAGCACAAAAAATACAGGACTTTTAGAATCACTCATGCAAGATATAAAAAAAATATAAAAGTGGGAGTGGAGGTGTGGATACTAGAACAGAGTTAGATAAATATTTTGGTGAAGAAACTGAGGATGACACTAAAGAATTTGATATTCTTCTCTGGTGAAAATTGAGCTCAACTAGATTTCTTGTTCTTGCGGAGATGGCTCGTGATGTATTAGCTGTTCCGGTTTCAAGTGTGGCATACAAATGTGCGTTTAGTATGGGATGACGTCTTCTTGATTCATTTAGGAGTTCATTAACTCCTAAATTGGTGCAAGCTCTAGTGTGTCTTCAAGATTGGCTTCGAAATAAAAAATTAAAACAACCTGTTAGTGTTGAGGAAGATCTTGATAAAATCGAGCAGCTTGAACAAGGTAATAATATTGTTACTATATTTGTTGTATACAAATGTTGTGGATATGCTTATATTTATCGCACGACTCATTATTTTATTTTATTTTTCTTCAGATTTAGCTAGCGATGGAAAAGACCCTTCCGTAATTGATGTGTAGTGTTAATATATATGGTAAGAATTCGAATTATGGATGTGCATCAGTCATATTCCTTCCCTATGGTTTATAGCTTTGTGAAACATATGTAATGGCTATTATCATGATAAGTGTAGGTTTAAAGCTTTGTGAAGCATATGTAATAGCTCTGTCTATCATGATAAGTGCAGGTTTATAGTATCACCAGACACTCATGTTAACACTCATGTTATCTGATTCTAAAGTATTCTAAACTATCCTATCTATGAGTTTGCTGAGAAGATATTCTAAAGTTCATACAATATACTACAGATATCTGATTTGCTTGTTATTTACAATTTATTTCTTGGTCAGTTTTTATGGCACTGGGGTAGAACTCATTATGACGTAAATACTTATAATTGAACTAGTTCTGTTTGGTTTAAGTCATTAAAGTATTATATTGGTAGTTGATGCCAGTGTATAACTGTTCAATTTTGGTCCTTGGATATGTTTGTGCTGGTGGTGTGACAATGTGGTCAGCTGTCTTTTCTTTTAGTATTGTGAGTAATACTTGTTTTTAGGGTCTAAAACATCAACTTTCTTTGTTAATTGTAGGCCTGGATTATGCAGATCCAAAGAAGAAGAGCAATTTTGTTGGTAAAATTCTTATGGCTGCTGTGCTAACAGCACTATGCATTCTTATGCTCAAGCAGTCCCCATCTTCTAATACCCCAAGCAGTCCCCATTCTTATGTATGAGACGATAACCATCCACTTGAATGTAGTTGATATATATGTATGAGAAATGTTGACTGGGTTGAAGTATGTTAAGTTTCAATCAACTGAAACTAAACTGATAACCGCCCGGTAATAGCTAAACCGATACCAATCCGCCCGATATCTTATCGGGTGGCTAGCGGATTAATATATTTAAAAATCGATAAACGATAAGCCAAACTATTAAGAGTAAATAACTGCCCGATCCGCCCGATAAGCAGCCCTACCTATCACCACGCTCCTGGCTACGGACCACCTCTATCTCTCGAGCAATGTCAACCACCTCATCAAAAGTGGCACAAGATACCCTCTCTCTAGTCATAAGCAACCGTATCTGTTATGTTAGGCCATCAATGAACCTCCTAATCCTCTCCTTATCAGTGGGAACCAACCAAACTGCGTGACGATCCAACTCAGAAAACCTCATCTTGTACTGGGTCACAGACATGCCATCCTGTCGAAGCTGCTCAAACTGTCTGCACAGCTCTTCCCTACGAGATTGTGGCACGAACTTCTCCAAAAAAAGAATAAAGAACTCCTGCCATGTAAGTGGTACTTCACCAACCGGCTTGCGCCACTCGTAAGCCTCCCACCATCTGAAGGCAGCCTCAAAAAACTGAAAAGGAATGAACGAGACCCCACTGGTCTCCAGAATACCAGCTGCCCGAAGCATCCGCTGGAACTTATCCAGAAAACCCTGAGCATCCTCTGACTCAGCACCGCTAAATGATGGAGGTCGAAGCCTCCCAAATCTCTCAAGTCTCCTCTCCTCATCATCTGCCATAATGGGGACTACCGGGGCCTGAGCAGCTGCAACCGGATAGGCTGGTAGTGCCCCAGGTATCTAAAGTCCCTGTACTACCTACTCTAGAGTACGGGCAATAGGGGTATGAGTACCTCCCCCGGCCTGAAAAGTGACTGGTGCGGCCTGAGCTGAAACCACCTGAGCAAGGCTAGTGTAAACTGTCAATATCTGATCCAAAGCCTCCTGTAGGCATGGAATCTCAATGGGCACAACTGGTGCCTGAGCTGGTCCCGCCGATTCAACTACATATGTAATCTGCTCCTGAGCTGGAGCAACTGGTGGTGCTACAGGTGCTGCTCAAACTGTATACGAGCGACACCTCGACCTCTATCTCGGCCCCGACCTCTACCACGACCCCGACCTCTTGATGGGAGGGAGTGTAGGTCAAGGATTACGGTACTAGGTTAGTGAGTATTCTAACGTTAGTTTTCTTTAAACCCGTATTAATTTCTTATACTTGTAGCACTGATGTATTTTGTATTTCTACTCTTAGATGTCTAATATTATCTGTCATTTATTTACTTCGATTATCGCATTTTCTGGTTGTGGTTACTGCTTTTTTTTTTTTATATGGATTCTTCTTTTTACTTGTGTTTCTTGAGCAGAGGGTCTATCGGAAACAATCTCTCTACCTTTACAAGGTCTTCGTGCACGCTACCCTCCCCAGGATTCCACTTGTGCGACCACACTGGTATGTTATTGTCATGACCCAAAAATCACACCTGTCGTGATGCGCCTATCTCAATACCAGGCAAGCCGACAACATCAATAAACCATAATTTCTTTTACATTTGAAAACATAATATTTGAATTTCATAGAAAATCTCACAAATCACTGACATAAAATATATTTCCAAAACCCGGTGTCACTGACTACATGAGCATCTAAATGGCAACAAAGTTTGCTTGCTAAAAACATTGTCTGAAATTATAGAACAGTACAAAACTGAAAGGAAAGAGAGAGTCAAGTCTGTGGACGCCAAGCAGCTACCTCGATAAACTCCAATAGATAAAACTCCGAGAACTAACAACCGCAGTGTCCAGAAGTACCTGGATCTGCATACGAGGTGCATGGTGTAGTATGAGTACAACAACTCAGCAAGTAACAATACTAAATAAAGAACTGAAAGTAGTGACGAGCTTCACAGCTGAGTCCAATTATACTAATTTCCAACATAATAAGGTAGGCATGCTTTCAAGTTCAACATTTAAGGCCAAACCAGTAATTTCATGTCAAGTTCAACTGAAACATAAGATAATATCTCTCAGAAATTTCCAAAACAGTGATATATGACAGCTGGAGTGCAACAGTAATGAAATCAAATGCATCCTTTCAGGACCACAGTCACTTAGCCATTCCAATCACTCATCACTCAGCACTCGCACTCAGTAGGTACCTGCGCTCACTGGGGGTGTGTACAGACTCCGGAGGGGCTCCTACAGCCCAAAAGCTAATAATCTGCACAGAAAACTTACGTGTTGAATGGACAACTCACGTGCTATAATATCAATATCTGGATCTGCACTGACAACTCACGTGATGCACAGACAACTCACGTGCTATAGTATAATATATGGATTCACATGGACAACTCACATGCTGCCCGGATAACTCACATGCTATAATATAATATCTCACAATCAGGCCCTCGGCCTCACTTAGTCATAATTCTCTCCAGTCTCTCGGGCTCTCAATAATCATGAAAATCAGCTCAAACAACAATGATATGATGCATCATTAATGGACAATAGAGTCTGAGATGAAATAAACAAGTAAACTGTGACTGAGTACAAAACAATAATTTAGCAGATAGTTCAATATGTATACGACCTCTGTGAGTCCCTACAACACCAACACATAATCTAAACATGATTTGTGGCTGAATTTCTCTACTACATGGAGAATGTACAGATAACAATATATTATTCAACTACACAGTTCCATGGAATTTGACCAAGTCACAATTCCTATGGTGCACACCCACACGCCCGTCACCTAGCATGTGCGTCACCTCAAAACCGATCACATAACACATAATCCAGGATTTTATATCCAGGACCAAATATAGAACTGTTACTTATCTCAAACCGTCTAATTATTTATTTTGCAATACCTTTGCCTCGCGAATCTAGCCACAAATAATTCGAGTCAGTCAATTCAAATTATAGGAATTAATTTCATATGAAAATACTAATATTTCAACAAAATCCGAAATTACACTCAAAAACGCCTGTGGGCCCCATGCCTCGGAACTCGACAAAAATTACAAACTATGAACACCCATCCAACCATGAGTCCAACCATACAAATGTTATATAATCTTCCTTGTGCCAAAACAACTTACCTTGAAGTGTATCCATGGTGGAAGAGCTCCTCCTTCTCTCTAGAAATCAATTCCAAGTTGAAGAACTAATGTTTTCTCTCTCTAAACCCCTTGTTCCAGCCCCTTTAAAATGGCCCCTAAAGCTGCGTAGCCTCCCTGCGTAGGCTACGTACAAAGGCGCTACGCAGGGTGGACTTCTATCCCCTTTCAGTTGGAAGCTGCTGGATTTGCCTACACAATGGTGTGTAGGCTACGCTGCTATGCTGCGTAGGCTATGCTACTAGGCTGCGTAGGCTACGCAAGACTCGCGTAGCTGTTCTGTCATCCTTTAGCAAAAAGGTCACATCGTCTTGTAGGAATCTCAAAATGACAAACGGTTTGAAGCATTAGAAACTAGACACATAGACCTTTATTTTAATAGGTTATACTCAATATAAATCTTCATATCTAGAGAGTTATGCTCGTTTGAAATTAGGTCTTGTGCGAACTCACTTGAAACTTTATCCCATCATATAATTTTTAACTTGACTTAGCTTTTGGGCTCTTCTTAGACCATAAACCATTCTTAATGCACCTCATAGATATATTATCATGATCAATTGATATTATTAAAATTATCAGTCTTGTTCATACCCGAATTAATATAATTAGTACCTGCCAATCTTCTTAATAGTCTTAAAACACTTCGAAATATTTTCGGGGTGTTACAACTATTGTTATTGCTGTTGTTGTACTTGGAGTATAATTTTTCGTAAGTTTGACCAAATATGCTACTCTCTCCGTTCACTTTTACTTGTCACGTTTCACTTTCACTTTTCGAGAGTCAATTTGACTAATCTTTGAAGCCAAATTTGATTAGATTTTCTTTATATTTTAAAACTAAAATTTAGTGTAACGACCCGACCGGTCGATTTTCTTTCTAGAATTCCATTCCCCTAAATAAGACTTCCCGTACTTGCTTTTACTGATTTATGACTTGTGGTGATGGTTGGTTCGGGATTTGGAAGAGTTTGGGTTGAAATCGGAACACTTGGTTCCTTAAGGTTGGCTTAAAAGACCAAGTTTGACTTTGGTCAATATTTTGAGTAAACGACCTCAGAATCGGGATTTGACAGTTTCAATAGGTTCATATGATGATTTCGGACTTGGGCGTATGTTCGGATCGGGTTTTGGATGACTCGGGAGCGTTTTGGCACCCAATAGTGAAAGGTGGTTCTTGAAAAACTTTGAAGTTCTTTAAATATGGTTTGAAGCGGATTTTGGTGTTATCAAGGTCCGACTTGAATTCCGGGACCGGAAATAGTTTCGTAATGTCATTTAAGACTTGCACGCAAAATTTGGTGTCATTTTGAATAATCTAAGCATGATTCGGCGCATTCGGAGGATTTGCAAAACTTGAAGTTTAAAGTTTGATCCAGTTTAGTTTTGGGGTGTGATTCTTGAATTTGTTATTGTTTTACGTATTTCTAGAGTTTGAGTAGGTCCGTATTATGATTACAGACTTGTTGGTTCCTTTGGACGGGGTCCCGAGGGGCTCGGGTGTGTTTCGGACCGCCCAGAGCTAAATCTGAGAAACCAAATTTTCCAGTTATGGTTTCCTTCTTCGCGTTCGCAAGAGGGCCACGCGAAGAAGGATTTGGGGCAGTGGGAAAATTGCCCTTCGCGTTTGCGGTCAGGCTCACGCGTTCGCGAAGCCATGTGAGCCTAGGCCTTCGCGTTCGCGTAGGGGAAATGGGGCCAGGGAGGGCCAATGAACTTTGCTCTTCGAGTTCGCAAAAGAGCTGTCGCGTTCGCGATGCTCAATCAGCATAGGCCTCCGCGAACGCGAGGCTTCTTCCGCGTTCACGAAGAAGAGCGTCACAGCTGGGCAAAAACTTATTTTAAATATGGGTCTTAGGCATTTTTCTCCCATTTTTCACACACTTGGGCGATTTTAGAGCTTCAAAAAGGGATATCTCAACCTTGCTATTAAGGGTAAGAAATTACTACCTAATGTGAGTTTAATATATAGATTATGGGTAGATTTTAACATGTAAATTTGTAGAATTCATGGTTTACATGGAAAACCTAGGTTTTTGATAAAAATGAGATTTAACCACGAAATTTGTTATGGAATTAAGTAAAAACCATACTCCCTCCGTTTCTATTTATGTGAACCTATTTCCTTTTAAGTCTGTGCCAAAAAGAATGACCTCTTTCTTTATTTGGAAATAATTTACCTTTATGCAATGATCTATAGCCACACAAAATATATGTGCCTCATTTTACACCACAAGTTTAAAAGTCTTCTCTCTTTTCTTAAACTCCGTGCCCAGCTAAATGGATTCACATAAATTGAAACAGAGGGAGTATATTTATGTTCCTAAGGTTATGGGTAACAACTTTCTTTAAAATTTTCTGGAATCCGAGCATGTGGGCCCGAGGGTGAATTTTAGGAATCTTGCAATTTAGGTTGGGTAATCACTTAAATGGTGGAATTATGAACTTTTGAGTATAGATTGATTAGTTTATGTAATGTTTGACTAACTTCGAGTCGTTTGGCGTCAAATCTGGAGGTTTGAGCGCATTCTTGATTTTGGAAGTAGGCTTTGAGACGAGGTAAGTCTCCTTTCTAACTTTGTAAGAGGGAATTAACCCCATAGGTGAATTAAATAAATGTTTGTACCTAATTGTGGGGGCTACGTATGTACGGGGTAACGAGAATCCGTACGTAGCTATTATTATGCTATTGTCCGGGTAGTTTAGGACCCGTATCATTCTATACTTGGAATGTTTGTACCCTTACTTGCTAGTATAATCACTTAGTCATGATAGAAATTGATAAAAGAATTGTATAAGGTTAAATTCACTTACTTGAAGGTTTGTATGAGATACTTGACAGTAAATGAGAAACTTGTGTTTTCTTGAAAATAATTATTATTTGTGGATCGGGCCGAGTACCTCCGTAGTAAATAAATGCATCTATGGTTCGCGTCGTTCGATCCTCCGGCAGTGCACAGTTTAAATATTTTTGTTGGATCGGGCCGTACGACCTTGGCATAATTGTGCATGTTAATTATTTGGAACTCTCCGTGATTTATACTGCTTAAATGACTTGAAATATAAGTGGTTAAATGATATGACCGAAATTGAGATTTTAAATTTATGAAAGAAGTACTTATCTCTTCTTGTTATTGAACTTTCAGAATTATTCATGATATCTATACTTAGCATAACACTTTAATTACATTATTATTGGCCCTAGTAAGTGTCAAGTCGACCCCTCGTCACTACTTCTTCGAGGTTAGGCGGGATACTTACTGGGCACATATTGTTTATGTACTCATACTACGCTTTTGTACTTAATTGTACATGATCTGAGGCTGGTGCATCTAGTTACCTGCCCGGCGTGCATACCTGATCTTGGACCGAGAATTTACGGTGAGCTGCCCCTTCTGAGCCATTCAGCAGCATGCCAGAGTTTATCTTTTGTTTTTATCTGTCTATTCTATTTCAGACAGTAGAATAGTCATCTTTTGTATATTCTAGTAGTTGCCCACACACTTGTGACACCAAATCTTGGCACGTATTAGTAGACTTTGATTTTTGGGTTGTAATTCAATAGTTATAACTGATTTTAGATGTTCTGTTTGTTTGCCTTAAAAATCCTTTATTTATCAAATGCTTTAAATGTAAGTAAAGCTAAATGTTGGAATTGCTTAATAAACAAAAATGGGAAATCACTAAGTTGTTCACTGTTGGCTTGTCCAGCAATGGTGCTGGACGCCATCACGGCCTGACATGGAGTTGGGTCTTAAGAACATGGTATGAGAGCTCTAGGTTCACGTAGGTCTCACAAGTTATGTGCAGGTCTAATAGAGTCTTGCGTATCGGTGCGGAGACGTCCATACTTATCTTCGAGAGGCTATAGGATGTTAGGAAATTACTCTTTATTCATCTCCTGTTGTGTAATTGATGGTACACTAAGTTTCTTTCTTCTATTCTCTCACAGATGGTGAGGACGCGTATGACAGGCGTTCCAGACCCGGGATGAGCTTCTCCCCCTGTTGCTAGAGGCCGAGGCAGAGGCCGGGGGAGGGCACCGACCCGAGGTAAGGGACGGGGGCGTCCTAGAGCTGCCCGAGTAGCACCACCAGTGGATCCAATGGAGGATCCCATTATTGAGGAGCAAGGCGAGGTGCCTACCGCAGAGCCAGCCACAATAGATTTCATGACAGCACCAGGCTTTCAGGAGGTCATGGGCCGTATGATGCGGTTCATGGACACCATGACTCAGGCTAGTTTATTTCCAACGGACCCAGCCACATGTCAGGAAGGAGGGGGAGCACAGACCCCTACTGCTCAGGCTCCTGGGCATGTAGCTGCAATATATCAGACTCCGGGTGCACTACCCATGGGCGCAGCCTAGCCAGTTACGGCGGCTGCACCTGAGCCTAGATCGGCTGCGGACGACGATCCGCATAAGTTTTTGGATAGATGGACTAGGTTACACCCTCCTGTCTTCGGAGGCGAGCGTCATCAGGATTCCCAAGATTTAATTGATAGGTGCAGGGATAGACTGCACAACATGAGGATACTGGAGTCTCATGGGTTGGCTTCACTACTTTCCAGGTGGAGGGTAGGGCCCGTAGATGGTGGCAGTCTTATCTTCTTGGCAGACCAGCGGGTTCTCCTCCCATGACTTGGAGCCAGTTCACACAGTTTTTCCTAGATAGGTATATTCCACCCTCCGAGAGGGAATTGTTACGGTATCAGTTTGAGTAGCTTGAGCAGGGTCAGGTGTCAGTGACCGACTATGATGCGAGGTTTTCTGAGTTGTCTCGCCATGCACTTATGATACTTCCTACGAACGCAGAGAGAGTGCAGAGGTTTGTTTCGGGGCTGCACTCCGGTATTAGGGATAATATGGCCTGAGAGGTTGAGATGGGGACTTCTTATCAGCTGGTAGTGGAGATTGCTCGGAGGATTGAAGGCTACCGTTAGAGGGGGAGAGAGTAGATGCAGCAGGACAAGAGGGCCTATTTCTCTGGAGAGTTTAGAGGTGCCCCGGCTAGGGGCAGAGGTCAGTTTGGGAGGGGTCAGCCTAGCAGGCCCCCATATTCATCACCACCACCTCCTCGAGGTGCTCCAGCGTGCCCCTATTTCAGCGTCATGCCAGAGAGTTCTTACCGCCCACCAGCCATCCAGGTTTCTTCCAGTGGGTACTCAGGTCACCAGGGTTCTTCCAACTCCTATTTTAGTGCCATGCCGGAGAGTTCATACCGCTCACCAGCTATTTAGGCTTCTTCTAGTGGGTCGACATGCCATCAGGTCAGACATCAGGGCAGAAGATCACCGCACCGAGGGGCTGTTTCGAGTGCGGAGATCTCAGTCACATGAGGAGATTTTGCCCCAGGCTTCAGGGCAAGGCAGTGCAAGAGGGCCAACAACCCATGATTTCAGCACCATTTGTCCGGTCGCCCAGAGGCGAAGCGCAGGCTGGTAGGGGCCGTCCTAGAGGTGGAGGCCAGGCAGGGGGAGGCTAGTCAGCTACTATTCAGTCAGGCGGGGGCCAGCCCACCGGCGCTCCAGCCAGATTCTATGCTTTTTTGACCAGACCAGATGCATTGGCCTCAGATGCCGTGATCACAAGTATTATTTCTGTATGCGGTAAGGATGCTTCGATATTATTTGATTTAGGGTCTACATATTCATATTTGTCATCTCTGTTTTCTCATTTTCTAGATATTCCTCGTGAGTCCTTGGGTACTCTTGTTTATGTGTCCACTCTTGTAGGTGATTGTGTGGTTATGGATCAGATCTACTAGTCCTGTGTGGTCACATTCTGTGGTTACGAGAATAGGGCAGACCTTCTGTTGCTTGATGTGATCGACTTTGAGGTCATCCTAGACATGGACTGGTTATCCCCATATCACGCCATCCTTGATTGTCATGCCAAGACTATTACCTTAGCGATGCTAGAATTACCGAGATTGGAGTGGAAGGGTTCCTCGGTTAGTACAACTAGTTGGGTCATCTATTTTCTGAAGGCTCGACATATGGTCGAGAATGGTTGTTTGGCTTATCTTGCTTATGTTTGGGACACCATTGCAGAGTCTCCGATGATTGATTTAGTGCCAGTTGTCCGTGAGTTCACCGATGTGTTTCCTTCTGACCTTCCAGGCATGCCGCCAGATCATGATATTGATTTCTGTATTGATTTGGCTCCAGGTACGCAACCTATATCTATCCCACCATATCGTATGGCTCCGAAAGAGTTGAAGGAGCTGAAAGAGAAACTTGAGGAGTTATTAGCAAAGGGATTTGTCAGACCAAATGTATCACCTTGGGGTGCACCAGTGTTATTTGTGAAGAAGAAAGACGGGACTATGCGGATGTGCATTGATTACCGCCAGTTGAACAAGGTTACCATCAAGAACAAGTACCCGCAGCCACATATCGATGATTTGTTTGACCAGTTGTAGGGTGCTAGGGTGTTTTCTAAGACCGACTTGAGATCGGGGTACCATTAGTTAAAGTTTCGGGACTCAGATGTTCCGAAGACTGCCTTCCGTACCAGATATGGTCATTATGAGTTTCTAGTGATGTCCTTCGGCTTGACTAATGCCCCAGCGGCGTTCATGGATTTGATGAACAAAGTGTTTAGGCCTTATATTGATTCCTTTTTTATTGTCTTCATTGATGACATCTTGATTTACTCACGTAGCCTGGGGGAGCGCGAGCAGCATTTGAGAGTGGCATTTCAGACATTGCGAGAACATGAGCTATATGCTAAGTTCTCCAAATGTGAGTTTTGGCTAGAGTTTGTGGCATTATTGGGGTATGTTGTATCAGGAGAGGGTATTAAAGTGGATCCCAAGAAGATTGAGGTAGTTCAGAGTTGGCCTCGTCCCACTTCGACGACTGAGATCAGGAGTTTCTTGGGGTTAGCAGGCTATTATCGCCGGTTTGTGGAGGGCTTTTCCTCCATTGCAGCACCTTTGACTAGATTGACCCAGAAGGGTGCCCTGTTTCATTGGTCCGATGATTATGAGGCGAGCTTTCAGAAGCTCAAGACAGCTTTGAGTACAACACTGGTTTTAGTGTTGCCTTCCGGTTCGGGGATGTATACTGTGTATTGCGACGCTTTATGCGTTGGCTTGGGTTGTGTATTGATGCAGGATGGGCGAGTTATTGCATATGCTTTGCGTCAGCTGAAGCCCCATGAGAAGAATTATCCTGTGCACGATTTGGAGTTAGCCACGATTGTTCATGCTCTTAAGATATGGAGGCATTATCTGTATGGGGTGTCATATGAGGTTTATACTGATCATTGCAGCTTACAACATTTGTTCAAGCAAATGGATCTCAATTTGAGGCAGCGTAGATGGCTCGAGTTGCTGAAGGATTATGAAATCACCATTCTTTATCATCCGGGCAAGGCAAATGTGGTCGCGGATGCCTTAAGCAGGAAGGCAGAGAGTATGGGTAGCTTGGCATTTATTTCAGCGGAGGAGAGGCCACTAGCTTTGGACATTCAGTCTTTAGCTTACAGACTTGTGAGGTTGGATATTTTAGAGCCCAACCGAGTTCTTGCATGTGTTGTTGCTCAGTCTTCATTATTGGGGTAGATCAAGGCCCGACAGTTTGATGATCCGCACTTGGCAGTTCTTAGAGAGATGGTACTACAAGGTGGTGCCAAAGAAGTTTCTATTGGCGGGGATGGTATTCTGCGACTCCAGGGTCGTCTATGTGTTCCTAATGTCGATGACTTGAGGGAGAGGATTCTAGAGGAGGCACATAGTTCTCGGTATTCTATTCATCCAGGTGCTACGAAGATGTATCATGACCTGAAACAACATTATTGGTGGCGGCGGATGAAGAAATACATAGTGGAGTATGTATCTAGGTATCTAAATTGGCAGCAGGTCAAGTATAAGCACCAAAGGCCAGGTGTCCTACTTCAGCAGATGACTATACCTGAGTGGAAATGGGAGCGCATCACTATGGACTTCGTAGTTGGATTGCCGCGGACCTTGCGGAAGTTTGATGCAGTTTGGGTCATTGTCGACAGATTGACCAAGTCAGCACACTTCATTCCGGTTGTGACTACATATACTTCAGAGAAATTGGCCCAGATTTATATTAGGGAGATAGTTCGGTTACACGGTGTGCCTGTTTCCATCATATCAGATAGAGGCCCTCCGTTCACTTCACATTTATGGAGAGCCGTAGAGAGTGAGTTGGGGACCCGTGTAGAGCTCAGCATAATATTTCATCCACAGACTGACGGGCAGTTAGAGCGGACAATTCAGATATTGGAGGACATTCTGAGAGCATGTGTGATTGACTTTGGGGGACAATGGGATCAGTTTTTGCCTTTGGCTGGGTTTGCTTAAAATAACAGTTATCAGTCCAACATCAAGATGACCCCATTCGAGGCTTTATATGGTCGGCGATGTCGTTCTCCCATCGGGTGGTTTGAGCCCGGCGAGGCTAGGTTATATGGTACTGATCTGGTGAAGGATGCCTTGGAAAAGGTAAAGTTGATTCAGGAGCGACTTTGTATAGCACAATCCAGACAGAAGAGTTACGCGGATCATAAGGCGCGTGATGTATCATTTATGGTAGGCTAGAAGGTTCTCTTGAAAGTCTCGCCGATGAAGGGTATTATGAGATTCAGAAAGAAGGGGAAGTTGAGCCCAAGGTTTATAGGCCCATTTGAGGTATTGAGGCGAGTTGGGGAGGTTGCTTATGAGCTTGCTTTACCTCCCAGCCTATCAGGGGTTTATCCAATTTTTCACGTGTCTATGCTCCAGAGATATCATGCCGACCTGTCACATGTGTTAGACTTCAGCACTATTCAGCTAGATGAGAGCTTAGGTTATGAGGAGGAGACATTTGCCATTGTTGCTAGACAGGATTGCCAGTTGAGATCCAAGAGGATTTCTGAGGTAAAGGTTCAGTGGAGGGGCCAACCAGTCGAGGAGGTGACCTTGGAGTCTGAGGAGGATATGCGGAGCAGATATCCACACTTATTCAGCACTTCAGGTATGAATCTAAACCCATTCGAGGATGAACGTTTGTTTAAGAGGTGGAGAATGTAACGACCCGACCGGGCGTTTTGCTTTCTAGAACCCCGTTCCCCTAAATAAGACTTCCCGTACTTGCCTTTACTAATTTATGACTTGCGGGGATGGTTGGTTCGGGATTTGGAAGAGTTGGGGTTGAAATCGGAACACTTGGTTCCTTAAGGTTGGCTTAAAAGGCCAAGTTTGACTTCGGTCAATATTTTGAGTAAACGACCTCGAAATCGGGATTTGACGTTTTCAATAGGTTCGTATGATGATTTCGGACTTGGGCGTATGTTCGGATCGGGTTTTGGATGACCCAGGAGCATTTTGGCGCCCAATAGTGAAAGTTGGTTCTTGAAAAAGTTTGAAGTTCTTTAAATATGGGTTGGAGCGGGTTTTGGTGTTATCGAGGCCCGAATTAAATTTTGGGATCGGAAATAGTTCCGTAATATCATTTAAGACTTGCACACAAAATTTGGTATCATTCCGAGTAGTCTAATCATGATTCGCCGCATTCGGAGGATTAGGAAAACTTGAAGTTCAAAGTTTGATACAATTTGGTTTTGGGGTGTGCTTCTTGAATTTATTGTTGATTTACGTATTTCGAGAGTTCGAGTAGGTCCGTATTATGATTACAGACTTGTTGGTGCCTTTGAACGGGGTCCCGAGGGCTCGGGTGTGTTTCGGACCGCCCGGAGCTAAATCTGAGAAACCAGATTTTCTAGTTCTGGTTTCATTCTTCGCGTTCGCGATAGGGCCATCACGTTCGCGAAGAAGGATTTGGGACAGTGGGAAAATTTCCCTTCATGTTTACGGTGAGGCTCACACGTTCGCGAAGCCAGTGAGCCTAGGCCTTCGCGTTCTCGAACCCCACTCACGTTCGCGTAGGGGAAATGGGGCCAGGGAGGGCCAGTGAACTTTGCTCTTCGCGTTCGCAAAAGAGCTGTCCGTTCGCGATGCTCAGTCAGTGTAGGCCTTCGCGAATGCAGGGCTTATTCCGCATTCGCGAAGAAGAGCGTCACAGCTGGGCAGAAGCTTGTTTTAAATACGGGACTTAAGCATTTTTCTCCCATTTTTCACACACTTGGGCGATTTTAGAGCTTCAAAAAGGGAGATCTAAACCTAGCTATTGAGGGTAAGTAATTCCTATCTAATGTGAGTTTAATACATAGATTATGGGTAGATTGTAACATGTAAATTTGTAGAATTCATGGGTTAGATGGAAAACCAAGATTTTTTATAAAAATGAGATTTAACCACAAAATTTATTATGAAATTTAGTAAAAATCATATATTTATGTTCCTAAGGTTATGGGTAACAACTTTCTTTAAAAGTTTTCGGAATTCGAGCATGTGGGCCCGGGGATAAATTTTAGGAATCTTGCAATTTAGGTTGGGTAATCACTTAAATGGTGGAATTATGAACGTTTGAGCATAGATTAATTAGTTTATGTAATGTTTGACTAGCTTCGAGTCGTTTGGCGTCAAATTTGGAGGTTTGAGCGCGTTCTTGAATTTGGAAGTAGGCTTTGAGACGAGGTAAGTCTCCTTTCTAACCTTGTAAGAGAGAATTAACCCTATAGGTGAATTAAATAAATGTTTGTACCTAATTGTGGAGGCTACGTACGTACGAGGTGATAAGAGTCCGTATGTAGCTACTATTATGCTATTGTCCGGGTAGTTTATGACCCGTATCATGCTATACTTGGAATGTTTGTGCCCTTGCTTGCTAATATAATCACTTAGTCATGGTAGAAATTGATAATAGAATTGTATAAGGTTAAATTCACTTACTTGAAGGTTTGTATGAGATACTTGACTGTAAATGAGAAACTTGTGCTTTCTTGAAAATAATTGTTATTTGTGGATTGGGCCGAGCCCCTCGGTAGTAAATAGATGCATCTATGGTTCACGCCGTTCGATCCTCCGGCATTGCACAATTTAAATATTTTTATTGGATCGGGCCGTATGACCTTGGCATAATTGCGCATGTTAATTATTTGGAACTCTCCGTGATTTATACTGCTTAAATGCCTTGAAATGCAAGTGGTTAAATGATATGACCGAAATTGAGATTTTAAATTTATGAAAGAAGTACTTATCTCTTCTTGTTATTGAAATGTCAGAATTATTCATGATATCTATACTTAGCATAACACTTTAATTACATTATTATTGGCTCTAGTAAGTGTCAAGTCGACCCCTCATCACTACTTCTTTTGAGGTTAGGCGGGATACTTACCGAGTACATATTATTTATGTACTCATACTACACTTCTGTACTTAATTGTACAGGATCTGAGGCTGGTGCATCTAGTTACCTGTCCGGCACGCATACCTGATCTTGGACCGAGATTTCACCGTGAGCTGCCCCTTCTGAGCCGTTTAGCAGCATGCCAGAGTTTTTCTTTTGTTTTTATCTGTCTATTTTGTTTCAGACAGTAGGATAGTCATATTTTGTATATTCTACTAGTTGCCCACACACTTGTGACACCAGATCTTAGCACGTACTAATAGACTTTGATTTTAGGGTTGTAATTCAATAGTTATAACTGCTTTTAGATGTTCCGTTTGTTTGACTTAAAAATCCTTTATTTATCAAATGCTTTAAATGTAAGTAAAGCTAAATGTTGGAATTGCTTAATAAATAAAAATAAAAAATCACTAAGTTGTTCACTGTTGGCTTGTCCAGCAACGGTGCTGGACGCCATCACAGCCTTACATGGAGTTGGGTCGTGACATTTAGATATTCGAAAACTATACGAAAAGTACTATAATTTATAATTCATCTCATATAAATATGGTAAAAAAAATACATGTTAAAATGTTGGTCAAAGCTTACGTAGTTTGACTCTTGAAAAGCGAAATATGACAAGTAAAAGTGAACGAAGGGAGTAATTAAGAACATAAAAGTATAATGGGGACCTAAAACAACAATTAAGCAAGAGTAGATGAGAGATCACGGAAACCAAGCTAGCTTAGTAGACATAGGGAGAACCCAAAATAACAATTAGAGAAATGGGTACTGATCGAGGAAAGTATAATGAAACAAAAGTCCAAGGTCCAATGGATGAAATTAGAAGACTCTAACACGGCTCATTTTAATGCATGTACGAAGAATAGGGTGGCACAGAATAAGATCAGAATATTGATGACTTCCTCAGGGTAGGTGGTGCAGAATGAAAGGGAAATTGAGGATGAAATCACTCGGTTCTATATGAATTTACTGGGAACAACATCTCCACATGTACTAGCTATCCAACTAGATATTATGACTAAGGGAAGAATCTTAAAAAGGCAGCAACAACTACAATTGATACAACCCGTTACAATGTATAAAATATATCAAGCTTTGTGTAGCATAGAGGTTGAGAAAGCTCCAGGTATTGATGGTTTTAATTCTTGCTTCTTTAAGAAAGCATGGTCAGTTGTGGAGAATGACATATCAGAGGCTATTATTAGATTCTTCACTACATTTGAGATATTTTTGCCAATAAATTGTACTCTTGTAACTCTCATTCCAAAAGTTAAACATTCTTCAACAGTTAAAGAGTACAAAGTATCTCATATTGCACAATAGTTTACAAGATAATTTTCAAGATATTGACTGTAAGACTGCAATGTGTCATGGACCATTTGGTTGACAAAAGCCAAGTTGCATTTGTGCCAGCGAGGATGATCTATGCTAATATTGTGCTAAGTCATGAATTGGTAAAATAGTATGGTAGAAAGAGCATTTCCCCCAGGTGCATGATAAAGCTAGATATGCAGAAAGCCTATGACTCTGTAGAATGGGTGTTCCTTGAACAAGTATTGAATTGCTTGAATTTGCCTAAGATCTTTGTTTAGTGGATAGTGAAATGTGTTAGCACTGTGTCCTACTCGGTGTTGATCAATGATAAACCACCCAAGCCTTTTCCTGCCAAGAAGGGTCTCAGACAAGGAGATCCTCTGTCTCCATTCTTATTTGTTTTAGTTATGGTATACTTAAGTAGGCTCTTAAAAACCTTGCAATTGAACCCTGATTTTAATTATCATCCTAAATGTGCGAAGCTACATGTGATCCAATTGAGATTTGCTGATGACCCACTCCTTTTTTGTATAGGGGATGTGATATCTATCAAGCTACTACATGAGTGTTTCATTAAGTTCTCCAGTACGTCTGGCTTGATAGCAAACAGGGATAAGAGCTCCATTTATTTTGGAGGTGTAAGCTTGGAGGTACAACAAGAGATCCTGGACATGTTAGGTATACTAAAGGAGAGCTACCTTTCAAATACCTAGGAGTTCTTTCGAGCTCCAAAAGGATATCCATTATTCAATATCAACCTTTCTTGGAAAGAATGATGGGAAGAATAACATAATGGACTTCTAAGCACTTAATTATCTTATTCAGGAAGGATACAATTAATTAAAAATACTTTATTTGCAGTCCAATCCTATTGGTCCCATATCTTTATTTTTTCCAAGAAAGTGATCAAGATAGTAGAATCTATATGCCGAAATTTCCTCTAGACGGATGGAGGAGAGATAACCAAAAGAGCATTATTGGCATGGGAGAAACTATGTTGTCCTAAGGTTATAGGGGGTCTTAACATTCTGGATATATCAATATGGAATAAAGCAGCATTGTGTAAGCTTCTTTGGAACTTATGGCAAAAAAGACAAACTATGGGTAGTTTAGGTGCATACATATTATGGTAAAGGGAAGTAAGTTTGGGACATAGAGGGGAAACAAGCATCTTGGATAATAAAAAAGGTGCTGAAAGCTAAACTTTACTTAGAATGTGCTGGAATAAATCAAAGTAAGTTAGAAAGGATGAGGTCTTTCTCTACCAAAGCTATATACCAAAAGATGATGGGAGACCATAAAAAAGTTCCATGGAGAAAGTTGATTTTTAATAATTATGGTGCACCAAGATGGATTTTTATACTTAACCTGACAGCTCATAAGTGGCTAAGCACAAGGGACAAGTTGGCTAGCTGGGGTGTGACTGATACGTTGGTTTGTCCTTAGTGTAATGTTGCTAACGAGACTATTGACCATTTATTTTTCAGTTGTTTGACAAGAAAGGCTATGAGCTGGCAGCATGAAATGGCATGGATGGAAGTTAATGAGAAGGGTAGGAGCGCTAGAGCAGAGGTATTCAAAATGGCTATAGCTGGATGCAGGGGCGGATCTACTAAGGAGGAAGGGGGTGACACATCACCCGCACACATCGGTCGAAACACTATATGTATATGTATGTATATTTAGAAATTTAGATAAGTAAGTAAAATGGCACCCAAAGTAACAAATGGCTACTTGGTGCCACTGGCGTAGGGCTTAATGTTTCGCCCTTAGGGCCCGGGCTACTGCTTTTCTTATAACTAATTTTGTTTTGCTACAGGAGATTCGTTCTCCTTTTTTAATTTTGCTGCTGACTCTTTTTTCCTTGTGAGTTTCTATTGACTTTCTTAATTTTATATATTCTTGCTTCTATTTCAAAGTTTTTAGTGTTCTATCAAAAAATAAAATAAAAAAAATAAAAAATAATATATATATATATAGCGTTTATTAAATAAGTTTTTGCTTTGAGTATCTAAGTATGCATCTACAGCGAGTTTTAGTCCTACTTGCCCATCTTTTAGTCAAATCATAACTCTAGAATATGAAAATTCATCGAAGACAACTGTAAATGAATAATACTAATTTTTTGTTGATATAAGTTATATTATTGAAGTTTTATGCTTTGCTCACCATAATTATTAAATTATTTTATTTGATCGATTTGTACCAAAAGACGAATCATCCGAATCGAAATTCAAAAGAGATCAAGTCAAAGTCTAAAATAATACTGCACCCGCAATCTTCAAATTTTGAATCCGCCAAGAGCGAAACATGAGAATATTTCAGAATAAGCAAAGGCAAGAGTAGCAAGTTATTAGACAAATTGTTCAATAGATGGGCTTGATTGGCTAAAAAACTGAAAAGCTTAAATTTCTACCCTTAGTTAGCCTAGTAAATGCCTTATGATGCTGTTTTTGTTTAGGAGTACAATAGAGCTTGAGATGATGCCCAATTTTAGTGCTGATTTTTTTAATTTATTTGAGATGTACAAAGATTATTTGGTAACAAAAATCATTTACCAAAAAAAAAACATAAAAGTGCATAATTCTTCACACCGTTAGTATACTCTTATATTGTATTCTATTTGGCACATTTTTCTTCTTCGCCAATTAGAAAGAGATTGTCACGTTTTATTTGAAATCTATTTGATTTTAATATATTCATTTCATCTTTAATGACATGTTGTTATATAAGAATAACATAACATATATAAGATCGTATGTTTTGAGTACTTTAATATTTTTATATAAGTTTTATGTGCTAGAGATTCTTTATAAAAAAGAAAGCTCTATACTCAATCAATTGTCGTCATATAAAATCAGGAAGTACAACTTAATTGACCAAAATTTGGCAGAATTACCAACTTTGTCGACTCTTTTTTGCTTTCCCATCTAATAGATCCGGTAGTTTTTATTAAGCATGCAATAGCTAATAAAAGAAAATAACATTTTTATTTGTTTGCAACGATAACGATAACAATAGAAAATATATCTATATTATTATAAAAGCTTGGAACGCTAAATGTCAAAAATAACCTCAAAATATTGACCGACTTTTATACCCTTCGCAATTGAATTATTTCTTTAAAAAAAAAAATTAGAATATGGGATAAAACAGTAACATCAAGTGCCTAAAATATAGGCGTTTGATACCAACTAATACAAGAAAATTTTAAAAACATAAAATAACGTGAATTTAAGTTTTAGTGCCTAAAATATAGGAGTTTTTACCAACTAATAATAGAACTTCTTAAATGTCATTGAAAAAAAAAGGAATTTCTTAAGCCATAATATAACATAATATTCCTATGCCATCCTAACAATATCTAAAAGAAACAAAAAATTAGAGTAAGTTTAAAAGTGGAGAATACATAATTAGCAGCCTATTTTTTCGGCTTCAAAATCAAGAGGTAGTCTTTAATTATAATTCTATTTTCTATTGTTTAATACCAAAATAATCTATAAATTTATGTAGGATTAAACAAGAATATGAGTAAATTATTATGTTTAGGCCATTAGTTCCTTTTTCCCCAAAGATGTATGGCTTCAAAATCAAGAGGTAGTCTTAAATTATAATTTTATTTTCTATTGTTCATACCAAAATAGTCTATAAATTTATGTAGGATTACAAAAATATGAGTAAATTATTATGATTAGGCCATTAGTTCCTTTTCCCCCAAAGACTTATCCTTCTAATTCAAATATTGAATGACTTTTATATATTCTTCTTTTTTGTTTTAATCGATTATGAAATTCACACATATTTAGTAACAACTAGTTTTAGAATATATATGCAAGTGAAAATTTATTACTTTTGATACACATTTTTTAATGTTTGACACAAGATATTTCGTGCATCGCACGAACATAGAGACTAGTCTATACTATATTAAAAGCACGAATGCCCTTAACGAAATGTCGTTCGCCTTTTTTACCCTTTAAAAATAGATTTCACACTAGATAAAAATGTAAAATTAAAAAACTTTCCTAATATTTAGGAGTTCTAAATATCATCTCCTAATATGAATACAAAATATTAAAACAGTAAAAGAATACAAAAAAATAGGAGGAAAGTTTCTTGTTGGTTTCCAACAAGGAAACTTCACGATTTTGTTTAATATTTCTGTTCCTTGTCATTGTTTAATCATAAAGACCAATTTTGCCTTTTTAGTTTCTTTTCATATGATTTGTTTGTTGTTTTTAAAATTTAAATCATAAGTACTTTTTAAGAAGCTTGGTCAAATTCGTTTATTCTATTCTAAAAAATTAATACGGCATTAGGTTTTGAAATAGTAATTGTTTTTGAAAAAATAGTAATTATTAATTTGTGATAAAAAAATTAATTACTGTAATTTAGTTTATAGAAAATACCTAAATTACCTCAATGCATATTCATGTTAAATAGATGAAAAAGGACTTTTATTTTTTAGTAAAAAAGAAACTAATATTATTACTAAATTTTTTTATTACATAATATAAATTTACAAAATAGAAATTACTTACGAAATTCATCTTGTGACTGATATGATTTTTTTAATAATCTGTCACTAATTCTATCACTGAATAGGATTAGTGATAAATTTTTATTATTTGACTTACATAATTTGTCCATCGCTAATTTTTCTTCTATTTGTAGTTGACTTATCTAGAATACATGGTACCTAGACGATTA
Organism: Nicotiana tomentosiformis; assembly: GCF_000390325.3. Classification (NCBI taxonomy): domain Eukaryota; kingdom Viridiplantae; phylum Streptophyta; class Magnoliopsida; order Solanales; family Solanaceae; genus Nicotiana; species Nicotiana tomentosiformis. The sequence continues at coordinate 109,192,651 of NC_090813.1, forward strand.
TTTTGATACGAATTAATATAAAAGAAGGGGTTACATAATAGAACACTAAACTTTCAAAATTATGTTAGTTGTTTTCATGCTTAGCTAGGCTATCCGCTCCTTTTTTGATTAAATAGGCTCAATATTTGTCATTTTCAAGATCTTATATTTTTTTTAAAAATTATTTTCAAGGGCTTACATTTTTATAATTTTATACGCATCGATAGAGGGTCACTCGCATCGCGCGTATCCTAAAACTAGTTATATTAAAAGCACGAAGGCCCTTAGCGAAATGTCGTTCGCCTTTTTTACCCTTTAAAAATAAATTTCACTTTAGATAAAATTATAATTAAATTATCTTCCTGATATTTAGAACTTGAAAATTCATTGAAATTTTGATTATTAAGTTTTTCCTTATTTGAAGTATATACCTAAAATTTATGACTTAAAGGCAATTAATATTTTACCTTTAATAAATCATTAAAAAGGTCAGTACACAATTTTACGTCCATTTGAAATAGTCAACAACTAGAGTAATTTTATTGAAAAACAATTCTACTAACATTTAGTGTTTTCAACAAATTACATTAATTTATTCTCATTAAGTTGTAAGCCGATGTAAGAATAAAATTAACTATATAGGAAAATAATATTTCACTCTTTTAATCTTGTCTTCTTTTATCTATCCAGAAACTATTATAATAGTACAAAACTCCAACAGAAAATTGATCGATCATTTTATCATTTAAAAATATATATCATATTGGACAAAGAAGTCATCTAATTAGTATTTTCTATGAGTAGTATTTAAAACGATGAAGTTAACTAAAATTTTGACTATTTTATCTTATCTTTTGTAGGGTGAAAAACCAGTTTCTTTCATATTACAGTCGGAAACTGTAATCCTACTCTCAAAAACATTCCTTCTGATTATGGATAGTTAAAAACTGGTACAAATATACTATAGGTTTTATGGTCATAGATGATTCTAGAGATGTAAAAAGTTAGGGGTGGTGTTTCTGCCAGTTTGGGTATTTTGTATATCCATGATGAAAACTCGTTCTCTTTTAAATGTAAAAAAAATTCTTATATTGGGCGCTTTTGGCTTTGACACCTCTTGATACAATGTCGAAGGAGATGGCTTTGATTTAGCTTTAACTTGAAAATATTGGAACTCATAACATTTAGGAATAATTTAATCTCAACAAGATTTTATTTATATTAGTTAAATAAGTAAAGTTTTACGACAATTTATTTTAGGAATTATTATTTTATCAAAAACAATAATAATACATATGACATTAGAAATCTTTCACTTCAAGATGCAAAGAGACTCTTTAATTTATATATATATATATATATCCAAGAGCAAACAATGGCAAGAGGAAGAGACGAACATTTACGCTCCTTTCAAAGTGTCTCTAACGACCCGACTTATCGTTTTGAACATTTACGCTCCTTTCAACTATTTGAAGTCTTGAGTAGATTCATATGATGTATTATGATCAAGTTTGAGTTTTTTTTATATTCGACCTTGGATCATAGTTTTGATGATTCTGTTAGGTCCGGATGGTGATTTTGGACTCGAGCGTATGCCCGGAATTTAATTTGGATATTTCTAGGATGTTTCAACGTCGTTTCTTCAAGCATAAGTGGTATCACATTAAGCAAATGGGTTTTAAATTCAGTTTTGATTGAAGCATTAGATCCATATGAAAATTACGGAGTCATAGCAAAAAGAATCGTCGAATTCAGACATCGTATGAGAGAGTTATACCCATTTCAGGATGAAATAGAAAAGATTTCCCATCGCCAGTACCCAGGGTAGCGTGGGGTGCTAGCCCTGGCGCTGGGAATCTTGAGGTTTTGGAAACTGGGCCACAGGTAGTGCCCCACGCTATCTGTGACGCTCAAAATGTTATATACTCATTTCGGGGTTTATTTTTTCCCATTCATCTTGGCCGAATTTTGGGGGTTTCCTCCACTCTCTCAAGACTTCCAACTCCCCCCATCTCCAAGGTGACTAATCCCTACTAATTTGGTATTTCATTCTATCATTTCCACTCTAAAACTAACTCAATCCACCATTAAATCCTTAGATCTTCAAGAATAATTTTCAAGAACTCAAAAGAGGGTTATGGCAAGATTTCTTCCAAAATGTAATCCTACACCCTTAGACATATATGAATGAATTTAGTATGAGTATGCGATCAAGAAATAAGTATTAGCACTTATTGCATGGTGTTTGAAAGCCATAAATACTTAAACTAGATTATTGGGTGTTGTAGAGATTTTGTAATGAATTAATTAGTAATAATTGGGTGGATGTGAGTTCATTGATGATTTTAATGGTACTAAAGAAGGTTGTTTGTAGACAAAGGATGATTTAGTATCTCTTGTTGGTCGGAAGGATGGATTGTTGAATAAAGAAATACCATTACTAGAGGTAGTAAAATGCTATGTACTCTACGTGTTTGATAAAATGCCTAAATGACCAAAAATCTGAAAATTTGTTTACTAAATTCGGTTAAAATTTGTAGACGCCCTTATGTATTAAATTAAAAAATTATTGGAATTTAGTAAATCCTTGATTTGTCATGCCTCATTCCTTGTTTGTCGAGTTTGTATTTTATATGATAATTTGGTGTGATTGCCACTTGGATTTTTATGTGAATTTCGTGTGTTTGTTGATTTGATATTTCTTGAAAATAATCACATTATGGATTTTTCATCTGCAAATAATTAATTAAATAAGTTTAAATTGAGGCATTTATATATTTATCTAAAATTTGGATTAAAAAAGGTGTTGTCCTATGATGAGTTATTTTTCCATCCTTGTGGTTATTTTTGAGATTTTATATACATTGTGTTGAGCCGTGGACTATCTGTTGTGAAATTAATTAAATTTATTGTACCTTTGGAATGGTTGTGGCCTATGACAAATTTGTAAATACGAGTCGATGATGATGTGCTATTGTGATAATATTATGTATGAATTGTTGTGTAATTTGGGTTACTGTTATGCGGCGTATAAGGGTGGCATTCCATTATTGACATTATGCGAGCATAAGGATGGCATTTCACTATTGTTATGTGTGTTAGGATATTGTCTGGGCGGAGTGATAGGGGAGGCTATTAAATAGAGCGATAAGGGAGGCTATTATAGGAGCGATAAGGGTGGCTATTGATTTTGTCAGGGCGGAGGTATACGGAAGGCTATTATAGGAGTGATAAGTAATGATGTGGGGTTATTGTGTTGGTAATTTTTATGTGACGATGTGGGGTTATTGCGTTAGTAATTTTCATGTGATGCTGTGATTTTTCTTGTATTTATTTTTATATCTTGTGCAACTTATCTTGTTGTTTTGGTAAACTTGATAATAGTCTGATCTATGTTGAAATTGTGAGCCTGTGGCTATTGCCGGGCGGATTATATTATTAGCACGTGAACTGTCTGTGCAGATGTGATATGAAATGTGGGCACGAGGTGCCAGGAAAATATAATGATTATATTATTGGCACGTGACTGTCTGTACAGATGTGATATGAAATGCGGGCACGAGGTGCCGAGGAAAATATGATAATTTTTATTATTGGCACATGAGTTGTCAGTGCGGTTTTGATAGAAACATGGGCATGAGGTGCCATGAAAATATGGAAGTGGGTTGAGACCCGTGTTACGAAAATATAAAAGTGGACTGAAACCCGTGCTTTATGATTATGAAATGAGGTGCCATAGAGTGACTTTTATTTGAAAGAATTTATATTCGAAAGATATTTATTTGAAAGAAGTATATTCGAAACATATTTATTTGAAAGAATTTTATATTCGAAAGATATTTATTTGAAAGAAGTATATTCGGATGGTATTTATTCGAAAGAAATATATGTGAAAGATTTATATTTGAAGGACTTGATTAATTGGTTGTACTTGTGTTCCTTATTCGTTTGAGTAATAATTATGGTATTCTTGTTGCCTTGCTGTTTATATCAATGGTTGATTTTTGTTTGCTATCATTGCTAGTTGTTTTTCAGTACTATTGTATACTGCTATATAGCACATGTTATTTGACTAGTGAGTGTCTTGACTGTAATTCGTCACTACTCTACCAAAGTTAGTCTTGATACTTACTGGGTACTGACTGTGGTGTACTCATACTACACTTCTGCACATTTTTGTGCGGAGCCAGGTATTGGAGATATTGGACTCGGGCAGAGTTAGTGTGTTGATCGCAAGGATTCAAGGTAGAGCTGCTTGGTCGTCGCAGTCCATTGGAGTCTTTCCATTTTATTGTACTGTCAACTCTTATTCGAATAGTATTATATATTTGATCCTTGAGATCATTGCATATATTTAGTTAGAGTTCGTGAGTCAGTATTACCAGTCTTGGGAGATTGTTATATTTGTTTCCGCTTTTGATTCCGACACTTATATTTAATTATAGGTTTCCAAAAAAAAGGCTCGAAATGTAATTGTAATCGGCTTACCTAGTCTTAGAGACTTAGTGCTATCACGGCGCCTATGGTGGGATTTTGGGTCGTGACAAGTTGGTATCAGAGCTCTAGGTTCATAATTTCTACGAGTCACGAACGAGTCTAGTAGAGTCTTGCGGATCGGTACGGAGACGTATGTACTTATCTTCGAGAGGCTACAGAACTATTAGGAAATTTCCACTTCTTTCAATCCCGTCGTTCGAATTTGTTGATTATGGAGTTTGTGCATTTGTATCTCTATTATCTCACATTGTGAGGACATGTGCTACCGGGTCAGCTGATCAGACACCCATGCATTCTGCTAGGGCCGCTAGAGGTCGGGGTCGAGGTAGAGGCCGAGGAAGGGCACGTGCCGTATCTAGAGCACCTATCAGAGCAGCAGTCGATGAGCCACCATTAGCTCTGGTTGGGGGACAAGCACCAGAGACATTTACCCCCCGGACTTCAGAAGACCTTAGCACAGTTCCTAAACATGTTTGGTACATTAACTCAGGCGGGATTGATCTCCGTTTTATCAAATATTTCACATATTAGGGGAGGAGCTCAAACTCCTACCGCCCGTACTCCAGAGCAGCGGGTTCATACTGGTCAGGTTCCGAGTGTAGTACCGGTACAAACTGAGGTCATGCCATAGGAATCAGAAGAAGAACAAAAGAGACTTGAGAGATTTAAAAGGTATAGTCCACCTACCTTCAGTGGCAGAATTGCCGAGGATGTACAAGAATTTCTAGAAAAGTGTCACTGTATTCTCCGCACCATGGGTATTGTGGAAGTGATTGGAGTTTCCTTTACTACATTTCAGCTGTCAGGAGTAGCGTATCAATGGTGGCAAGTTTATGAAGAAGGTAGACCGGCCGATGCAGTACCACCAACTTGGGCTCAATTTGCAGAGATATTTTTGAAAGAATTTGTTCCCCAGACTCTCCGGGATACTTAGTGCACAGAGTTTGAACGATTGCGTTAGGGCACCATGACAGTGTCAGAATATGCCATCAGGTTCAATGAGTTAGCCCGTCAGGCACCTGTTTTGGTTCCTACAGTTAGAGAGCGAGTCTGCAGATTCATTGAGGGGCTCGATTATGATCTTAAAATATGCATGGCTCGATAATTTCAGTCTGATACTCCATTTCAGCAAGTAGTGGAGATTGCCAGAATGTTAGAACGTGTTAGGAATGAGGAAAGGGAGTCTAAGGAGGCAAAGAGGTCTTGAAATTCTGAAGGATTCAGTGGATTCTACTCTGCATCTAGCACTCATCACGACGGAGTCTCGGGAAGTCGGCCAGCCCAGTTCGCAATTCAGAATACTCGTAGTGCTCCATTTAGTACATGTAGTGCACCACCGATATGTGGTTCTTACACTGGTTATTCCAGTTATCCGTCACAGATCAGTATGAGCAGCTGCGCCTGCAGAGGGGTTGTTATGAGTGTGGTGATACTAGGAACATCATGAGAGATTGTCCCAGACTTGGGAGAGGTGGATTTCATCGAACACTCAGGCTACAAGCTCTATTCCAGTTACTACCCCACATGTACTGCCAGTTAGGGGTAGAGGACAGATGTGTAGAGGGCGCCCTAGAGGGGGAGGCCCGACCTGTTGATATAATTGTTATGAATTGGCTGAGGCCGTTACACCATACGGTGTCGTTATAGGTATGATTTAATTCATAATAGAGGGGCACTATTCTTATTTTGATTTGATTCCGATTATCGAGGTGAAATCTCCTTTCATGCTCCTTATATGGTGAGTTTGTGAATGTAACGACCCGACTTGTCGTTTTAAGAATTAATGCCTCGTTTAGTGACTTAAGGTCTCGAGCAGTTTCATAATATGTATTATGACCCGCGGGTGTGGTCGAGTTGAATTACTGAAGATTCGGAATTAAATTAAAAGAACAATCCTTATTTAGAAGCTTAAATGTAAAGAGTGGATCGGAGAGTTGACTTTTGAGCAAACTGCTTCGGAATAGAATTTTGATGATGTCAATAGCTTCGTATGGTGATTATGGACTCAGGAACGTGTCCGGAAAATTATTTGGAGGTCTGTAGTGGAATTAGGCTTGAAATGGCAAAAAATGAATTTTTGGGAAGTTTTATCGGGGGGTTGACTTTTTGATATCGGGGTCGGAATCTGATTCTGGAAATTGAAATAGCTTCGTTGTGCCATTTCTGACTTGTGTAAAAAATTGAGGTCATTCAGACGTGGTTTGGGAGGTTTTGACATCATTTGTGGTATTCAAAAATTTCTAAGTTCATTAGGCTTGAATCCATGTGTAATTCGTGTTTTTGGTGTTGTTAAAGGTGATTTGAAGGTTCGACTAAGTTCGTTTGAAGTTATGGGATGCTTTGGTATGTTTGGTTGAGGTCCCGAGGACCTCGGGTGTGTTTCGGATCATTTTGGGCTACTTTGGATGTTGATTTGCTGATATCTGGTGTTGTTCTTCGCGTTCGCGAAGACGGATTTGACTTCTGAGATTTTGTTCTTCGCGTTCGCGAAGAAGGAAATCTCTGTTGCAATAGTCTGACTTTGGAGGCTCATATCTCACAATCTATAAAGAATTTGGAGATGATCCAAAAATGAAAGTTGTATTCCTTTGTGTTTAGTTTACAGAATGGTTAACCATTTGTCATTTGGAGTTGTGTACCAAAAGTTATGGTGGATAAACTACAGGCTATCTGGGAAGAGTTTGAAAATCTCTGTTGCACAGGGCTGACTTTGGAAGCTTATATCTCGCAATCTATAAGGAATGAGGAAATGAGCAATGAAAGAAAGTTATAGCTCTTTGAGTCTAGTTTCTAGAAAGTTAAACCATTTGTCATTTGGAGTTTTGTACAAAAACGTATGGCCATTATACTAGAGTCTATTTGTGAAGAGTTTGAAAATGGTTGTTGGAGAATGTGTTCATCCCGAACGCGAGGGAAGGGTCGCGAACGCGAAGAACAAATCCCCAGGCAACAGAATAAAGTCCAAATTCATCTCATTCTTCCATTTTTGGACCAAGGAAGCTCGGGTGAGGCGATATTTCGAGAGTTTTTCAAGAAAAACATTGGGGTAAGAATTCCTAACTTGATTTTGGTTAAATTACATGAATCTAGTGGTATTTTTATCACTAAATTAATGAATTGGGTTGAAAATGGTAGAAATCCTCTAGACTTTAATTTAAGATTTGAAGGGCGTTCCATTATGGGAATTTGATAATTTTGGTATGGTTGAACTCGTATCAGAATAGTTGTTCGGATTTCGTAAAAAGTTTGTCGGGTTCTGAGGGGCGTTCCCCGCGCTGACTTTTTAGAATAAAATTTTAAGTTGGTATTTTATTATCCGAAATTATTTTCGATGAATTTTAATGAAGTGGTACAATTAATTTGGATAGATTTGAGCTGTCCGAAGGTCAATTCAAGTAAGAAAGCGATTTTGAAATATCGGCATAACTTCAATAAGGTAAGTATCTTGTTTAACCTCGAGTGGAGGAATTACCCCTTAGGCATTGAGTCTTATGTGAAAATTGTGTGATTTGAAAGCTGTGTACGCAAGGTGACGAGTACGTACTAAGGCTTATATGTACAAATTTTATTGGTTTAAAGTTTTAGGCATTCTTATGTATTAAATTAGATCATTGTTGGCATTAGTAAATCCTTGAATTATCACGCCTCATTCCTTATTTGTCAAGTTTGTATTTTATATAATAACTTGGTGTTATTGTCATTTGGATTTTATGTGAATTACGTGTGTTTGTTGATTTGATATTTCTCTTGGAATTAAACTCATGATGGAATCCTTATCTGCAAATATTTATTAAATAAGTTTAAATTAAGGAGTTAATATATCAAGAATTTGAATTAATGAAGGTGTTGCCCTATACTGAGTATTTTTTACTTCTGTTGATTGTTTTGAGATTTTATATACGTTTTGTGGAGACTTGGGCTATTTGTTGAAGAATTTATTGATTCTGCTAAATATTTGAAATTTGGTTTTGGTCAGTGGCAGATTGTGATATGAATTGTTGTATTGTGCTGTGGTTTAAACACTCTCCTTGATGTTATTTATGCTTCCTACCTTGCTTGTTAAGGAAGAGTGTAATGCACGAAGGCTGATGCCGTGCCATTTGAACTATATTATCATGAGAGGGAGAGTGTAAAGCACGAAGGGTGATGCCGTGCCATTTGAGAGTGTAAAGCACGAAGGGTGATTCCATGCCATTTGAGAGTGTAAAGCACGAAGGATGATGCCGTGCCATTTGAGAGTGTAAAGCACGAAGTGTGATGCCGTGCTATTTCATTTATATTATCAGGTGAGGATGAGAGTAAAATCCCTAAGGGTGATGCCGTGCAATTATTTTTATATTATCATATATTCATGGCACGAAGGGTGTTTCCGTGCAGGCGAGGACGAGAGACATACATTATATTGTGATATCGTTTTGTTGTGTATACATTCATGCCTTTATCTTGAGATGTTATTGTGCACCTTTGTTTTCTATGTGACTTGTAGTCGTTGTTGCTTCCTGTGTGCCTCCACTTTATTTCTTTTATTGTTATTGGCATTTCTCCCACCTAGTTGGTACTGCTATATGTATGCACGGTGAGAAAGATATAAATGCACGAAGGGTGTTACCGTGCCAATTGATTTGATCTACATATTTGTATTGGGTGAGAATGAGACAAGTGCACGAAGGTATTGCCGTGCCATTTGATGTGATACGTTGAATATATTTCTCACGCCAGAAAGTTAAATGAGGTATCACAAGGTGACTTTTATTTGAAAGAATTATATTTGAAAGATAATTACTTGAAAGAAGTATATTTGAAAGATAATTTCTTGAAAGAAGTATATTTGAAAGATATTAACTTGAAAGAATTATATTTGAAGGATATTTACTTGAAAGAATTATATTAGAAGGATATTTATTTGAAAGAATTATATTAGAAAGATAATTACTTGAAAGAAGTATATTTGAAAGATATTTACTTGAAAGAATTATATTTGAAAGATATTTACTTGAAAGAATTATATTCGAAAGATATTTATTTGAAAGAATTATAATGGAAGGATATTTATTTGAAGGAAGTATATTCGAAATATATTTATTGAAAAAGATTATATTCTAGAGACTTTTATTGAAAAACTTATAGATAAAAGATGTATATTGAAAGGACTTGATTAATTGGTTGTACCTGTGTTTATTATTCGTTTGAGTAATATTTTACGGTATTCCTGTTGCCTTGTTGTTTAAATCACTAGTTGATTTGTGTTGCTATCACTGCTATTTGTTTTTTATTATTTTGTATATCATATTGCACAGGTTATTAGATTAGTGAGTGTCTTGACTGTACCTCATCTCTACTCCACTGAGGTTAGTCTTGATACTTACTGGGTACCGACCGTGGTGTACTCATACTACACTTCTGCATATTTTTGTGCAGATCCAGGTATTGGAGATATCGGACTCGGACAGAGTTAGAGTGGTATCGCAAGGATTCAAGGTAAAGCTGCTTGGTTGTCGCATTTCCTTGGAGTTTTTTCATTTTATTGTACTGTTATTTATTATTCAAACAGTATTGAGTATTCGATACTTGCGATCATTTCATGTATTCAGTTAGAGTTCGTGACTCAGTACTACCAGTCTTGGGAGGTTTTTAAAATTATTTCAACTTTTGGTTTCGACACGTGTATTTAATTATATCTTTATAAAAAAAATGGCTTGAATTATGATTATAATCGGCTTACTTAGTCTTAGAGACTAAGTGCCATCACGACGCTTGTGGTGGGATTTTTGGGTCGTGACAAGTTGGTATCAGAGCTCTAGGTTCATAGGTTCTACGAGTCACGAACGAGTTTAGTAGAGTCTTGCGGATCGGTACGAAGACGTCTATACTTATCTTCGAAAGGCTACAGAGCTAGTTGGAAATTTTTTCACTTCTTTCATTCTTTATCGTACAACATTTATTCAGCTTGAAGCATATATCTTATGTTCTTTTGCATCCACTCGTGTATGAAATTGCGCACTCGGTATCAACTATGCGCCAACGGTTTGGGATACTATAGAGGGGTTATAATGGAGCCAATTTTGCTCAACCATTATTACAACGTGTCGTCCAGATCTAGGATGCAAAAGTATTGAGAGATCATTCAGTTGTGCACATTGGGGTGCAACGGGTTCTGACATCTGGTTGATAAGTATGATATAAGGAAGGTTTAATTAATTGCCTAATCATCACAATTGTGGTAGGGTCACGAGGTGGATGTAGATCTGAAATAGTTGGTGGTGTTAGAGACTAAGTAGTTCGTATGGGATTTCTATTTAGCGAAGGGTACATACTGGTAGCCAAGGCACTGGAGAAAGCGATTTTAACTGTCACGAGGGTGACATGCGCCAAATAAATGGCTTGAGGTGTCTTATGACAGGTGAAGGTTAGTATTGTGGATCATTGGCATGTGTCCTATGGCTTCGCGCCAAGTGAGGGGAGTCCACTATCAATGATCAGATTGCGGGGTCATGTGTTATATCAGTTTTGGCCTGAGATGTATTTATGTGGTAATGATAGTTTCTACGAAACTTGTATATGATTAAGGGGTGAGATTTGTGTAGGATGATGCTGGGGCTTGCGGTATTCCTGCGTCCTTAATAATTCTACATTTCAGTACCAGCGGGGTCACAACAATAATTTCAAAATATTCGGGGTGCTACAGTAAGTTCTTTTAATGCACCATCAGCACGGGGTTCTTACAGTGGTTATTTCAGTTAATACTCCACGTGCATGGTCAGTTAGAGGTTGAGGACAGGTAGGTAGAGGGCGCCTAAGAGGTGGAGGCCCGACCCGTTGATATAATCGCTATGATTTTGGTTGAGACCGATACACCAGATGGGGTCGTTACAGGTACGATCCTGATTCTGTTATAAAAGGATATTTTCCCTTAATTTGATTTGATTTTAAATATTAAGGTGAGTCCTCCTATTATGCTCCGCTTATGGGTGAGCTTCGTAATTGTGTGACCCACGTATATGTTTATCCCTGTTGGGAGAGTTGAAGATGTGAGCCTGTGTCGGTCATTTTTATTTTTGTGCACCATTGAGGGCTATAAGTCCAAAAGTAATTTTTATTATTCACTACAATGGGTTTTATGTGTTTCGAAATAATTGATTCCAATTTTTTTTTATGAATTTTGTGCCCTACCGGTATGAGGGTTTATTATGTGTTTACGAATTTTACTTAAAAGAAGAAAGAAAGGAAATTGAAAATATCAATTGGTGCAATGTGCAAAATACTTGTGATTCGGAGTTGAGGACGAGATCCTCACATTTTTATATGATGTGAAATATTTTAACCGGGCTACAAGCCGCGGTGGAGGTTATATAAGGACGAGGTCCTTGTGGTGAAATATTTATGAGTTTAAATTCTCCCTTTGTGAAGTTTAATTTGTACTATAGTACTAATAGGGAGTTATGCCTGATAGGCTTATGTGATAATTCTTTTATGTATTTTTGTGCCATAATTGTGCTGTAATTATTGAGTTTTAGCCTACGAGGTGAGTGCCCAGATGGCGTTAAATGTGACTCATTAAGTCGGGTAAATAGTTATGAGGTCTTCATGCCTTACATTTTACTGTCAGTGTTGTGAAAATTCAAAACGAGGTTTTGGTTAATATGAGGTTAATTGGCGATGTTGTAATCGATTATGAACAACTATTAAGACCAGAGATGTGGTGATGGGCATACATATGATGTGCTTCATGTCCTGATATCATTATGATAATGCGGTGCTTGTAATGATGAGATTAGTGATAATGATATATACATTGTGGTGCTTTGTTGGGTTGTGGATGTGTTGTTAGGAGTTGTTTTGGTGTTACTCTGGCAGGTGGATAGGCCCCATTTACAGGGAGACTCTGCCGAAATTTCTGTAAAATTTGGGAGTTAGTAAAATTTGGGGGATTGAGACGTGCGAAAGAAGAGATAAGTTATGTTATGTGTTTGAGAGCGGACTCTACTTCTAATTCAAGAGCAAATGATCCTAAGTGGGGGAGAATGTAACATCCCGAAATTTTTTTGAAGTACATAACAATATAAAGAAAATTGATGTGTGCGTAGGCACGAGTTGCTATAGTCAGTTGAGACTAACACCGTGCCTTGCTATGAAAATCAGGCTTTTTGGAAATGTTTGGAGTGTAAGAAATTGGTCTTAAAGTTTACAAATATGGATAAAAGAAATAATCTCAATTGAGATGGTGTTGTCGGGCTTATCTCAAATGCGGTAATGTGGGATCAACCGGGAGTATATGTGTAAAAGTAAAATCATCAATTTGGTAACTTTAGAATAATTCTTAGCACATTCGAGGACAAACGTTTGTTTAAGAGGTGAAGAATGTAACGACCCGACTTGTCGTTTTAAGAATTAATGCCTCGTTTAGTGACTTAAAGTCTCGAGCATTTTCACAATATGTATTATGACCCGCGGGTGTGGTCGAGTTGAATTACTGAAGATTCGGAATTAAATTAAAAGAACAATCCTTATTTAGAAGCTTAAATGTAAAGAGTGGACCGGAGAGTTGACTTTTGAGCAAACTGCTCCGAAATGGAATTTTGATGATGTCAATAGCTCCGTATGGTGATTATAGACTTAGGAGCGTGTCCGGAAAATTATTTGGAGGTCTGTAGTGGAATTAGGCTTGAAATGGCGAAAGATGAATTTTTAGGAAGTTTGACCGGAGGGTTGACTTTTTGATATCGGGGTCGGAATCCAATTCTGGAAATTGGAATAGCTTTGTTGTGCCATTTCTGACTTGTGTACAAAATTTGAGGTCATTCGAACGTGGTTTGGGAGGTTTCGACGTCATTTGTGGAATTCAAAAATTTCTAAGTTCGCTAGGCTTGAATTCGTGTGTAATTCGTATTTTTGGTGTTATTGAAGGTGATTTGAAGGTTCGACTAAGTTCATATGATGTTATGGGACGCTTTGGTATGTTTGGTTGAGGTCCCGAGGACCTCAGGTGTGTTTCGGGTGTGTTTTGGATCATTTTGGGCTAATTTGTATGCTGATTTGCTGATATCTGGTGTCGTTCTTCGCATTCGCGAGGAGCCTCTCGCGTTCGCGAAGAAGGATTTGACTTCTGGGATTTTGTTCTTCGCGTTCGCGAAGAAGGAAATCTCTGTTGCAATAAACTGACTTTGGAGTCTCATATCTCGCAATCTGTAAGGAATTTGGAGATGATCCAAAAATGAAAGTTGTAGCCCTTTGTATCTAGTTTACAGAAAGGTAAACCATTTATCATTTAGAGTTGTGTACTAAAAGTTTAGGTGGATAAACTATAGGCTGTCTGGGAAGAGTTTGGAAATCTCTGTTGCACAGGGCTGAATTCGGAAGCTTATATCTCGCAATCTATAAGGAATGAGGAAATGAGCAACGAAAGAAATTTATAATTCTTTGCGTCTAGTTTCCAGAAAGTTAAACCATTTGTCATTCGGAGTTTTGTACAAAAACTTATGACTATTATACTAGAGGCTGTCTTAGAAGAGTTTGAAAATGGTTGTTGGAGAATGTGTTCATCGCGAACGCGAGGGAAGGGTCGCGAACGCGGAGAACAAATCCCTGGGCAACAGAATAAAGTCCAAATTGGTCTCATTCTACCATTTTTGGACCAAGGAAGCTCGGGTGAGGCGATGTTTCGAGAGTTTTTCAAGGAAAACATTGGGGTAAGAATTACTAATTTGATTTTAGTTAAATTACATGAATCTAGTGTTGTTTTTATCACTAAATTAGTGAATTGGGTTGAAAATGGTAGAAATCCTCTAGACTTTAATTTAAGATTTGAAAGGCGATCCGTCATCGGAATTTGATAATTTTGGTGTGGTTGAACTCGTATCGGAATAGGTGTTCGGATTTCGTAAAACATTTGTCGGGTTCCGAGGGATGGGCCCCGCACTGACTTTTTAGAATAAAATTTTAAGTTGGTATTTTATTATCCGGAATTATTTTTGATGAATTTTAATGAAGTGGTACAATTAATTTGGATAGATTTGAGCTGTCCGGAGGTCAATTCAAGCAAGAAGGCGATTTTAAAATATCGGCATAACTTCAATAAGGTAAGTATCTTGCCTAACCTCGAGTGGGGAAATTACCCCTTAGGCATTGAGTCTTATGTGGAAATTGTGTGATTTGAAAGCCGTGTACGCAAGGTGACGAGTACGTACTAAGGCTTATATGTGCAAATTTTATTGGTTTAAAGTTTTAGGCATTCTTATGTATTAAATTAGATAATTGTTGGCATTAGTAAATCCTTGAATTATCACGCCTCATTCCTTATTTGTCAAGTTTGTATTTTATATAATAACTTGGTGTTATTGTCATTTGGATTTTATGTGAATTACGTGTGCTTGTTGATTTGATATTTTTCTTAGAATTAAACTCATGATGGAATCCTTATCTGCAAATATTTATTAAATAAGTTTAAATTGAGGAGTTAATATAATTATCAAGAATTTAGATTAATGAAGGTGTTGCCCTATACTAAGTATTTTTTTACCTCTGTTGATTGTTTTGAGGTTTTATATACGTTTTGTGGAGCCTTGGGCTATTTGTTGTAGAATTTATTGATTCTGCTACATATTTGGAATTTGGTTTTGGTGAGTGGCAAATTGTGATATGAATTGTTGTATTGTGCTGTGGTTTAAATACTCTCCTTGATGTTATTTATGCTTCCTACCTTGCTTCTTAATGATATACATGTGCTTGGTAAGGAAGAGTGTAATGCACGAAGGGTGATGCCGTACCATTTGAACTATATTATTATGCGAGGGAGAGTGTAAAGCACGAAGGGTGATGTCGTGCCATTTGAGAGTGTAAAGCATGAAGGGTGATGCTGTGCTATTTTATTTATATTATCAGGTGAGGATGAGAGTAAAAGCATGAAGGGTGATGCCGTACAATTATTTTTATATTATCATATATTCATGGTATCACATATTGGATATTTCTAGGATGTTTCTACGTCATTATTTCAAGCGTAAGTGGTATCACATTAAGCAAATGAGCTCCAAATTCAGTTTTTATTGAAGCATTAGATCCGTATGGAAATTATAGAGCCATAGCAAAAATAATCATCGAATTCGGATATCATATGAGAGAGTTATGCCTATTTTAGGGAAAAATAGAAAAGATTTCCCATTGCGAGTGCCCAGGGTAGCGTGGGGCGCTAGCCCTGGCGCTGGAAATCTTGAGGTTCTGGAAACTGGTCCACAGGTAACGCCCACGCTACCTGTGATGCTCAAAATGTTATATACTCATTTCGGGGTTCATTTTTTCCCATTCCTCTTGGCCGAATTTTGGAGGTTTCCTTCAATCTCTCAAGACCTCCAACTTCCCCCATCTCCAAGGTGAGTAATCCCTACTAATTTGGTGTTTCATTCTATCATTTTCACTCTAAAACTAGCTCAATCCACCATTAAATCCTTTATCTTCAAAAAATTTCTTCAAGAACTCAAAAGAGGGTTTTGGCAAGATTTCTTCCAAAAGGTAATCCTACACCCTTAGACATATATGTATGGATTTATTATGAGTACGTGAGCAAAAAATAAGTATTACCACTTATTGGATGGTGTTTGGAAGCCATAAATACTTAAACTAGATTATTGGGTATTGTAGAGATTTTATAATGAATTAATTAGTAACAATTAAGTGGATTTGAGTTCATTGATAATTTTAATGGTGCTAAAGAAGGTTGTTTGTAGACAAAGGATGGTTTAGTATCTCTTGTTGGTGGGAAGGAAGGATTGTTGGATGAAGAAACACCATTACTAGAGGTAGTAAAATGCTATGCACTATAGGTGTTTGATAAAATGCCTAAATGACCATAAATTTAGAAATTTGTTTACTAATATTGATCAAATTGAATTATGTTGATGTAGATTGAAGTTGTAAGAGTAGTGAGAGGTTTTAATACCACTAAAGAGCTGAATTAAGAAAGCTCGATTTGTGGCGATCTTATTTTCGAGGGATTTTCAAGGAAATCATCGGGATTTGAGCCGTCCGGAGGTGGATTCACTCGCGAAGATCATTTAAAGACTCGGTTTAGTTTCGTCGAGGTAAGTATCTTGCCTAACCTTGAGTGTGGGAATTACCCCTTAGGCATTGAGTCTTATGTGAAAATTGTGTAATTGAAAACCATGTACGCAAGGTGACGAGTACGTACTTGATTTATATGTGCAAATTATATCGGTTGAAATTCGTAGACGCCCTTATGTATTAAATTGGAAAATTGTTGGAACTTAGTAAATCCTTTATTTGTCATGCCTCATTCCTTGTTTGTCGAGTTTGTATTTTATATGATAGTTTGGTGTGATTGTCACTTGGATTTTCCTGTGAATTCTGTGTGTTTGTTGATTTGATATTTCTTGGAAATAATCACATTTTGGATTTTCATCTGCAAATAATTAATTAAATAAGTTTAAATTGAGGCGTTTATATATTTATCTAAAATTTGGATTAAACAAGGCGTTGTCCTATGATGAGTTATTTTTCCATCCTTGTGGTTGTTTTTGAGATTTTATATACATTGTGTTGAGCCGTGGACTATCTGTTGTGAAATTAATTAACTTTATTGTACCTTTGGAATGGTTGTGGCCTACAAGTAAATCACTACTAGAAATTCGGGAAAAACCGTCCAAAAAACCCAACCAAAGTTAGTCAGTATTGGCCAATAACCGTCCAAAACACGACCATTAACGGGTGGTCGGTATTTTAAATGTCGGAAAGGCATACCGACCAAAGTTGGTTGGAAATTACCGACCAACTTTGGTCAGTCAATTAAATTCAAAAAAAAAAATCCGAAAAAACCGACCAAAGTTGGTCGGTATTTTAATTATGTAATGAAAAATGCACCATCTGAGAAACGAACCGGGGTCTATACTATGTCAGGATACTATTCTACCACTAGACCATTGGTACATTTTGTTTTAAGATTGTCTTTTATTTCATTTATACTCTTTAATTGTATTTTCGCACGAAAATAACCGACCAAAGTTGGTCGATTTTATTAAAAACTAAAATTACCGACCGAATTCGGTCGGTTTTTTAAAATGACCGGCCGAATTAATCGACCGATTTTGGTCGGTTTTTTTTAATATTAATTTTAATTTATTTTAAATGAAAAACCGACCAAAGTTGGTTGGTTTATTGAAAAAATAAATTTTGCGGGACTCAAAAATAGTTTTTCGCATTTTTACGCCAAAAAAATGACTAAAGTTGGTCGGTTTCGTAAAAAAAAATAAAAAATAAAATATTTTGAAAAGCCGACCAACTTTGGTCGGTTGACCATAGTCGATTTTTACCGAATTTCTAGTAGTAAATACGAGTTGATGATGTTGTGCTGTTGTGATAATATTCTGTATGAATTGTTGTATGATTTGGGTTACTGTTATGGGGCGTATAAGGGTGACATTCCATTGTTGACATTATGCGGGTATAAGGGTGGCATTTTACTATTGTTATGTGTATTGGGATATTATCTGGGCGGAGTGATAGGGGAGGCTATTAAACGGAGCAATAAGGGAGGCTATTATAGGAGCAATAAGGGTGGTTATAAGAGCGATAATGGTGGCTATAGGAGCGAAAAGGGTGGCTATTGATTTTGTCTGGGCGGAGGTATAAGAGAGGCTATTATAGGAGTAATAAGGGTGGATATAGGAGAGATAATGGTGGCTATTATCAGGGATGATATGTGATGATGTGGGATTATTGCGTTGGTAATTTTTATGTGATGATATGGGGTTATTGCGTTGGTAATTTTCATGTGATGTTGTGATCTTCCTTGTGTTTATTTTTATATCTTGTGCAACTTGTCTTGTTGTTTCGGTAAACTTGATAATAGTTTGATCTATGTTGAAATTATGAGCCTATGGCTATTGCCGGGCGGATTATGTTATTGGCACGTGAACTGTCCGTGCAGATGTGATATGAAATGTAGGCACGAGGTGCCAAGAAAATATAATGATTATGTTATTGGCACGTGAACTGTCCGTGCAGATGTGATATGAAATGCGGGCACGCGGTGCCAGGAAAAATATGATGATTTTTATTATTGGCACGTGAGTTGTCCGTGCAGTTTTGATAGATTTATATTTGAAGGACTTAATTAATTAGTTGTACTTGTGTTCCTTATTCGTTTGAGCAATAATTATGGTGTTCTTGTTGCCTTGTTGTTTATATCACTGGTTGATTTTTGTTGCTATCACTGCTAGTTATTTTTTAGTACTATTGTATACTGCTATATTGCATAGGGTATTTGACTAGTGAGTGTCTTGACTGTACCTCATCACTACTCCACCGAGGTTAGTCTTGATACTTACTGGGTACCGACTGTGGTGTACTCATACTACACTTCTGCACATTTTTGTGCAGAGCTATGTATTGGAGATATCAGACTCGGGCATAGTTAGTATGTTGATCGCAAGGATTCAAGGTAGAGCTGCTTGGTCGTCGCAATCCATTGGAGTCTTTCCATTTTATTGTACTGTCAACTCTTATTCGAACAGTATTGTATATTCGATCCTTCAGATCATTGCATGTATTTAGTTAGAGTTCGTGACTCAATATTACCAGTCTTGGGAGGTTGTTATATTTATTTCCGCTTTTGGTTTCGACACTTGTATTAAATTATAGGTTTAAAAAATGGCTCGAAATTTAATTGTAATCGGCTTACCTAGTCTTAGAGATTAAGTGCTACCACGATGCCTATAGTGAAATTCTGGGTTGTGACATTGTCTTATTATACATATGAGTTAGTCAATATGATCATATTCAAGTGAAATTCATGTTATTTTTAAAAATGAAATTGAAATATTCAGACACTATACAATAAAAATTATTATTTTTTAAAAATATTTACGAAGTACATTAAATTAGTTTGATCAAAATAATAGATTTTTTATTTCAAGAACACAAAGAGGAGGCAATCAATGTGTAAATTAAAAAATTTAGTAGTTGCCTTATTTACTCTTTTTGGACTAATCATGGAAAAATATATTCTTTTATCTAGCATTAACTAGGAATCATGTGTCTCAATTATAAGCTATGGTATTAACCACTATGCTAGAGCGTATTTGTTATTTAGGTTGCTGGCTAATGTGAAAAATATTAATAGCTATTGTCAACTCAAGTAATTCCTTTTTAAGAAAATATTTTATCAAATATATTATCGTGAAGTTTCTCACTTTTGGCATCGATAAATGTATATGGATGATAGCTATAACATGTAATTGAAAATAAATATCAAGCTAGAAAAATGCGTGACTAATATTATCCATCATAATTGAGCTAAAGGAAGTAAAAGTGTTACTCAACATAATCTCTTTATCTTGATAATAATCATATGTGCTTATAAAGGATGGTGCAAGAACCTAAAGGTATTCCTAATAAAATTTCAAATAAAAAAGTATATGAGTACTTTTATAAAGCAGATATCTTCCTTCCTTTATTCAAGAATTTACTTTTAAAAAAACTATTTGATAAATCATACAATGAAAACATCTACTATATAATTTTAAAAAATTATATTCATTGGTGTGAGGTACACGCGCAACGCGCGTACTCTAAGACTAGTATAGGAGGGACTTAGCAAAGTGATGTGGCACATCTCTACCGCCAAGGATTATATTTATCTTTTTTCTCCTATTTTTGCTTTTTCTTAGTCATTTTTCATTTATTCTATTAATTAAATTAGTAGAAAGTCCAAAAGTCATGTTCTAACGTGTTATTTTGGTTTCTCGTCGCCATAAATCATTTTGTTTCGAAACCATTGCGAAATTAACTCATTGTCTCTATTATTTATTCCGTTACTTATAATTAACCATTAATAATTAATATATTGTAATGTTGCACCGTTTGAATTCTGCCAACAAACTCATATATATGGACTCAGCTGCTCCCTCTTTCTATCTATTGTGAGACGACATGGCAACGATGCAATGGAGTTTCTTGGGAGGCTTTGTATAAACAACCCTTTTGACAACCTTTCATTTTTCCAAAGGATGCTTCAGTTTAAGTGATTCTTAATATGTTCCCTTGCTTCTGAGAACACGAAAGTTATTGGGTTTGCTTTCTAACAGATTATACATTTAATCTCTTATTTCATTGATGATTTATCTTCTTCATTTTGTCTTCCACTGACTGTATTCCACATTTTACAAAACTTTTCTTTCTTTGTTTACTAACATCATTGAACTTTTTAAATGTGCTAGGGGGTTTCTTTTTACAGGGATATCAGCTAGTAGTGGGAAGTAGAAGAATGACTTTGCAGTATATATATATGAACTTGGATGGAGGGAAGGCATTTGGGTATTGAGAGTGTATGTGTAATGACCCAACCGGTCATTTTGAGCTCTAGCGCATCGTTCGGCGGTTTGAGGCCTTGAGAAGCTTCACTTATGGTATTATGACTTGTACGTATGGTTGGAATCGAATTTCAGGAAGTTCGGAATTGATTCCGATGGAAAATTCTAATTTCGGAAGCTTTAAGTTGGAAGAATTGACTAAGGTGTTCTTTTGAGTAAACGACCTCGAAATCGGGATTTGGAGGTTCCTATAGGTTCGCATGATGATTTCAGACTTGGGCATATGTTCGGATGGAGTATCGGATCACCCGAGAGCATTTTGGCGCTTATTATGGAAGGTTGGTATTTTAAAAGTTTAAGAAATTCTTAAGTTTGACTTGAAGTGGATTTAATGTTATCAATGTCCGTTTGAGTTTCCGATCTTTGAAATAGCTTCGTTATGTCATTTATGACTTGTGTGCAAAATTTGAGGTCAATCGGACTTGATTTGATACGTTTCGGCACAAGATATAGAATTTGGAAATTTAAAAATTATAAGTTTGATTCGAGGTGTGATTCATGATTTTGATGTTGTTTGATGTGGTTTAAGGCTTCGACTAAGTTCGTATTGTATTTTTGAACTTGTCGGTATACTTAGTTAAGGTCCCGAGAGCCTCGGGTGGATTCCGGATGGTTAACAGATTGAATTTGGCCTTATGAAAATGCTGAATCAACTATCATCTGGTGTAACCGCTCCTACGAGGTTTTGGCCGCAAGCGCGGAGCCACAGAAGCGGCCAAGAGGTTCACAGAAGCGGCTAGGCATGACTGGGACTGGGGTCGCAGAAGCGAGCAGGTGGACTGTAGAAGCGGAGTCGCACCTGCGGCGGATCGGTCGCAGAAGCGTAAAGTGTGTGAGAGGGCTGCTTCGCAGAAGCGGCAATGTTGCCGCAGAAGCTAGTCCGCAAAAGTGGACCTTTTGTCCGCAGAAGCGAGGAGGAGCATCGCAATTGCGGAGCCGTAGAAGCAGCTAATGGACCGCAGATGTAAGAGGTTGCTCGGCAGTGAAGTTTATATAAAAACGGGACTTGGCCTATTTTTCTTCCATTTTCACTTTGCTGGGGTGATTTTGGAGAGTTTCAAGGGGCGATTTTCATCAAGCAACACAAGGTAAGTTCTTTCCACCTACTACAAATTAAATATATGATTTGTATATGGATTTAAACATGGGAATTAGTAGAAATTGTGAAATTTTGGTAGAAGACCTAGAATTTATAATTATGGATTTTGACCATGATTTTGGACATGGAATTGGGAATAAATCATATATTTGTGTTTGTGGTGTCATGGGTAAAGTCTATCTTCGAAAAGTTTCGAAATCCGGGCACATGGGCCCGAGGGCTAGCTTTATCGACTTTTCGAGCGGAGTTAGAAATTATTTAAATTGATTAATTATGGGTATTATAGTATATTTTGATTGGTTTGCACCTTGTTTAACTAATTTTGGATCGACGGGCTTCAGTTTGAGGTGTTAGAGAGTTTTTGGAGCCGGTGATGAAACTTCGGAGCGAGGTAAGCCTCCTGTCTAACTTTGTGAGGGGGAAACTAATCCAAGGTGATATTTATTATTATGTGCTACTAGTTGTGGGTGTTGCGTACGTACGAGGTGACGAGAGTCCGTACATAGCTAAAGCATGTTTATGTCCGGGTAGACTTAGGATCTTATCATGAAATGTTTGAATTACTTGAACTCATTCTGCTGGCTTAATTAATTGAAGTTATAATTGAAATTGATTTAGAAGTAATTATATGTACACTAGGCTAAGCCTTAACACTTTGAGTTGTGGGCGAGTTATTCGAGAAATAGTAAAAATTATATTTAATTGATGTTCATGTGCAGTAATGTAAACGCGTGTCTCGTAATTCGGGAACTTCCTTCTTTTTCTTGTGGAGCGGGCCGAACGCCTCAGCAGTATATAGATGCATCTATGGATTGTGCCGCACGTCCCTCGGTAGTGTACACGTTATTCTGGATTGGACCGAACGACCTTGGCAGTATCGTGCGTTATATCGCTAGTAGCCCGAATATTTGCGAGCTAATCCTTCCACTGATGTCCAACAGTTTATTGTATTTCCTATTTATATGATAATGACAGTTGATATTTTTTTTGAGTTGTTAAGGTAGAATACAAGGTTTAGAAATTCATGCTTTAAAAGAGTAATTGGAAGGTTATGTAACTTACAGATTTACCCCATTATTGTTGTATGCTTCATATCTGCTCATGTTTTATTATATTATTTAATTGGACCTTTAGTAAGTGTCGATGTCGACCCCTCGTCACTACTTCTCTAGGGTTAGGCTAGATACTTACTGGGTACGCGTTGACTTACGTACTCATGCTACACTTCTGCACTAAATATGCAGGATCTGACAGGTTCATTGATGATCACCTTGGCGCGTAGGCGCACCAGTTGAGGAGACTTTATGTGAGCTGCATTCCAGGTTACTCATCGCAGTACACCGAGTCTCCATTGCACTATTATTTTATTCTGTCTTATTACATTCGGGGCAAATGTTGTGTTATTACTACATTCCTTAGAAAATACTCATGCACTTGTGACACCGGGTTTAGGGGATTTTCTACGGGTTGTTCATTGTTGTAATTGTATAAATGTTTTTATTTTCTCTGTAAATTCTATTTTATATCGTTCAATTAAGGAAAATCATGATTCCAAAATACTAAAATGAGTAATTAAATTAGCAAATCACCGTTGGCTTGCCTGACGGTGGTATTAGGCGCCATCATGACCTTTAGCGGATTTTGGATCGTGACAATATGCACGTGTGTATTTATTTATACAAGTAATTGTAGTGTAGTTGGTACAGTTGTACACAATTGTACATGTGTGTATAAATAGGTGGAGATATTTTGTAGCTAAGTGAACTTTCCTTTTATACATTTCATTTTATTCAGTTCATATTAATAAAGAGAAAATTCCATAAGTTTCTCTCTATAGGGTTCACTTATCTGCCATTAGAGCTCGTCTAAGGTCAGCTCTTCTTCCTCATTTCTACTACTATTTTGGCATGGTATCAGAGTTAGGCTCTCAATCCTAAGCTCAATCGGTCGATTCTTCACTCAATTAAGCATTGCAATAGTTTTTGTGCGAGTAACGAAGTTGTTCCCCTAATTTCACTTCAGTCGTTGAGAAACAGTCCGAACAAGGTCAATTTCTTCTCAAACCTCATCAATACGTATGGCTATTGACGAAAGCGTGACGGATACCACAAATCCACGTCTAGATTCGACAAATCCACTCTACATGCATCCATCTTAAAGTACGGGATCTATGCTCGTACCAGTACCTTTCGAGGGTTCAGAATATAGGTCATGGAGAAAAAGAGTTCTTAGATCTCTCCCGGTGAAGAACAAAGTAGGGTTCATAAATGGTAAGTGCAGGAAACCAGACTCAAGGGACCCTAGTTACGATCAATGTGAACGTTGTGACGACATGGTCACGTCGTGAATTTTGAATTCCCTTTCGAAGGATTTAGCGGACAGTTTGCAATATGTTAATGATGCTCAGAAACTTGGCAGGAATTAGAGGATAGATATGATCAGACAAACGTGGCGAAATTGTACCAATTGCCGAAAAAGATAAATGATTTGAGTCAAGGAAACCTAGACATCACTGGGTATTACATTAAGATGAAGAAGCTCTGGGAAGAGCTAAATACACTGAATTCATATGCTCATGCAAATGCAATTATACTTGTAGTGCTAAAGCAAATATGCAAAAGGCTAAGTAGGATAGGAGGCTGATTCAGTTTTTAATGGGGCTGAACGAGGTCTACACTGTGGTGAGGGAAAGTATTCTAATGATGAACCCATTGACATCAGTAGAACAAGCTTTTGCAATCCTTATTCAGGGGGAGAAGCAAAGAGAAGTCAAACTAAATAATCAGTTTGTGATCGAGTCCACTGCCTTGAGTGCAAATAGGTCAGGAAATAATTCTTTCAGGACAAACTATAATCAACAATCAAATACTTCTGACAATACTAGATATACAAACTACAATCAACAAGGGAGCAGAACTGGAAACAACAACTATAGGGGAGGATACTCTGGGAACAAACCCCGACCTTTTTGTGACTATTGTAAGAAACCAGGTCACACTAAGGAAAGATGCTACAAACTATATGGTTACCCACAAGATTCAAGGTTCAACAAAGGAAAAAGGATTTCTGCCAATGTGTATGGGAATCAAAGTGAGAATAACATTGAAGGTGAAGATGGAGGCAATAGTCAAGCAAAGGAACATGATCGAACTATGCAGAACCTTACAAAGGAACAATACAACCAACTGCTCAACATTCTAGAGAATTTTTATGCTGAAGATGGAGGAAATGATTTGAAAGCAGGGGTTGTGAACTTTGCAGGTATTTCAGCTTGCTCAACTTCTTTTGATTTGGGTGTTAATTCATATGAGTGTTTTAGATCAAATGCTGATTCTTGGATACTTAATTCTGGGGCATCAAACCATATGACCTATAACAAATCCATGTTGACCAATGTGAATACCCTAGTGTACCCTTTCTTGGTTACATTGCCTAATAGTTATGAGGTGAAGGTGACATTGATGGGAGATGTGATTATGAGTCCTAAGTTTACCCTCGAAAGAGTTCCTTTTGTTCCTAGTTTCAAATTAAACCTAATCTCTGTACATTATTTAACAGTACAACTTGATTGTTTTGTCATCTTACCAAATTTGTTTGTATTCTTCTGTAGGTCCCTTCACTGAAGAGGCCTCTGGCAATTGGTAAAAGCAAAGATGGTATGTACCTTTACTCTTTAGACTCTTGGAAGTCTAATTCCTTGATTCATGCCACTTCATCTAGCTCACCTAATACGAATAATATTATCCCACACTCTGTTTCATATGTTTCATCTAGCTCACCTAATAAGAATAATGTTGTCCCACGCTTTGTTTTACATGTTATATCTAGTTTACCCACTACATCTCATGAATGTAATACGACTGTTACAGATTCTCATATGCAATGTAATGAAAATCCCAATTCTGTATGCAATGTATCTATGTCTGATAAAGATATGATTAATCTCTTGTGGCACAATAGATTGAGACATGTACCCTTTGTCAAAGTGAGGGGAATTAAGTCAATACCTGTTCACTTTTCACCCAAACAATCTTGTGTTTGTCCTATATGTCCAATGGCTAGACAAAAACAGATTGTCTTTTCTAGAAAGAACTATAGTCACAACCATAGTCTTTGAAATCCTATATGTTGATCTATGGGGGGCCTATCATATCACAACACATGATAGGTATAAGTACTTCATCACCCTAGTGGATGATTATAGTAGGTGTACCTGGACACAACTACTCAGCCGCAAAAGCAATGCTCTGCAGGTAATCAAAGCCTTCACTGCCATAGTAAAGAACCAAGTTAGTTGCTCCATTAAAACAATTAGAACTGATAATGAACTTGAGTTCATAAACTCTGAAACTACTTCTTTCTTGCAATCTGAAGGCATTATACACCAGAAAATATGTCCCTACACACCCCAATAGAATGGCATAGTAGAAAAAAAATACAAGTACTTTTAGAGACAGCCATGGCACTGTTGTATCAATCTAAATTGCCTATGCAATACTGAGGAGAATGCATTCTGAACTCAATCTATCTGATTAATAGACTTCCTTCTACTACCCTTAAAAATAAATGCCCATTGAAGTTGCTTTAGAAAAAGAGACCTAACTATTCCCATCTTAAAAGCTTTGGATGCCTTTGTTTTTCTACGACCCACAAAACTCACAAAGACAAATTTGAAGCAAGATCCTTACCTCATATTTTTGTGGGGTACCCCTTTGGGACAAAGGGATACAAAGTACTCAATCTAGTTACAAAGAGAGTTCATATTTCAAGAGATGTTGTATTCCATGAAAATGTATTTCCTTTTGCTTTGTTTTCTAATTCAAATAGTCTTTCCCTCATTTCTACAAGTAAATTCAGAATTAGCACATGATCTGTTTCCTTCTCATGAGTCTGTCTCTCTTCCTAGTCCACTGGCCAAAATCTCACAACTATGTCACATGACTTCTCATCACCAGGGCCAAGTGAACCCAATTCTAATACAATTCCGGCTTTTAAAGGGAGAATAGCCTAGTAGACTCATGTACTTATTTCGGTTTGTCATCCCGATCCCTATACTCCATAGAGTTTTATCTAGACATTTATAGTTGATCAAAATCTATTTTTTAAACCCCTATGATCGTTGATCGAGTATATGTGTCAACTTGAGTGCCGAGTTGGACAAATGTGTAATTCAAGCGTAAAAAGGAGCGTATAATGAGCTTGAATTCATATATTTAGATTAAAAGAGAAACCAAAATAAAAAGGGGAAAAAACAAAAACATTTGCACCTCGTTTCTCCTCCTTCCCTAGTTGATCTTCACCCAAAATCCCGCATCGGAAATTTCATCGAAATAATTTCACCTCGCCAGATCTAACACCACCTTCGCACCACCAGTAACTTTTTGTTTACTCTTCTCCATCCATTGACTAGAGATCTTGCATCATCGAGGCAGCCATTATAACACCGCCGGAGTAGTTCGGAAAGGTCACCGATAACACATTCCTTCCAACTCTTCTTGTTGGGAATCACCACTGCCACCGACAACCTTCACCACTCGTCCCTCAGCTTTTCTTCTTATCATCCACCAAAGAAAAATTAACGGGACAGGGCAAAAAAATCTTTCACTTCATATTTCATCTCTCACAAACCATCGCCACAAAATTTTAATTCTTCTTCTCCAAAATTTCCACTTCAATTCATTTTTTTAATAAATTTATGTTCAAAATTATCTATAAAGATTGCATATTTTTGATCTATTGGTTGCAGATAAAATGGGAAAAGTATTAGGATTTTGATTGCTGAAAAAGGGGGAAGATGAAATAAATTCAGATTTTTATTCTTCTTAACTATTTAACAATACTCCAAAATTTTATTGAGTATGAATAAATGAAGTGTGACTTTGAAGGCAATTGTTGAGTAGAAGAATAAGGTGGAAAAGGGAATTAGTCTTAGGGTAGGTGAGTAAGGAGGACAACAAAGAGTATCTGTTACACCCCATATTTTCGTACATAAAAGTACGCTATAAGTAAATTGATATATGCTCGTAAATGAGATGTTACATCCCGCATTTTCGTACGTTAAAGTTTCGTCGTAAGTTAATCGACGTAAGCTCGGGAATGAGATTATTTGGAGATTATAAGTATTTTGCTATTTTAAATAAGTGATAAGTAAATTCGTGAAGGTGAGAGGGTAAGCGAATCGAAGAAAGTGAGTTTCGTCGAAGTTTGTCAATTTGGGATAAAATTCGGTCCGAGCTATAATACCCGACATTTATGGACTAGTGCCATACAAGGTACCACATGACCATGATAGTAAGGTGTATAAGGTGTGTTAAAAGTGAGTAGTATTTTAAGTAATTTGAGATAATTCTTAATTATGTGGGTAATTAGTTAATTATTAATTAGTGAAAAATTACCAAGTTAATAAAGAAATAGGTAATTATTTAAAATATTTTGGATAAATCTTGAACTTTAACGTGGCAGCAATATATGTTCTATTTGATGACTCTTAAGTCACTTTGAAAAGGTGGCAACATTTGAAGTAATACCTACTTTATCTTATTTGGCTAAAGATTTTTATCAAGAAAGCCAAATGTTACGGCCATAATTATTTTTCTTGCTTGTAGTAAGAAAAAATTCCTTTCCTAAGTAATAATCTTATTCATAAGCTTTAAAGAGGAATGCTTATATTTGCTAAGTTATGGATGAAGCTACGACAAATTCATACGAGATTTCATAAGGTAATAACAATGGAATTTTGCGATTCTAAGGGAGTACGGTGCAATCTTTCTCAAGAATATTATACGAATTTTTCCTACTTCGATCCGCCGTTACGCGTTGTCGCAATCAACGGTGTTAAAAGAATTATCAAAAAAATCGATTCAGATATATTATGGCTAAACCTTTCTTCATTTTGGCATGATCCAATAACTTCAGGTGATTGATAACGAGACATAAAGAGAAATTCATATTCCATAATTTATGTACATTTTTCTAGTCTCATAAATTACAGTATTCTCCCTTGTCGGGACTTCATATTCAATTGAGTATTGTCTTTTTCCAGTCAAGAGAGCAGAGAGCCTATATATACAGTATTACAGTATTTTCATTACCATCGAGCTATAATCGATGGGCAGGCCCCTATTGGGCAACCTCTGATCAGATGGTAAGTTACATACCAAGATTACTGTGGTCGAGCGCCTATGAGCGAGCCCATTTGGCCGAGATACAGAGCCTAGTATGGCCGAGCGCCTATGAGCGAGCCTACTACGGCAGAGAAGTTATATATATACCGAGCCTTATAAGGACGGACAACTATTTTACTTACTATATTGAGAGAGTTGAGTCAGTATCACTAGGTAAGCATATCTTCATATTATCTTTGACTCCCAGTTACTTACAGTTATTATATTATCAGTTCAATTTCAGCTTTCAGTTATTTTATTGCCTTACATACTCGGTACATTATTTCGTACTGACGTCCCTTTTGCCAGGGACGCTGCATTTCATACGTACAGGTTCAGACAGACAAATGGATAGACTTCCTCAGTAGGTGTTGCCCGAGTTCAGCTTGATCGGTAAGCTCCATGTCCTTCGGAGTTGTCGGGTCTAGAGTTTTATGTACATCTTGTATATATATGTATATATATGTTAGGGGTAGGTGGGGGCCCTATTCCGATAACAGTACATCCATCAGTAGAGGCTTGTAGACATATCATGTCAGTTAGTTCGCAAATTGTCTTGCAATGTGGACTATTGCCAAAGTATGGCATTATATGTTCAGAGTCCCTTAGTCGCAAGTTGGTATGCAAGGATAGGTGAGGCACCGAGTGCCGGTCTCGCCCCCCAAGGTTCGGGGCGTGACATAAGTGGTATCAGAGAAGTTCTGTCCAAGGGAGTCTACAAGCCATGTCTAGTAGAGTCTTGTTTATGGGTGTGTTGTGCACCACACTTATAAGCAAGAGGCTACAGGACATTTAAGATTATCAATCTTTGTTCTTACCCTAGATCATGTGGTAGAGCTCAGTTGTAAGAACTCAATTTCCTAAACTCTATCTTATTCATAATACGACAATGCCTACATCTAGAAAGACAGTTGGTAAGAGATTGCATGTGACTATGGAAGAATTGAGTCAGAGGAACTCGATTTTTCATGATGTTTATGATGAGTAAATGTAAGGTCTCCAGTAGATCATGTGTGTACTAAGACATGTAAGCCTCTTGATAAATAGCTTTAAGGCAAGAATATCTATCCACCCTTATGGTGAAAGGCAATGAGAGATTCAGAAGATAGATACAAGTTTCAACAAGTAAAAGAAGCAAGATGAAGAAGGGTACGAGGCGCCCAATTAATAAAGATTATCAGTATTTACAAATTCAGGCTGAGGAATATAAGCCTTTTGAGTTTCCTTCAACAATAACAAAGGTACATACAAATGGCCATACCCATCTCATTTATGTCCTATGGAAATTAACAAAACTAGTATAAGAGAAGTAAGGGATATCAGGATCCGGCTGGGTTTAGAGTAATCCAAAATGGTGAATGGATTATTTGCGTTAGTTGATATTTCCGAAGGATAGTGCAAATATGCTAATAAATCTCCTTGTGAGACACCCAGATGGTGCACCCTAAAATAGTACAGCTAGATATGAGTACTACAAAGATGGGCACTGAAAGACTGGAAAGGGATAAATATTACCTTAGTGTGGCTCTCGTCCCTAGTAGAGCGAGAATGTTGAATAACCCGTAGAGACACTGGATGGAGCAAAGGGGAGCTAAAAGCAAAAGAATGTCTTATTGAAGTTTTCAGAATAAAGTGATAGACATAAATGTTAGCGGGAAATAAGAAGAGAGTCAATGAAGCATTATAAGTAAGATATGATACATGGATGACAACGGTAGATCAAAAAGATGACAGTATTATAGAGCCTATAGTCAGGTGAAGGAAGAAACGAGAGGTGATAGGCCTTGAGACAACAAAAGAGTATAGGCCATAAAGTCATATCCTCATTTCGAGAAATAAGTTTGTGACTCTAATGTAATTACCAGAAGGAAAAGCTAGACCTTCAGAGTAATAGAAATCAGTATGGGCTTGCAAACAAGATAAACTAAACATGGATTAGGGACTGAGTGATTTGATAATGGTCGCTATCATGAGAATTTCAGATTGCGTTCCGGCGATAATAGAATGGACAGCAGAAGAATAACCTATAAAGGTCATTCAGGAAGACGCTTCCCCAATGCAAGTAATGTGAGCAAAGTTAAGCTTAAGGGACTGTGTGTGCCAGTTATTCTAAGTGTCACCCTCGTAAGTAAGGAATTTCGTTATCCTTGGTGCATAAGGATTACCGCAAGGCGAGTAAGGGTCATCGATGATGTGAAAAGACGCCAAAAATAAAGAGGTAAAACATCTATAGATGGATCGCTGTAGCTCTAAATCTTAGTACTCCCCTAAAGGGGGGAATATGGAGTGATGTGGCATTAAGTCAGAATTAAGTGGTTCTAGTAACTGTGGAATAGTAAAGGAAGAATGCGATAAAAAATGAGAAAGGGATGAGATTGCACCTATTCAAATCCTACAGATATGCTACGATTCCAGAACATCATGCAAACATGTCGTCAAGGAGAGGAAGTAAGGGTTCCTGCCCAAGATGTTGTTGATAAATAAGGAGACAGTGCGAGAGGTAAGTTAAGACAAAGGAAATAACGCAAGAAAGATTACGCGAAATATTAATATGAGAGTGGGCCAATGATTATTTAGTAGTTGATTCAGGAAGAGCCTAGTTATGGCTAGATAAGAGGATACAAATAAATTAATAGATCATGCAAGATAAGCAAGAGTGAACCCCAACATGGGGAATTCAGTCTCGCAGATATGACATTGTAACCTTGAGAAATATTAAGATAGGTGTTGGTGTAGTTAAAGATACCGTATGAGTGTTATGGAGATAAAAGAGTGTGCCACTGGGAAGACAATCAAAATATCAGCTCAGAAGCAACCCTATGAACACAAGGGCATGAAGGTAAGTAAGTAAGGAAAATTACAAGTAAGAAAGAACATCAAAAATTCTGCCGGGTAAATGATGTAATAAGCTCGCAGCCTTGCAAGAATCAGAGGGTCCTCCCTAAGTACTAAAAGGAAAGACTAGCTGAGGGCATAAAGAAGAAGGCTTCAACCTAAGCACAGTGACCTAAAAAGGAAATGGTCATGTAACAACAGTCTCACAACAACATTATATGCATTCCATAAGAAGGTGGCACCTACCGTGGCTAATGAACAAGGAGTAAAATCAGAAGTGATATTCAAGATCATATGAGTTGTTTGGAATTTCAATATGTGTGGGCACTAAGTTAAGCTAAGTATGCATGCAACAAGGGGGCAGGAAGACCAGGAAAAGTAATTGCTTATGTTTAAAGAAAGCTGAGAAGGAACGAAAATAATTATTCGATTAATGATCCAGAGTTAGTTACATTATGAACACACTTAAAAGTTTGGAGTATTATCCATGCAGCATATATGTTGACAATCGTACAGCCGTAGAAGATTCCGGTATAAGTTAAAAGAAAGAATTAAGCCCAGGTCATAGACAAAGGATTGAATTATTAGAAGATTGTATCGTGGATATTCCATAGCGTCCATGTAAGACTAAAGTAATGACTAATACCATGAGCCACAGATCGGAAGATAGCTTAAGCCTACATAAAGGCTTATCAGAAGGAAGAGGAAACTAAAGAGTTACATCAACGAAGTAAACCAGGAGTCTGATTATTGGACCTAGAAAGTTATAGAAATTGTGCTTGAGAACATGGCAGAATCACTCTTAATATCATAGGCGCAAGAAAGATAATACAACAACTATATTCTGTAATGGCTCTACAAGAAAGCCAGTTAGAAGAAGTACCAGCCTTATAAGAAGTCAGTATGAAACTCTCACTAGGTTGTGTATACACCAGAGGTGCAAGTATTATAATAGAGTTTCAAGTTGTGAATGTGAATTATACCTATGTGGAAGAGAGGTCATGAAAGAGATAGAAGATGTAATGTGAGATTTTAAGGTAAGTAATGTAAAGGTAGCCAACGTACGAGATACTCAGCTGCAGAAGGTTGGGAATAGTCCATACTTCGGATAGAAGACTAGAAGCATTGGGATTCAGTATCCAGGAATAACAACGGCATCGTCAGTGGCATAGCATCCGGCCTATGGTTTCTAGGTATCGAGAGGCTAGTTAAGAGAGTAAAGAAGAGTTAGATACGATGCGATGTCTCGCTTGATGTTCCAGAATAACACAAGGAAATCTATAGTACAAGCAAGTTGAAGGAAAGTTGCAAGTAGTATAAATGGATATGTGTAGGTCACAAGCTAAAGTATGATAGAGAGACAAGTTTTTAAGAAGGCATGAGTAAGGATAAGGAAAGGCGAGAAAGAAGGTAACGAAAATGGATAAGTCCTCGGGATTAAGCCCATGAAAACAAGAGAGCTGATGGTTTCTTTAAGTTATAGAAAGCTCAGTATAGCCTGAATAAACTCCAAGGAGCCTAAGATTAGTAGCATTTAGAAGAGATGGAATGCTGCCCTGGTAGTAGAATGAGGGTGTAATTGTGATAGATAAAGGATGACGTTTGGGCCATCGATTGAGTAATGACTTGAAGAGGATTTCATGAATTGTACAAGATTAAAATACCCATACAAGGTGAATCACATTGGGATGACTATGATATGAAATACGGTTGTGGAAGCATGGTATCGCCCCAGGTGGATTAGTCTAATCATTTCAGATGTTCCCCGATGAGACGTGAGCCCTCGCGACAGTGTTACATAAAAGGTCAAGTTATCAATGGTAGATTATAGATCAATATTGAGGTGAATCAACAATGGAAGGATAAAAGTTACAAAGTATGAGATGAGATTAGGCCGTCATTCTTAAGATGAATAGTAATGAGGAAGCATTAAAGGACTTAGAATTATACCTATAGGATAAACAACGAGAGTAAGCTGGAGTTTGGTAGCAGACCTCAGTAACGATAAATAGAAGTAAGAGTTATGGTGTAGATGACCTACCTAGATGCAGTAAAGTCATACAGATGGATAACCGGGGCTATGAAACAAGATATAGCAATAGTCATAAGTTCGACAAAGTATCGAGCAAAGAACTTCGGTATACCCATAGATGCCCAGAGGGACATCTTATCAAGCTCTGTATATGTTTACAAAGTTAGGCGTAGAGATTGGCTAAATGCTGGAGGAAAAAGGAGAAAAGAGTCATATAGGCGTATTTACAAGGTCAGAGTCGTACATGCTGCGTGACAGAAGGTAGCAACAGTTATGAAATTGAAAGGATTCCGACCACAACTCGTGGTGTAAGAAAGAGGCCAAAAGGGGGAAATGCCCTGGCCTTTGGAGTTATTCGCCGAGCAGTTGCCTAGATGGCAAGGAAAGTACTAAAGTACTTGGAAGACATAAGTTATGAAAATAATAAGTACATCATTCAATATTCGAGGACGAATCTTCCGAAGGGGGGAATGAAGTTACACCCCATGTTTTCGTATGTGAAAGTACGCTATAAGTAAATTGATATAAGCTCGGAAATGAGATGTTACATCCCGCATTTTCGTACGTTAAAGTTTCGTCGTAAGTTAATCGACGTAAGCTCGGGAATGAAATTATTTGGAGATTATAAGTATTATGGTATTTCAAATAAGTGATAAGTAAATTCGTGAAGGTGAGAGGGTAAGCGAATCGAAGAAAGTGAGTTTCGTCGAAGTTTGTCAATTTGGGATAAAATACGGTCTGAGCTATAATACCCGACATTTATGGACTAGTATCATACAAGGTACCACATGACCATGATAGTAAGGTGTATAAGGTGTGTTAAAAGTGAGTAGTATTTTAAGTAATTTGAGATAATTCTTAATTATGTGGATAATTAGTTAATTATTGATTAGTGGGGAATTACCAAGTTAATAAAGAAATTGGTAATTATCTAAAATATTTTGGATAAATCTTGAACTTTAATGTGGCAGCAATATATGTTCTATTTGATGACTCTTAAGTCACTTTGAAAAGGTGGCAACATTTGAAGTAATACCTACTTTATCTCATTTGGCTAAAGATTGTTATCAAGAAAGCCAAATTTTACGACCATAATTATTTTCCTTGCTTGTAGTAAGCAAAAATTCCTTTCCTAAGTAATAATCTTATTCATAAGCTTTAAAGAGGAATGCTTATATTTGCTAAGTTATGGATGAAGCTACGACAAATTCATACGAGATTTCATAAGGTAATAGCAACGGGATTTTGCGATTCTAAGGGAGTACGGTGCAATCTTTTTCAAGAATATTATACGGATTTTCCCTATTTTGATCCGGCGTTACGCATTGTCGCAATCAACGGTGTTAAAGGGATTGTCAAAAAAATTAGTTCAGGTATGTTAAGGCTAAACCTTTCTTCATTTTGGCATAATCCAATAACTACATGTGATTGATAACGAGACATAAAGAAAAATTCATATTCCGGAATTTATGTACATTTTCCTAGTCTCATAAGCTACAGTATTCTCCCTTGTCGGGACTTCATATTCAATTGAGTATTGTCTTCTCCCAGTCAAGAGAGCAGAGAGCTTGTATATACAGTATTACAGTATTTTCATTACCATCGAACTATAATCTATGGGAAGGCCCTTATTGGGCAACCTCTGATCAGATGGTAAGTTATATACCGAGCCTACTGTGGTTGAACGCCTATGAGCGAGCCCATTTGGCCGAGATACAGAGCCTAGTATGGCCGAGCGCCTATGAGCAAGCCTACTATGGCAGAGCAGTTATATATATACCGAGCCTTATAAGGCCGGACAACTATTTTACTTACTATATTGAGAGAGTTGATTCAGTATCAGCAAGTAAGCATATCTTCAGATTATTTTTGACTCCCAGTTACTTACAGTTATTATATTATCAGTGCAGTTTCAGCTTTCAGTTATTCCATTGCCTTACATAGTCGGTACATTATTTCGTACTGACGTCCCTTTTGTCGGGGATGCTGCATTTCATACGTGCAGGTTCAGACAGACAAACGGATAGACCACCTCAGTAGGTGTTACCCGAGTTCAGCTTGATCGGTAAGCTCCACATCCTTCGGAGTTGCCGGGTCTAGATTTTTATGCACATCTTGTATATATATGTATATATATGTTATGGGTAGGCCGGGGCCCTATTCCGATAACAGTACATCCATTAGTAGATGATTGTAGACATATCATGTCAGTTAGTGCAGTATGTTGGGATAGTAGGCCCTATATATATATATTTTGTTGGTTTGCCAGCTATAGTAGTTATGACGGCCTTGTCGGCCCGGCTTTATATTGATGTTTAGTCAGCATTCGCAAATTGTCTTGCAATATAGCCCATGGCCAAAGTATGATATTATATGTTCGGAGTCCCTTAGTCGCAAGTTGGTATGCAAGGATAGGGGAGGCACCGAGTGCCGGTCTTGCCCCCCAGGTTTGGGGCGTGACAGTATTAGGGAGAATGATGGGGTGGTGGTATTATCATGTCTGATGTGGTGTTGGGAATTGGGGTTAGCAGCAAATAGTACACAAGATTATAGAAATATGGATCCTTATGGGATTGTAGCACTTCATGCCTTCATCAAGCTGATATTGGTAAATATTTGAGGATGGAAGATGAGCTTTAAATTTAATAGTTTTGTTATTTTTTTTTATGTGGTATTAATTATCTGATGTAGATATAATGTGTAATGAATGTTAGAGCGAGTGAGGAATATACACAGTGTCTGAGGGTTTAAAAAATAGGTTTTGATAAAGTAAAAGTGTCTAAATGATACTTCTTAAAGTGTAGGGACTGGGATGACAAACTGAAACAAGTACAAAGGTCTACTAGGCTATTCTGCCAATTTTAAAGGATGACATTTACCCTCCTTGCCTGATAGCCATCAGAATGAAACATCTACCAATAACACTCCCAATTCAATGATGCAACAACCTATTGAGACATCAGGAAGACCCTCTAGTCTCTTTCCAGCAGCAACCAAAGTACCACTTCACTTTCTTTTAATGCCTCTGTACCCAATGCCCAATATGTTTCACTCAATGCATTGAGTTCTGACAGTCAGCAATTAGTCAAAAATATCTCACATGAATTTGAGCCCAGTTCATATGAAGAAACAACTGCCAATCCTGTATGGCAGACAACCATGAATCGGGAATTTGAATCACTGTATACAAACCATATCTGGAGTTTAGTGCCACTTCCAGATGGGAAAAGAATAATAGTATGTAAATAGGTATATAAGGTGAAGTGCAAGTCACATGTGAGCATAGAAAGATTCAAAGCAAAACTAGTGGTAAAGGGGTACACTCAACAAGGCAGGGGTAGACTATACAGAGACCTTTTCACCAGTTGTGAAGATGACAATTGTAAGAGATTTAATTGGGACAGCAGTGAATAAAGGATGGAAGATCTTTTACCTAGATATCAACAATGCATTCCTTCATGGGGACCTCCATGAGAAAGTGTATATGGAAGTGCATACAGGTCTTGTTGTGGAAATACTAGACTTAGTGTGTAAATTGAATAAGTCTTTATATGGACTGAAGTAAACAAGCAGGCAATGGTATGAAAAATTGACTACAACACTTTTTTCCAAAGGATACACACACTCACTGCTTGAATACTCATTGTTCTACAAGAAGCATGGAGCTTCAGCGATGTTTGTGGCAATTTATGTAGATGATGTTCTGATAACAGGCACTGACTTGGAAGAAATTGAAGCACTGAAGGCACTCTTACATGAGACATTCAAGATAAAGGACCTAGGAAGGTTGCATTATTTCTTGGGGTTAGAAATTTTGTACAAGGATGGTATGGTACTAATATCCCAAAGAAAATTCACCATGGATATGTTGACAGAGTTTGATTGTACCAAATATTCTGTCGTGGCTTTACCACTTGACTTTTCTGCTAAGCTAAGTGCAGATGAGGGACCCTTGCTGCTAGACCCTTCTCACTACAGAAGACTAGTAGGAAAGCTGAATTTCCTAACCAATACAAGGCTTGACATATCTTATAGTGTACAATATTTGAGTCAATACATGCAGAGTCCCAGGGAGCCACACCTGAAAGATGCATACCATGTACTAAGGTACCTTAAAGATGATCCAAGTTTAGGAATCTTCCTATCTAATAGCAAAGACTATGAGGTTAGAGCTTTTGTGACTCAGACTGGACAGCTTGCCCTGAGTCAAGGAAATCAGTTAATAGATATATTGTGTTACTGGGTGACGGTCCTATCAGCTGGAAATCTAAGAAGCAAAATACTATTTCATTGTCCTCGGCAGAAGCAGAATACAGATCAGCCATACAAGTTGTGGGTGAATTAGTGTGGTTAGTTAGATTGCTTGAAGAATTGACAGTTCCCTTAACCTTGGCTGTCCCAATATTTTGTGATAGCCAAGCAACTATCCATATAGCCAAGAATCTTGTATTTCATGAATGTACAAAACACATAGAGGTAGACTGCCATTTTGTGAGGAATCAACAACATGAGGAGCTCATCTCCTTACATCACATCTCTACACATGAGCAACTGGCAGACATATTCACCAAGCCACTTACAGGGATCAAACATTGAAATTTACTTAGCAAGTTGGTTGTGAGTCCCTCCCTTCCAACTTGAGGAGGGTATTGAGAGTATATGCACGTGTGTATTTATTTTGT
Organism: Nicotiana tomentosiformis; assembly: GCF_000390325.3. Taxonomy (NCBI): domain Eukaryota; kingdom Viridiplantae; phylum Streptophyta; class Magnoliopsida; order Solanales; family Solanaceae; genus Nicotiana; species Nicotiana tomentosiformis. The sequence continues at coordinate 109,231,317 of NC_090813.1, forward strand.
ACAAGTAGTTATAGTGTAGTTGGTATAGCTATACACAACCGTACATGTATGTTTAAATAGGTGGAGATATTTTATAGCTAAATGAACTTTTCTTTTGTACATTTCATTTTTTTACTCAGTTCATTTTAATAAAGAGAAAAGTTCCAGAAATTTCTCTCTCTAGGACCCACTCATCTGCCATTAGAGCTCGTCTAAGGTCAGCTCTTCTTCCTCATTTCTACCTGTTTTGACATGGTATTAGAGCTAGGCTCTCAATCCTAAGCTCAATCGGACGGTTCTTCACTCAATTAAGCATTACAATAGTTTTTGTGCGAGTAACGAAGTTGTTCCCCCAATTTCAATTCTGTCGTTGAGAAACAGTCCGAACAAGGTCAATTTCTTAACAACCTAAGTACACTAACTTCATGCATTAACCAAACACAAATATTGATAAAGTATATATCAGTTGTTACCGACATACAAACTAACTATCAAGTGTGCATTACATTAGACAAAGGGATGCCATATTATAACCACAAAAAATACAATCAAAAGTGATAACATGATATCCTAACGTCACCATGAACAACTAAGAACCAAAAATATAAATTCTTAGTAATCCTACTCCCACCATTATTCTCGATCTCTCTCTAAATGAATAAAATGTGTTAAGACGTCTCAGAAATCTAGGTTCCGTATTTTTATATGATGGGTTTAACGAGTTATGGGTTAATGAATTTTTTTTAAAATGATTATTTTATTAATCTGGTGGATTCCGTTAGATGGGGGATATTTTTAAAAAGTTTTGTTAACGGTAAGGGTAGATATGTCCCGATAGTATAACAGAGATGGATATGAATAATATACCAAAGTAGAGGGATATATTTGGTCATTTTCCCTAAGGATTAATATATTGTTATCTATAGTCTCATTCTTTCTGTGAGGAAACATCCAATATAGAAGAGTTTTAATGATTGATATATCAAAATCTTTCAATGAAGAAATTGAGAGATCTTACTAACTTCCGCAAAAGCTTTGCATTTGGTGTTACCATTTATGATGGGAAGAGATAGCAAGTCATAATTTAAAAGTTCTCTTTATCATTTTTTAAAAAAACTTTATTAGCATAGATAAACTAGATCTGTTTACTTTAATGTGATTTTTCTGTGATTTTTTTAAAAAGATTTTTTTTTTTTGCATTATATAAGTTTAGTGCTTATATTAAGTCAACTTTTATACCCTTGAATATTCTTTTGTGTGTAATTTTCTTTTCTCATTCGATTCAAATCTCATTAATATTCTCTTATAAATTCAAAAGAGAAAACATAACAACCTACAAATAGAAACTGATTTTATCGACCGACTAATCTGTCGGTTATATGGCACATCTTATAAGCCATCAAAGAAACTTTTTCTCTCATTTTTTTCAATTATCTTCTTTTAAAAATACCGCTACATGACTCATCTCTTCAACTTCGTTATCCATAACTCTCAAACTTTTCATGTCCATAACTGTCAAATTTTAATTTATAAGTTAATGACACTTTATGCCATTCCTCCATTTTGTCAATATAAATTCATATTTTGTCAAGACTTCCACCCATAGTTAAGAATGATTACACGATTGATTGCACATGATATGAAACCACGGAAGAAGCATATAGTGCTAGAGTGATCGCTACTTTTTCGTTTCTTTGGTAGAAACAAATGTCGTAAGCTATATGTATCGATTAACTTGATTACCTAAAGACCTTAAATAGGAAAAAAAAGTCCCAACATTGATGAATATACAATTTATAGAAAACAAATCTGATAGACAAACACATTCCTAAAAATATAAATGTACCACAATAGAGAATCAAACAACAAAATAAGTAAACTTCAACATAAAAGTAATAGGTATACTGCAGACAAATATTCATACAACTTTTCGATAGATATAATATGTTACTACTATGGGGAATAAAACAATAAAAGAACATTATAACAAAATAAGAACAGTAGGTAATATTTCGATGGTGCTAATTTAAGTAGTCTTCTTTTCGTTTTGGATTGACATACTAATTTCCTAAGAACCAAGTCTTTTGTCACGAAGAGTTAATGAAAAATACAACAGGCGTTAATAATAAGATGGATTAAAACTTTGAGATCTGTTATAAATATATTATATTATGGATGTTCATTTAGTACTCCGTTGTAAATAAGCTTCCTGAAGAAGCTTATTCATATGGGACTCCGCCGTAAATATGTTTATCTATTTAGTACTCTATTGGAAATAAGCCTCCTAAAGAAGCTTATCCTTTCGGTACTCCGTTATAGATAAATATTACTTCTGGTAGAAAATTATCTATATCTGGCACATTAGCAGCTTACAAGCAGCTTACACAGCAGCTTACAGTAGCAGCTTACAAGCAGCTTACACAACAGCTTCCTTTCTTCTATAAATAGAGAAGAATTCAGTTCATTATGTACATTAGTTTGAAGTTGAATAACATATCAATCTTTCTATATACTTGTCTTCGGTTTCTTTACTTTACAGTCTTTATTTTATAACACGTTATCAGCACGAGTCTCTAATTTCATCATCACTACCTGACTGTGAGGCAACATACTGGTGAACCGAGTTCATTCAGAGCATTTTGAGAAAAATTACATCCTTGGAGTGGTGAACAACACGTTGGTTTTGTTAATTTCCAACTCTATGAAGAGATGAAATCCTTATGATGTCATTTCTCAAAGATAAGGCTTATTAATTTATAATTTTAATTTGATTTCCTTCATGAGCTTGAAAAATTATGCTTATTATCTCTGTCCATCACGTGCTAATTCTAAGCAACTAGTGATGCAGGACTTGCAGGTATATTGTGATTTAAAATACAAATTTGAAGCCTAAGAAGACAATGGATTATTGAATCAACTTGCTATGTTACGTGCTCTGTATACGTATTAGCATATAACAACTATTTTATATATATATATATATATACTTGTTTTCATCATGTTGTCATCTCCATAAAAGATTACAAAGTAAATAACAATGTCAAATCCATCTAAACTCCAGCAGAGTTTATGAGAAATATATAATTACCAACAATGGTAATATTTTCTAAGTCTCGTTATGATTTAACTTCATGGTTCACTTGAACTCCAGCAGAGTACGGCCACCAGAAGCGGCTATGTTTCATATATCTCATGGTAACTAAATTTTGTTAACCACCAGAAGTGTTATATGCCTATGACCACCAGAAGTGATAATTTAGGCTTGTTATGGTTACAATTAAGATAAGTTAGAGAAAATTCTCTATATTATATTCATACCTCGATTTGTTTCTGAAGTAGCAAATATCTTAAAAGAGGTTCGAAGCATCGCAATTTGATGTGTTTATGCACGTTCAGATAATTATGTTCTATCTTTCGAAGGAAGAGAACTTTTGATAACATTAATCCATTTCCTGAAATGAATGTGACAATATTAAATATGAACGCGCTCTTGATGTAAATATATTACGATTCACCTCCAGAAGAGGTAATACGATTGAGAGAATATAATCTCAATATTTTATACTTCAGATTTCTCCTGAAGTAGTAAATAATTAAAATTTTCTCCTGAAGCAGGAAAATATTATGTAGTGGTAAAAAAATATTAAAATTCTTAATTTTCGTCATTTATAAATTTAGAATTGTCTTTATATTGTTCATATGATTATGATTTTCTCTCATGACACCAGAAGTGTCTGAACAATATTTGATAGTACAAAATTTATCAAAAGCTCCTGAAGATCTAATTGTTTGTTTAGAAGACACATGACACCAGTAGTGTTAGATAAATATTAGATTGTGGATAATAAATAAAGGCTCTCGAAGAGCTTATATACAAATATGTCATTCATATTATATGATTATGGTCAAAATATATATTGTAGTAAACCTGAAGTTTACTAATAAATAGCTATCATATTGAGACTACAAATGACTAGAAGATTGAAAATCTTCATGTTTCCACAATCATAGGGGGTAAAATAATATGTATATGAGAAGTGACCCGCCTTATTTTTTAATTTATACTATATCATGTATCACAGTAAATCAAAAGTTTACTAATGCAAAAGCAGTCACAGTAAACCAGAAGTTTTACTGAGGCAAAAGTAGCTACTGTAAACCAGATATTTGCTGATACAAAAGTAGCCACAGTAAATCGGAAGTTTACTGATGCAAAAAGTTTATGTCATAGTAAACCAGAAGTTTACTTAGAGATAGCTCATGCCATGATAAACTTGAAGTTTTCATTTGCCATTTTTAAATGAGCTATTTGAGAATTTAGATAAACATATACTGAAGAACTAGAAGATTCTTTAAGAATTCTCTTGGGTTGCTTGTTCTCGTAATAAATTGATTATACCAGCTAAAGTTAGGACTAAAATCCCTGAATTCTGGAGTAATAAAAGGTGAATATGGGCCCATTCATGTCACGACCCAAAACTTAACCCGTCGTGATGGCGCCTATCATGGTACTAGGCAAGCTGACCTTTCCAAAACACTTTCAAAATTTAACATAAATGAATTAAGACATTTAAAATAATCGGAGTTTTTTAAAAAAGGGGTAAAATCCAATTAAAACATAAGTGCGAAAAAATAGCCCGACATTGGGGTGTCACTAAGTCACGAGTATCTAACAACCAATCTAGAAACAGAGTCTACTACAGTATGTGCCAAATGCCAATACAAGAGAGGAAAGATAATAAGAAAGGAGAAACAAGGACTGCGAACGCCGGCAGCTACCTCGTAAGTCTCCGATAATCAGCCCGCGCATGAACTCAGCGACAGCCAGAACCGTACACACCTGGATCTGCACATGAAGTGCAGGGTGTAGCATGAGTACAACTAACTCAGCAAGTAACTGAATTAAATAAGGAACTGAGAAACGGTAACGAGCTATAAAAATACAGTTCATTTCAAAAGTTTTCAGTAGAGAGTGAATATGCTTTCAATTCCGGTAGTGTAAGTCAAATCAGTTCGAGCTCAAGTAAAACAGATATGAATCTTCCAGAAATTTCATCACAACAACAGATAACAACTAAGTGCAACAATAAATAAAATCAAGTACAGCCTCTCAAGGCAGCAACCACTCAACTTATCTCAACAGCTCATACTCTCGGCTCTCAGCACTCAATACACAGTCTCAATATGTACCTGCGCTCACTGGGGGTGTGCAGACTCCGGAGGGGCTCCTTCGGCCCAAGCGCTATATTGCTGCGGCGCGTAGCCCGACCCAATATTTTTGTGGCGTGCAACCAGATCCAATATTGTTGCGGCATGCAATCCGATCCAATATCGTTGCGGCGTGTAACCCGATCCAAATATTATTGTGGCGTGCAACCCGATCCATATACCTCACAGCTCGCAGCTCGACACTCAGGCCCTATCTCAGTCACTAACCTCTCCAGTCCCTTGGGCTCACAGAATATCAATATAACCAGCCCTAACAGAGAATACAATAAGTATCAACAAGAAATGAGAGGAAACAGAGATATAATACACAATAAGACTGTGACTGAGTACAAGACAGCAATTAGCAGTCAATTCACCAAGTATAAGACCGCTGCGAGTCCAAACAGTGATATCATATGGCCTAAGCATGGTTTCTAACATGAAAGGCAGTCAATTGCTCAAAGACAAGGAAAAACAAGTAATAACAATGGCTATTCGACTTTACAGTCTCACGGGACGGACCAAGTCACAATCCCTCACGGTGCACGCTCGCATGCCCGTCACCTAGAATAAACGTCACCTCCAAATATCACATTATACCAATTCTCTCCTGACCTTGCCTTCCCTCTTTCTCTTGGCCCCACCTGTCCTCTCTCTCCTTGTCCCACACGCCCTCTAATCGGCGAGCGATCTCTACCACCTGCTGAAATGAAACATCTATCTCCAACACCCGAGCCATGCTAAACCGAATATCATGCTTGAGCCCCTCAATGAATCTACGGATATGCTCTCTAACTGTAGCGACCAAAGCAAGTGCATGTCTGGCAAAACCCGTGAATCTAACGGCATACTCTGACACTAACATAGTGCCCTGGTGCAGCTGCTCAAACACCGCACGCCATGCATCCCGAGGGGACTGAGGTACAAACTCTCTCAAGAACATCTCTGAAAACTGAGCCCATAAAAGTGGAGCTGCATCGGCCGGACTACCCAACTTATACGCTCGCCACTACTGATAAGACGCTCCTCTAAGCTAGAACATAGTAAAAGCAACCCCACTCGTCTCCACAATACCCAAAGTACGGAGAATGCGATGACAATCCTCTAGAAAACCTTGTGCACCCTCTAAAGCCAAACCACTGAAACTAGAAGGATCATATACTCTTGAACCTTGCAAGTCTAAGTTGCTCTTCCTCAGATGTTGCTGCCCTAACCACGAGCTGAACTAGAACCACAGGCTATGTCACCATGACACCTGGAACCTGACCAATGGGAACGCGCTACTCTGGAGTACAGACGGCGGGAGTCAGAGTCCCTCCCCCGATCTGTCAAGTAGCTGGCGCAACCAAAATCAACCCCACCTGAGCCAATGTACAAAACATGCTGGGGAACTATGCTAAAGTCTCCTGAAGTCTGGGGGTAGCAGCAGGCACCTCCGGTACCTATCCCCCAACTGGAGCTGCTGGCGGCTCCTCAACTGCTGCTCTGGTAGGTTCTCTAGTCAAAACCAGATTTAAAACTGTTACTTACCTCAAACTGAGCAAATCTCTACTCTGAAATGCCTTTGCCTCACAAATCGGTCTCCAAACGTCCCGAATCTTCTAACCACAAGTAGAACAATACAATCAATATAGGCTAAAGGGATCAATTCCACAAGAAATGTTCTAAATTATAGCCAAAAATCCGAAATTGGCCCGAACCCGGATCTTGGGCCCACGTATCGAAATCCAACAAAAGTCACAAAACCCGAAACCCCATTCACTCACGAGTCTAACCATACCAAATTTACTCAAATCCGATAACAAAATCCCAACTCAGGAGTTCTCCCTCTTTTTTCCCAATTTCTCACCCTAAATCACAAATTAGATGATAAAATTAAAGATGAAATCATGGGATTTAACCAAAACCAAGTAAGAATCACTTACCCCAATCAACTCCACAAAAATCCCTTCAAGAATCGCCCAATTCCGTGCTCCCAACTCAAGTTTTTGATAAAATGGCAAAACCTCCGTTTTTGGAAACTTTAATACTGCCCAGACATTTCCTTAATCGCGATCGCGGAAATAGCCTCGCGATCGAGAAGAACAACTTCGTTGCCCTAGGATTTTTACCCTACGCGATCGCGGAATCACCCACTCGATCGCGAATCACTGCCTCTCATACCTACGTGATTGCATCCTGCCTCACGCGATCGCATAGAGCACTGGTCACACCTCCCCTCCTAATCAAATCCTTCTACGTGAATGCGACCTTAGCCACGCGTTCGCGAGGCACAACTTCGCACACATACGCGATCACGTTCCTAACTCTGCGATCGCGTAGAACAAACTTACCTCAGCCCCGAATAAGCTTACGCGATCACGAATGAATCCCTGTGATCGCGTGCAAGAAAACCAGAACCTTCTGCAACCAGACTTCAACTATTAAGCCAAGTCCAAAAATAATCCGTTAACCACCCGAAACTCACCCGAGGCCCTCGGGACCTCAACTAAAAATAACAACACAGCCCAAAACATCATACGAACTTACTTGAGCCTTCGAATCACTCAAAACAATATCAAAACACCAATTACACCTAGCTTCAAGCATAAAGAGCTTCTTAACTTTCTAATTCCACAAACGACGCCGAAACCTACCAAACCACGTCCGATTGACCTCAAATTTTGCACACAAAGTATATTCAACATTACGGACCTACTCCAACTTCCGAAATCGGAATTCGACCCCGATATCAAAAAGTCAACCCCCGGTCAAACTTCTCAAAAATTCGACTTTCGCCATTTCAAGCCTAAATTAGCTACAGATCTCAAATTCACAGTCCGAACACGCTCCTTAGTCCAAAATCATCCAACGGAGCTAACGGAATCAATAAAACTCCATTTTGGAGTCGTCTTCACACACTTACGACTATGGTTAAAATCTTGAGACTTAAACCTCCATTTATGGACTAAGTGTCCTAAAACACTCCAAAACCCAAAACGAAATCTCTAGGCAAGTCACAATAGCAGAAATAGATATGGGAGAAGCAGTAAATAGGGGATTAGGACTAATACACTCAAAACGGCCGCCGGGTCATTACATCCTCCCCCACTTAAAATAATCGTTTATTCTCGAACGAGTCTAGAAACATACCTGGAGTCTCAAATAGGGGTGGATATCTGCTCCGCATCTCCCGCTCGGTCTCCCAAGTGGACTCCTCCACAGTATGACCTCTCCACTGCACCTTCACTGAAGCTATATCCTTGGACCTCAACTTCCGAACCTGCCGCTCTAAAATGGCCACCGGCTCCACATCATAAGTCATATCACCATCCAACTGAACCGTTCTGAAATCCAAAACATGGGACGGATCGCCGATATACTTCCGGATCATAGAAGCATGAAATACTGGATGCACACTCGACAAGCTAGGTTGCAAGGCTAGCTTATAAGCCACCTCCCCTATCCTCTGAAGTACCTCAAAAGGCCCAATGAACCGAGGGCTCAACTTGCCCCTCTTCCCAAACCTCATAAAACCCTTCTTGGGTGATACCTTCAGCAAAACTTTCTCCCCGACCATGAAAGACACATCACAGACCTTTCTATCAGCATAGCTCTTCTACCTAGACTGCGCCGTGCGAAGCCGCTCCTGAATCAATTTCACCTAGTCTAATGCATCCTGGACCAAGTCTGCACCCAAGAGCCTAGCCTCACCCGGCTCAAACCATCCTACCGGAGATCTAAACTGCCTCCCATATAAAGCCTCGTACGGAGCCATCTGAATGCTCGACTGATAACTGTTGTTATATGCAAACTCCGCGAGTGGCAGAAACTGGTCCCATGAACCCCCAAAATCAATGCCACAAGCACGCAATGTGTCCTCCAATATCTGGATAATGCACTCAGACTGTCCGTCCGTCTGAGGGTGAAAGGTTGTGCTCAACTCAACCTTAGTACCCAACTCTCGCTGCACCACCCTCCAAAACTGCGATGTAAACTGTGTGCCTCTATCTAAAATAATAGAAACTGGGACACCATGAAGGCGAACAATCTCTTGGATGTAAATCTCAGCCAACCGCTCTGAAGAATAAGTAGTACCAACTGGAATGAAGTGCACGGACTTGGTCAGTCGATCCAAAATCACCCAAATAGCATCGAACTTCCTCGAAGTCCATGGGAGCCCTACTACGAAATCCATGGTGATCCGCTCCCACTTCCACTCTGGGATCTCTAACCTCTGAAGCAAGCCACCCGGTCTCTGATGCTCATACTTAACCTGCTAACGGTTGATACACCAAGCCACAAACCCAACTATATCCTTCTTCATCTTCCTCCACCAATAGTGTTGCCTCACATCCTGGTACATCTTCGTGGCGCCTGGATAAATGGAATACTGCAAGTTGTGGGCCTCCTCAAGAATCAACTCCCGAAGCCCATCCACATTGGGCACACATATCCGGCCCTGCATCCTCAACATACCATCATCACCAATATCACATCTCTAGCATCACCTCGCCGAACCCTGTCCTGGAGGATGAGCAGATGGGGGTCATCATATTGACGCTCCCTGATACTATCATAAAGAGAAGACCTAGAGACCACACAGGCCAATACACGACTCGGCTCCTAAATATCCAATCTGACAAGCTGGCTAGCTAGGGCTTGAACATCCAATGCCAAGGGTCTCTCTGCTGCTGGAAGATACGCTAAACTCCCCAAACTCTCCACCCGGCGACTCAAGGCATCGGCCACCACATTGGCCTTCTCGGGATGGTACAAAATGGTGATATCAAAGTCCTTAAGAAGCTCCAACCACCTCCATTGACGCAAGTTAAGATCCTTCTATTTGAACAGATGCTACAAACTCCGATGATCAGTGTAAATTCACAATGGACCCCGTACAAATAGTGCCGCCAAATCTTCAAGGCGTGAACAATAGCTGCTAACTCAAGGTCGTGGACAAGATAGTTCTTCTCATGGGTCTTCAACTGGCACAAAGCATAAGCAATCACTCTACCCTCCTACATCAAAACACATCCAATACCGATCTGTGAGGCATCACAATACATTGTGTAGGAACCAGAAGCTGATGGCAGAACTAGAACTGGAGTCGTGGTCAAAGCAGTCTTGAGCTTCTGAAATCTCTCCTCGCACTTATCTGACCACCTAAATGGAGCACCCTTTTGGGTTAATTTGGTCAAAGGCGATGCAATAGATGAAAAACCCTCCACAAAACGACGGTAATAGCCTGTCAAACCAAGAAAGCTCCTAATCTCCGTGGTTGAGGACGGTCTGGGACAACTCTGCACCGCCTCTATCTTCTTCGGATGCACCTGAATACCCTCACTGGACACCACGTGCCCCAAGAACGCCACTGAACTGAGCCAAAACTCACACTTAGAGAACTTTGCATAAAGCTTCTCCTCCCTCAATCGCAGTAACACAATCCTCAGATGATGGGCATGTTCCTCCTGGCTACGAGAGTACACCAGGATATCATCAATGAATACAATGACAAATGAGTCCAAATACGGCTGAAACACATTGTTCATCAGATGCATGAACGTTGTTGGGGCATAGGTCAACCCAAAAGACATCACAAGGAACTCATAATGACCATATCGGGTCCTGAAAGCTGTCTTAAGAATATCTGAGTCCTGAATCTTCAGCTGGTGATACCCTGACCTCAAATCAATCTTGGAGAACACTATCTCTCCCTGAAGCTGGTCAAACAAATCATCAATATGCGACAAAGGATACTTGTTCTTGATTGTGATCTTGTTCAACTGTCTGTAATTAATGCATATTCTCATAGTACCATCCTTCTTCTTCACAAATAGAACTGGTATACCCCAAGGTGACACGCTAGGCCAAATAAACCCCTTATCAAGGAGTTCCTGAAGTTGCTCATTCAATTCCTTCAACTCAGCCGGTGCCATACGGTACGGTGGAATAGAAATGGGCTGAGTGCCCGGCACCAAATCAATACCGAAATCAATATACCTGTCGGGCGGCATGCCCGGCAGGTCCGCAGGAAACACCTCTGGGAAATATTGCACCACCGGAACAGAATCAATAGTAGGGGCCTCTGCACTAACATCCCTCACAACCCTTCTCAACCATCCGCCGAGCCTTCAAGTATGAAATCACTCTACTGGGAACATAGTCTGTAGAACCGCTTCACTCAACTCTCGGCAAATGTCACAGTCTTAGCGTGACAATCTAGAACAGCATGACATGGGGACAACCAATCCATACCCAATATCACATCGAAATTGACCATACTGAGCAGCAAAAGATCCACTCTGGTCTCCAGACCCCCAATGGTCACCACACATGACCGATATACGCGGTCTACAATAATAGTATCGCCCACAGGAGTGGATACATGAACAGATGAAACTAGAGACTTACAGGGAATATCCAGATAATGAACGAAATACGAGGACATATATGAATAAGTGGAACCAGGGTCAAATAATACAGAGGCATCTCTATGGCAAACTGAGACAATACATGTAATCACAGCATCCGAAGAAATAGCATCTGGTCTGGCAAGAAGAGCATAGAAACGGGCCTGGCCACCCCCTGATCGGGCTCCCCCTCTCCGGTGACCCCTAGATGACTGGGCTCCTCCTTGGGCTGGCTGAGCGGGTGGTGGAGGGGCTGGTGCTGATGACATAGACTGGATCCTTTGCGGAACTGGACCTTCCACTATATGGGGACACTCTCTCCTCATGTGACCAAACTCCCCACACTCATAACAACTCCTCGGTGCTGGTGCAGGGGACTGAAGGGAGCCCCGAGCACCGAGATGGCGAACCCTGACCTGATGGAGCACGAGATGAGCTTTGCGCTGGGAGGGCACCGAGAGATGAACGGCCCTGCTGATAACTGTGAGAACCATGGCCAGATGATGCACCACGGTGACCTGGACGAGCCGTATGAGCATGTCTGAAAGGACGGCCTCTACCATACTCGAGCTGACCCCCAGAAGGGGCACCGCTAAATCCTCCCTGTTCAAGAGGCCTCTTGGCCTCCCTCTCAACCCTCTCCTGACTGCGAACCATCTCAATATGACGATCAATGTCGACAACCTCATCAAAAGTAGCACCAGACACTCTCTCTCTGGTCATAAGTAATCACAACTGATAAGTGAGGCCATCTATAAACCTCATGATCCTCTCCCTGTCTGTGGGAACCAACCAGATAGCATGACGGGCCAACTCCAAGAATTGCATCTCAATTGCGTCACAAACATACCACCCTGACGAAGCTGCTCAAACTATCTGCGCAGCTCCTCTCTACGGGACTGAGGCATGAACTTCTCCAGAAAGATAACGGAGAACTGCTGTCAGGTAAGGGGCGTTGCGCCGACCGGCCTACGCCTCTCGTAAGCCTCCCACCAACTGAATGCAGCCCTAGAGAACTGAAAGGTAGTGAACGAGACCCCACTGGTCTCCAGAATACCTGTCGTATGGAGTATCCTCTGACACCTGTCCAAGAAACCATGTGCATCCTCTCCCTCTGCACCACTGAAAGATGGAGGCTGGAGTCTCCCAAACCTCTCCAATCTACCCTGCTCATCCTCATGCATAGCAGGAACCACATAGTCCTGAACAGCTGCAACCGGCTAGGCTAGGGGTGCCTCCGGTGTCTGAAATCCCTGTACCACCTGCTCTGGTGTGCGGGCAGCGGGAGTCTGAGCACCTCCCCCGGCCTGAGAAGTAGTTTTGCGGCCGGAATAGAGATCGCCTAAGCAAGACTGGTACACGCGGTCAGAATCTGAGTTAAGGCCTCCTGAAGGCCTGGAATCACAATAGGCACAGGTGGTGCCTGAGATGGTGCATCAACAACGAGAATCCGGTTCTTATTTGGGGCAACTGGTGGATCTGCAGGTACTTCCCCAGCTGATGTACGGGCTGCACCTCTGCCCCTACTGCAACATTTATCGCGACCTCGGCCTCTCGCGGCCCTGGCTAGTGGTACCGGTGGCTGTCCATCCTGCCCGATAGTACGAGTCCTCACCATCTGTAAGAGATTAAAACAACAGATGTTTAGTTACTAGAATCAATAGATTCACTCGACAAGAATTCAAGAATGTGAAGTTTCCTAAGGGTTCGGCAGCCTTTTGAAGATAAGTACAGACGTCTCCGTACCGATCCGCAAGAATCTACTAAACCTTCTCATGACTTGTGACCCTATACAACCTAGGCGCTGATACCAACTTGTCAATACCCAAAACCTAACCCGTCGTGATGGCGCCTATCGTGGTACTAGGCAAGCTGACCTTTCCAAAACACTTTCAAATTTTAACAAAAATGAATTAAGACATTTAAAATAACCGGAGTTTTTCATAAAATGGGGTAAAACTCAATTAAAACATAAGTGTGGAAAAATAGCCCGACATCGGGGTGTCACTAAGTCACAAGCATATAACAACCAATCTAGAAACATAGTCTACTACATTATGTGCCAAATGCCAATACAAGAGAGAAAAGATAATAAGAAAGGAGAAATAAGGATTGCGAACGCCGGCAGCTACCTCGTAAGTCTCCGATAATCAGCCCGCGCACGAACTCAGCGACTGCCAGAACCGTACACACCTGGAGCTGCACATGAATTGCAGGGTGTAGCATGAGTACAACCAACTCAGCAAGTAACAGAATTAAATAAGGAACTGAGAAACAGTAACAAACTATAAAAATACAGTTCATTTCAAAAGTTTTCAGTAGAGAGTGAACATGCTTTCAATTCCGGTAGTGTAAGTCAAATCAGTTCGAGCTCAAGCAAAACAGATATGAATCTTCCAGAAATTTCACCACAACAACAGATAACAACTAAGTGCAACAATAAATAAAATCAAGTACAGCCTCTCAAGGCAGCAATCACTCAACTCATCTCAACAGCTCATACTCTCGGCTCTCAACCCTCAATACACACTCTCAATAGGTACCTGCGCTCACTGGGGGTGTGCAGACTCCGGAGGGGCTCCTTCGGCCCAAGCGCTATATTATTGCAGCGCGTAGCCCGACCCAATATTGTTGCGGCGTGCAACCCGATCCAAAATATATATATATATATATATATATATATATATATATATATATATATATATATATATATATATATATATATATATATATATATGCCCGAAGGCTTGTTGTGGCGTGCAACCTGATACATATACCTCACAGCTCGCAGCTCGGTACTCAGGCCCTATCTCAGTCACTAATCTCTCCAGCCCCTCAGGCTCACAGAATATCATAATAACCAGCCCAAACAGAGAATACAACAAGTATCAACAATAAAAGAGAGGAAACAGAGATATAACACACAATAAGACTGTGACTGAGAACGAGACATCAATTAGCAGTCAATTCAACAAGTATACGACCGCTGCGTGTCCCAACAATGATATCATATGGCCTAAGCATGGTTTCTAACATGAAAGGCAGTCAATTGCTCAAAGACAAGGAAAAACTAGTAATAACAATGGCTATTCGACTTTACAGTCTCACGGGACGGACCAAGTCACAATCCCTCACGGTGCACGCTCGCACGCCCGTCACCTAGCATGTGCGTCACCTCCAAATATCACATTATACCAATTCTCGGGGTTTCATACCCTTAAAACCAGATTTAAGACTGTTACTTACCTCAAACCGAGCAAATCTCTACTCCAAAATGCCTTTGCCTCACAAATCGGTCTCCAAACGTCCCGAATCTAGCCACAAGTAGAACAATACAATCAATATAGGCTAAAGGGATCAATTCCACAAGAAAAGTACTAAATTATAGCCAAAAATCAGAAATTGGCCCGAACCCGGCTCCTGAGCCCACATCTCGAAATCCGACAAAAGTCACAAAACCCGAAATCTCATTCACTCATGAGTCTAACCATACCAAATTTACTCAAATCCAATAACAAAATCCCATTAAAAACCTCAAAATCCCAACTCAAGAGTTCTCCCTCTTTTCCCCCAATTTCTCACCCAAATCACAAATTAGATGATAAAATTAAAGATGAAATCATGGGATTTAACCACAACCAAGTAAGAATCACTTACCCGAATCAACTCCACGAAAATCCCTTCAAGAATCACCAATTCCGTGCTCCTAACTCAAGTTTTTGATAAAATGGCAAAACCCCCATTTTTGGAAACTTTAATACTGCCCAGACATTTCCTTAATCGCGATCGGGGAAATAGCCTCGCGATCGTTAAGAACAACTTCGCTTGTCAAGACTCAAAATCTAAAAAGGCCGTGATGGCGCCGGACACCACTGTCAGGCAAGCCAACCATAATCAATTAACTTAATTACCCATTTTAGTATTTTTGAAATAAAAACTTATTCAATGAAATTGTAAAGATAAAACTCATAGAGTAAATGATAAATATTTTTAGCAACTAAATTTCTAAATAATTCACAACCATTCCCAAACCCCGGTGTCACAAGTGCATGAGCATTTACTAGAGAATTAAAAATAAAATACAGCATCTGTCCGGAATATAAATTAGACAGGAAAATATAATAACTCTGAAGGAGATTCTATTAGCTGCGGATCGTAATATAGAATGCAGCTCACCTATATCCCCACAATTATTAACCACACCTCTGCGCCCACAAGACCGTTATACATATATGTATCTGCACAATAAAATGTGCAGCAAGTGCAGTATGAGTACGAAAACAACGTGTACGCAATAAGTATCAAGCCTAATCTCGAAGTGGTAGAGACGAGATAGCCGACTTTGACACTCACTATGGGTCAATAATAATAATTGAAATAAAACTAGAATATCTAAATCAGCATGATTCACAGAATTTATAATAATTTATTTAACCAGCAGAAATAATCAAATTCCTTCAAATGCAACAATTCTCAATATATTAATTAAATTCCTTCAATTAAAATAATCTCCAATTTATCAATTAATCTCATTTACAGGAATAATAATTAATTCCTTAACAAGCAGGAATAATAATTCATTAAATTTCAAGGATTCTCCAATTTATCAATTAGCTTCACAAGCTGAAATAAACTATTAAGGTATCGTGTAATTATTATTATTAAGCACAATTTTTGTCGAGGTCGTTCGGCCCGATCCAGAGTGTCGTGTACACTGTCGAGGGACGTGCGACACGATCCATAGATGCATCTATCCTGCCGAGGCGTTCAGCCCGCTCCACAAGAAAGGAGGACATTTTTCTTATGTACCTCCGAGAATGAGAGTATGTTTATTATAAGATAAATTCGAGAGGATGAAGAATTTTATTTAGCAATTTATTTAATCTAAACACAAATTAAGCATATGAAATTTTATCTTTTACTACCTTTCATAACAATTCACAATATACACATCAAATAATTTAATTAATAAAGAATATAATTTACACAAGTAATTCATGCTTTGAATCCTAAACTACCCGGACTTTAGTATTAATAGTAGCTATACACGAACTCTCATCACCTCGTACGTACGTAGCCCTCGCAATTAGCAATAATTATTTAATAATCCCTATGGGGTAATTTTACCCCTCACAAGATTAGACAAGAGACTTACCTCGTCTCAAAGTCCACTTTCTGATTACCACGTCGCGTTGAATTCTCGATTCGACGCCGAAAAATCCGAAACTATCCAAATATTATACAAATAATTAATATATGCTAAATGATTCGAAATTTATCTATTAAATAAATTACCTTATCCAAAATGGTAAAATTCCTAAAATTCACCCCGGGCCCACATGCCCGGATTTCGAAAATTTTCGGAGGGAATCGTTACCCATAATCTCAAGAACTCAAATATATAATTTCCATCCAATTCCATAACCATTTACGTGGTGAAAAATCAAAAATACCAATTTCTAAGTTTTTCTTCAAAACTCCAAATTTTTATAAATTTTCATGTCTAAATCTATATATAAACCATGTATTTAACTTGCAATAGGTGTGAATTAACTTACCTCCAAGTTGCTAGGTGACTGCTCCTCTCAAACAGCTCCCAAGATCGTCCAAGAATGAAGAAATAAGCAAAAATGCTCAAATCCCCGCTTTAAACACTCACTGCCGAGCGATAATCACGCCCGCGGCAAAATTTTTCGCACCTACGGCTTCGCACCCGCGATGGATTTTTCGCACATGCGGCTTCGCACCCGCGATGAATTTTTCGCACCTGCGGCTTCGCACCCGCAATAAATTTTTTGCACATGTGGCTTCGCACCCGCGATAGAATTTTCGCACCTGCGGCTTTGCACCCGCGATGAATTTTTCGCACCTGCGGCTTCGCACCCGCGATGGATTTTTCGCACCCGTGATGGATTTTTCGCACCCGCGGCTTCGCACCCGCGATGGATTTTTCACAACCGCGATCACACCAGATATCAGCTGCCTCAACTCTTCTTCAAATTCCAAATTCGATCTGTTAACCACTCGGAATCCACCCGAGGCCCTCAGGACCTCAACCAAATATACCGACAAGTCCTACAACATCATATGAACTTATTTGAAACCTCAAATCACATAAAACGATGTTAAAACCATGAATTATGCTCCAATTCAAGCTTAATGAAACTTTAAATTTTCAACTTCTACATTCGATGTCGAAACCTATCAAATCAACTCCGATTGACCTCAAATTTTGCACACAAGTCATAAATAACATAACGGAGCTATAAAAAATTTTGTAACTGTATTCCGACTCTGGTATCAAAAAGTCAACTCCCCGGTTAAACTTCCCAACTTAAATTCTTGTTATAGCCATTTCAAGCCTAATTTCACTACGGACTTCCAAATAAAATTCTGATCATGCTCCTAAGTCCAAAATCACCATACGGAGCTGTTGGAATCATCAAAATTCTATTCCGGGGCCGTTTGCACATAATTCGACATCCGGTCACTATTTAAACTTAAAAATTTTAATTGTTTCATCAAAATTCTATATCTCGGGTTAGAGACCTCGGAATTTGATTCCGGGTATACGCCCAAGTCCCAAATCATGATACGGACCTACCGAAACTGTCAAAATACTGATCCGAGTCCGTTTGCTCAAAATATTGATCAAAGTCAAACTTGGCCTTTTAAAGCCAACTTAAGGAACCAAGTGTTCCGATTTCAACCCAAACGCTTCTAAATCCCGAACCAACCATCCCTACAAGTCATAAATCATTAAAGCATATACACGAAATTTTATTTAAGGGAGCGGGGTTCTAAAAGTCAAAACGACTGGTTGGGTCGTTACATCGCTGCCCCATGATTTTTACCCTACGCGATCGCGGAATTACCCACGCGATCGCGGATCACTGCCTCTCATACCTACGCGATCGCATCCTGCCTCACGCGATCACATAGAGCATTGGCCACACCTCCCCTCCTGCTCAAATCCTTCTACACGAATGCGACCTTAGCCGCGCGTTCGTGAGGTACAACTTCGCACACATACGCGATCGTGTTCCTAACTCTGCGATCGCGTAGAACAAACTTGCCTCAACCCCGAATAAGCTTACGCGATCGCGAATGAATCCCTACAATTGCGTACAAGGAAACCAGAACCTGCTGCAACCAGATTTCAGTTATCAAGCCAAGTCCAAAAATGATCCGTTAACCATCCGAAATTCACCCGAGGCCCCCGAGACCTCAACCAAATATACCAACACATCCAAAAATATCATACGAACTTAGTCGAGCATTCGAATCACTCAAAACAACATCAAAATACCAATTACACCCAGATTCAAGCCTAAAGAACTTCTAAACTTTCAAATTCGACAAACGACGCCGAAACCTACCAAACCACGTCCGATTGACCTCAAATTTTGCACACAAATCATATTCAACATTACGGACCTACTCTAACTTCCGGAATCAGAATTCGACCCCGATATCAAAAAGTCAACCCCCAGTCAAACTTCTCAAAAATTCGACTTTCGCCATTTCAAGCCTAAATTAGCTATAGACCTCAAATTCACAGTCCGGACACGCTCCTATATCCAAAAATTACCCAACGGAGCTAACAGAACCGACGGAATTCCATTCCGGAGTCGTCTTCACACACTTACGATTACGGTCAAAATCCTGAGACTTAAACCTCCATTTAGGGACTAAGTGTCCCAAAATACTCCAAAAATCAAAATGAAACCTCCCGACAAGTCACAATAGCAGAAATAGATATGGGAGAAGCAGTAAATAGGGGAGCGGGACCAATACACTTAAAATGACCGTCCAGGTCGTTACAATTCACCTATCATGTGAACCACTTATAGATGCATATATGATATGGTTACATGTGTATTTATTGTCAACCTACAGTTTGGCATTTGAAATTGCCTTTCTCAATTAAGAGCATAATTTTCAGATTATGAAATCAAGATAGTTCATCTTGATGATGCTGGTTTATATCCAAGCTAGTTTAGCATTGAATACCTCATATTAATGGCTAAACTATTGCTTATGAGAATAAAGCCTCATATGTTGGTCTAAGATTTTCTAAATAGCATACAGTAGCACGTGTATGCATCAGACCAACAAAATATGATAAGTCCTCCCCTCATAATTGGTTTAGGATCAGAAACCAAATATTTTTACTATCTAATAACTTTTGATGTGTGGTATATGATTAATTTCTCTACCACAATGTACTAAGATAGGTTTTTCAAAGAAGATTGGGGATATGTGTTAGTATTTCTAACATTTAGGGATGGAATAAATAGCTAAAAGATATGCTATATGAATCGAATTATCATTAATATGATCCTCACTTAGAAGATAATTCAAGTCAAATGCCAGAAGCATTTGTTGATCCAAAATTAAATATCATATTTCAGCTGCAAATGCTCCTATTAAAATTAAAGTCCTTGAAGGATAAAGTTTATTGTACGCCTGAAGCGTAGTAAACCGATCGGTTCCAAAGCTAACAATCCTTGAAAAAGGATAAGAGCAAATGATCAAAATGATCATAATGAGAAGGAAATGAGCTCAAGAAGAGCCCACGACATAACATTTCATGAAAGTCCAGAAGAAGTTCAGGTACCTGAAAATAAGGAAAGTGATGAGATCTCAACAAGTTATGTCACTTAGGAACCGATACAAAACGATCGTCGACGATATATTTGATACAATATTGATACAATATAGTTCACAATATTGTAAAAGATTGTGAGGATCGGACCTGTAGTCCAGACACCTGAAGATGTCATGCCATCTAAATGCAAGTCATAACCTATATGACTCATTTGATTAAGTCTATATGAAGATCACTAAAGGATTTAAAATTCCTGAAACATATAGTTCAAAGCATCGTGAAATGTATTCAATCAGATTACAAAGATCTTTGTACGGTTTAAATCAATCTGGACGCATGTGATATAATCGCCTCACTGAATTGATAAATGAAGGTTATGTAAATGATGACATTTGTCCATGTATTTTTATAAAGAAAACAACATCATAGTTTGTTATACTTGTTATTTATGTTAATGGCATAAATCTCATAAGAACTCCATAAGAGCGCCAAAGGAAAAAACTTTGTCTTAGTCTGCAAATTAAATATTTAGCAGACGGGGTCTTTATCCATCAATCTGTCTATACAGAAAAGGTCTTAAAACGCTTTTACATGGACAAAGTACACCCGTTAAGTACACCAAATGAGT
Source organism: Nicotiana tomentosiformis (assembly GCF_000390325.3). NCBI lineage: Eukaryota > Viridiplantae > Streptophyta > Magnoliopsida > Solanales > Solanaceae > Nicotiana > Nicotiana tomentosiformis. Next base: position 109,252,135 of record NC_090813.1, read on the forward strand.
GTTCGATCACATGAAGTGAATAAGGATCCGTTCCGACCTCTAGAAGAAGATGAGGAACTCCTTGGTCCTGAAATACTCTATCTCAGTGCAATTAGTGCACTTATGTATCTTACTAATGCTAACAAAGGTGGTGCATATCATATTGGTTGTGCAGATACAAGTTATTTATCTGATCCCTATAAAGTTCGTTTTCAAATCGGGTATATGTTTACATGTGGAGGTACTGTCATATAATGGTGCTTCACAAAGCAATCTATTGTTGCTACTTCTTCAAATCATGCTGAGATGATAGTTATTCATGAAGCAAGTAGGGAATGCATATGGTTGAGATTTGTGATTCATTTTATTCGAGAAAAATGTGGGTTAGAATGTGATAAAAAACCCACAATATTATACGAAGACAATGCTACATGCATAGCCCAATTAAAGGGATGATTTATAAAAGGAGATAGAACGAAGCATATTTCACCAAAATTATTCTACACACACGATCTTCAGAAAAATGATGACATCGATGTGCAACAAATCCGTTCAAGTGACAATCCAGCGGATTTGTTCACTTTGCCAACTTCAACTTTTGAGAAGATGGTATACAAGATTGGAATGCAGAGACTCAAATATTTGGAACAAGGTTTTCATCAGGGGGGAGTGAAATACGCGTTGTACTCTTTCTTCCTTACTAAGGTTTTTCCCATAGGGTTTTTCTTGTAAGGTTTTTTCCTTCACTAGGATTTTTTCTACTAGGTTTTTCCTAGTAAGATTTTAACGAGGTACAATATCTTTTAATGAACATCCAAGGGGGAGTGTTATAAATATATTATATTATGGATGTTCATTTAGTATTCCGTTATAAATAAGCTTCCTGAAGAAGCTTATCCATATGGGACTCCGCCGTAAATATGTTTATCTATTTAGTACTCTATTAGAAATAAGCCTCCTGAAGAAGTTTATCCTTTCGGTACTCCGTTATGGATAAATATTACCTCTGGTAGAAGATTATCTATATCTGATACATTAGCAACTTACAAGCAGCTTAGAGTAGCACCTTACACAACAACTTGCAATAGCAGCTTACACAGCAGCTTCCTTTCTTCTATAAATAGAGGAGAATTCAATTCATTATGTACATTAGTTTGAAATTGAATAATATCAATCTCTCTCTATATTTGTCTTCAATTTCTTTACTTTACAGTCTTTATTTTATAACAAAATCTATTTTTTTAAAATTAAAATTAAAAAGTCATTAAAATATATTTTTGAATATAATAATAAAATAAAAGTTCATAAATTTAATAAGTTCTTTCATAACTGCCAGAAACGCGGTGTAATTTACTAGTAACAAGATATCGTACGTGATCGCTTATACTTAATTTACCTTGTTTGACTGTTGGAAACGAATGCGAAGTCAGGAAAAATCAAGAGCAACAACACTGTTAGACACGATAACAATATGACATTCTCTCCACATTTAGCTTTTTCAAGTGTCACGTGTATATTAATTGCAAATTAAATAGTTTAATATGTGGTACGACGCGTGGAGGTAGCTATTTTTTTGTTTCCTTCAAAGCCAAAACCATCAATAGCTAGCCCAAATTAAGTCATATAGGGACCAGCTGGGCACTTTTGTGAAAGATTAGTAAATCTATTTGATAGCCACATGCATTTGTTGTTATTTATCAAATTTAAAGCTCCACGTACGACACTGCATTTTATGAGTGAACTACATGCATTGTCTAGAACTCGGTCACACTCACACATTCAATCGAAGTTGTGTAAGTTCAAAAAGTCTATTAATCAGTAGCCACCTACTGTTTGATATAAACACGGAACAGAGAAATAAAAAAAATAAAAAAAACAGTTGTTAATGCAACCAAGAGATTATATCACAAAATGGCTACCTCTATGTGTTTTGTACGTTCATAAAACACATAATTCTTGGTTATCACAAAATACCGGGACAACCAAGGTTTGAGGAACTGTCAATTCTTCAAGCAATCTAACTAACTACTCTAATTCACCCGTAACTTGTCTGGCTTATCTGTATTCTGCTTCTCTTAAAGGACAATGCAATAGTATTTTGCGACAATGCATACACAACGTTGTTAGCAAGATAAGATGCAAAATATTTGTTTTCTGGCTTTGTAATCAACGTATTACTGTAATTAAGTTATTGTCTAATTTACACGTTTGTAATACTTATGATTGTGCATGTTCCAACAATTAGGATAAAAGATTCTTCTTTGATTCAGAGTTTTTGGACGTTAAACTATGAAACTCTATTTGAAGTATTTGTTTGGAAAAGAAAAAGAAATTGCCTTCAAAACACCTTTAGGATACTTTACAAAAACTTTCTTGGAAACATTAAAAAATTAAAATAGTTTATGTCTTTTGTGATGGGAAATACCTCCTAAAGGTTAGACATGAAGCTAGTATTTAAACTTTATGGGTTTAAAATTATAATCCTTTTAAGATATTGAGTTCTGAATTAATAATTCGTACATATTTATTAAATTTCTTATACAAATATAAAATTTAAACAAAAGCTGATGAATTCGATCGAATTCGTAACCTTCCGCTCTACTAAAGGTGTATACAAATATTGTTGCAATAAAGTTCACGGTGAGATTAATAAATTAGTAAATTTATTATATGCCACTGGTGTAACTTGGGATTTGTATATGCAGTGTTTCCCCGTGTAACTCTAGGTGGCTTGGTTATTTAACAAATTTGTGCTTAAAAAAAAAAAAAAAAAATGTAGGAGGTGATAAATGAAGAAAACAAAAGTAAAAAAAGTAGAAAGTGATGGCTTGTGTCTTTTGTGATGGGAAATACATCCATAAATATCGGCTGATGAGGGAAAAGGAAAGCTTACGTCGAAAGAAAGAAGTGGATCAAAAGCCCAAAAGGTGGTCAAAATTATCGCAATTTTCAAGGAAGGCCGTAAATACCGCATACTTTTATAGGTACTCTCCTTTCATTTCTCACTTTGTTCAGTCATTTGTAGTATTAGTGTGTGAAGAACAGAGAAGAGATGGAGTCAAGACTTAGAAGAATAATCCCACAACTCTGTTGTACACAGAAGAATAACCAAAAGTTTCTTAGCATAAATCTAGCCACAAGCTATCCTAACCTTAATGAGCAAGTCAAGGCATGAATTTTCTTTTCTTTTGTCTCCACTACCTTCATGTTTTCTCTATTCTTGGCCCCATTTGCCACTTTTGTTTTCTTCCCCTTAATTATGTTCTACCTCAAAATCAAGATTATATAGTATATCATGCCGAAATTACATGGAATGGTTCTTGTTCCGTTCATTCTTTTATTAATTTCAACTAATATGGTATCCCAAAAATCTATTGTGTTTGGGTTCATTGATCATGATCAAGTTTCAAAAAGACCTGATCCTCTGCATCAGTTCAAGTTATATAACGGAACTTATAATCTTGGCAACAAGCACTATTGGGCTGTAAGTTTTATTTATAATGAAATAAAAAAAGTTACTACATAGTTTTGATTGCTAACAAGGGAAGCTGCTGATATGTATTTGTTTTTTCCTGAAATTTATAGTCTGCGGCTTTCACAGGCATCCACGGATACGCTATTGCTGGGATTTGGTTATTATTTGGATTGGGATTTGGGAGTTATATGATATATAAGTATTTCCATGGCAACTCAACTCCAATTGTTGACTATCCACCTTCTTCCTACATTTTGATGTTCTTGCTCGTTGTTCTGTTTACCATTCTTGCCATGTAAGCTGCTTATTTCTTGGTTTTTGGATTTCGATTATCAAATATGTTGGAGAACTATTTTTGAACTGATTCTGTGCTCTGTTACAATTTTAGAAAGAAAATACACATATACACACGTTTGTTAAGATGAGAAGGAAGTTGTTTCAGGAAATAACTTTAGTAGTAAATAATACTATCATATTCTTAAGTAAATAAGTAAAAGGACACGTTGATTACAAAGCCAGAAAACAAATATTTTGCATCTTATCTTGCTAACAACGTTGTGTATGCATTATGGAAACCACTCTAGAAGTTTTCTATTCATTAATTATTCTTATTTATGCTGGAGTAAGTTGTCTTGTCTTATTTTCAGGCAACTAGTTCAGTTATTACGGAAAGTTAACGCTATCAATGCATTGAAGTTAAGAGTCATTATTAAACGCATATTTGTGTAACAATCCCTTTCTTCTCCCCTGCTTAAAATGATGATTAATGACCTATATATATGTAGTAAAGCGATTGGTCTTCTCAAATGGGGATAAAGTATTAATTGCTAAACATTTCATTCGTGTTACATTTTACTAGAGAAGGAGTAAAAAGAAGAAGACTGATTGATGTGTCTGCTTTATTTTTGTATGGAAGAGTTGCAAGCAGTGTTATTTTGGCTGCAAACAATGGTTTTGAACATAGAGTGGAAAGGCTTCGCCAAACAATTTTTGATGCTGGTGGGGATACTCGTCAAACCATTAGAAGAGTAATAAAGGTTTTGCTAAATATGCAAACTGTTTTAAGTCCTTATGATTCAGTGGCAAACCAGATGTTGAACTTGACAACTCATAGACTTCGAAGAGGATCTATTATGATTCAACAGTTTGTTGACAAAACCAGACATTCAAGTAATGAAGCAATTACAAGTCTGTAAGTCACTTCTTTAATTTCCCTGTGCGATTGTCGTTCTTATGTTTAATATCTCTTTCATTAACCTATTCCTCTGTTTTGCAGGTATGTTGCAAATATTGTTGTTGTGACTGTCAATTTGGTATTTTTGGTTAGTGCATTAGGTGAGATTCTGTCACACATTGCATATTTTTTTAGTCATTAGAATATTTGAAAGCAGATGTACTTCAATGTTTGGGTGTCAAAGTAGAGAGGTTGTGATTTTGTGTGAGTTATAATAATATAAGCTATTACTCTATTTCTACTTTTGCTATCATCTTTGCTATTTTTTCTGTTTAATTCTTTCTAACGTACGTTTAAATCGACCCACGACATGGTTAGACTAATGGAATGCTGCTTTGGCTCAGTTTTGCTCGTTTGGCATTGGCCTCTTGGATTTATAATGTAAGTGAGATTTTGGCACTCGTAATTTGACACATAATCACCTTTATATTATTAGGGATCCTAAACTGCTGTTAATCTTTGTTGTGTTAAACTAGAATAATCTTTTGCTGCTGGATTTTGACAACTCTAAATTGGGTGCTGACTGGCTTTGATTTCTTCTCCCATACGTGAGCACACATCCTATTCTCTCCTTTTCAATTAAGTTTATTTTTCATATTATAATATATATAATTTTGGCACATGTTATATATGCAGCTTTGCAGAAGACACGTGCTCAGCTTTAGAGGACTTTCAACAGAATCCCAAGAACAATAGCTTGCAACTTATACTTCCCTGTGCAGAAGCTGGAACTTCTGATAAAATATTGGTACAGATTGGCTCCACTGTTCATAATTTCATAAGTCAGGTACTGTTATCTACTCCTATTATAGTAGAAACAATAGACGAGCATTATCTCAGCATTACTGAGGCAGATTATTTATTTTTTTTTGGTTGGTTTCCAGCTAAATTCTAAGTTGACAGAAGTGCAAGGATTAGGATTAAATGATATGGGGGAAAATAACTCAGGAAAAAGAGGAATTTGCGACCCCTTCTCTGGTGCACCTAATTTCAGCTTCACACCTGGTCTCTGCCCTAAGGATACTATTCCAATTGGAGAACTGAAATATGTAAGTTTTAACTTTTAAGCAGTTACTTATAGAACATGAATAAGAATCTTTACAGCTCATCTAGTTAAAAATTGGGAATTGCTTCCTGTTACCGTATCACAATGCTATTTCATTCAAATTTTAAGTTATATATACGAACAATGTGAAAATATTTTACATCATCAGTTCAATTCAATTCCGGTTATAACATGTTATTACTATTGTCACGTTACTATAGGCTCTATATGAAAAGTTAACCGTTATTGTCAGTCAATTCACAAAATTTAAATTCATTTATTTCTTCCTCACGGCACCCCCTTTTCATCCCTTACTCTTCTACTTTTGAGTTCCTTGGTGACGTAGATCAGCAGCGAATACATCTTGCCCCAAGCATATGACACCTTTCGTCGAATTCTTTTATTAAATATGTCTATATAGATTATAAGCAAAATAAAACTATATTGAGTGTAAATATAAAATAATGACATCACTTGTCATTATAGTTTTTTATTCATTTATTAATTTTTTTCAAATATTGACACTTGTGAAAAATCCTGTATACACGCATGTAGATTAGACACGTAGAGATACTGTGGCGTGATTTTCCTACTTCTATTGAAGCCTTCACAACCAGTCTGTCTATTGGTTATAGCTTTACAAAGGATTTTAACATTTGATCTTATATATACACTACTAGTGTAAATAAATTTTGCACTATTAGTATATCTTAACATGTTATAGTAGCTTACCTATTTTATTTTTCAAGTTATGAATCCCACGAATTATGGAGGATTACCTGTAGTAACGTAACTTAATAAGTAGTGTCTTTTATACTATCATCATCGTATATAAAATTTGAACTCTATCAAGAATGCTTATGTTTGCCTGTAGGTTCTGTCAAGAGTGACATGTTATGGAGAAAATTCTACAGCCAATTGCTTGGGTGAAGGGAGATTCATTCCACAGGCATCATCCATGATGTTATTTGCTTACACTGAATCTATTCAAGACTTGATAGAAATATTCCCTGATTTATTGAGCCTAACTCAGTGCTCCACAGTAAAACAAGCATTTTCCAACATTTTACAGTACCAGTGCAGGCCATTTCGAATTTCAGCACGAATACTATGGTCATCTATGTTGTCACTTTCGATTATTATGGTACTTCTGGTATTGACATGGATAGTAAAAGCTCATCAAGAAAGAGGAAGAAACTTTGGTACGTGTTCCATTGTACCTATATCCGCCTAACGATGCCAAGAAAGTACTTGGCCAAAAACAGATATTGTGCAGGCAATGTAAAGAAGATGTACATGGTTTGCCATTTTTCCTTTTGACAATTATAGTTGAAGTATACAGTATACTCTTTCCCCTGAAGTCGCAAGACGCCAAACAAATGGGGGTTAAGCTATACAGACAATAGAGAATATTTACCAAAAATGTACTTGATTTATTTGTTCTTGTCGTGTACATATTTAATTTTGGCATGATTAGTTCTTGATGGCTACTCGAGGCTAAGTGTTGGCCATGTATATTTGCTAAATTGGCAGATTTGTAACACTACTTCTCGACGTATACGCTACATCTTGATTGATTTTAGTTCTGTCTGTTCGTTGGATTGCTTTGAAGGTTACTGGATCACTTTCTGCAGATTGGTAAAAAGCTTTAGAAAAAAATATCAACATCATTTAGTGTTTATACAAAAAAATAAATTAGGCATGTCACGCATACAAATACTTTATCACTTGATAGTAGTTAAATGATACATATTTCTTTTATTAATTATTATTATTATTATATAGTGTAAACTTAAAACATCCATGATGTGAGACTTGAATCACAGGTCATCCCAACTTCCCAAGTAGAGGTTGTTTCAAGTACCTTGGGTTGGTTATCCGGGGGAGGGCAGATCGACGAGCATGTCACACACCGTATTGAGGTGGGGTGGATGAAGTGGAGGTTAGCATCTGGAATCATGTATGACAAGAGAGTGCCACTGATACTCAAAGGTAAGTTTTATAAAGCGGTGGTTAGACCAGCCATGATGTATGGGGCTGAGTGTTGGCCTATTAAGAACTCACATATCTAGAAGATGAAAGTAGCAGATATGAGAATGTTGAGGTGGATGTGCGGGCACACTAGGATGGATAAGATTAGGAATGATGATATTCGGGAGAAGGTGGGTGTGGCTCCCATTGATGACAAGATGCGGGAAGCGAGACTCAGATGGTTCGGGCACGTATAGAGGTGAAGCCCAGATGCTCCGGTAAGGAGGTGTGAGCAACTGGCTTTGGAGGGCACGAAAAGAGGTAGAAGGCGGCCTAAGAAGTATTGGGGAGAGGTGATCAGGCAGGACATGGCGAAGCTTCAAATTTCCGAGGACATGGCCCTTGATAGGAAGTTGTGGAGGTCGAGTATTAGGGTTGTAGGTTAGGAGGTAGTTGAGTCTTGACTTAGCTTGTACCTTTGTGAGGCTAGTCCAGTAGGGTTTTTGTCTGAGACAGCTAGTGGTATTGTTGTGTCTTATTACTCTTTCGTTTTTCATAGTGCCTGGTCTATTTACTGCTATCGCTTTTGCTTTGCATCTATTTTCTGGTTTTCATGATGTTGTTATTTTTTCTTATGGTATCTGTTGGTGGTACTGATATTGTCTTTTTTCATTTTCTTGAGCCGAGAGTCTTTCGGAAACAGCATCTCTACTCCCCGAGGTAGGGGTAAGGTATGCGTACACACTACCCTCCATAGATCCTATTAGATTTTACTGGGTCGTTGTTATTACCGCTGCAATGGAGAATTAGAAACCTACCGGGGAAACTTGGACACCTAATGTTGGTTGGCTACCTTGTAATACTATTAGTTCTTTTGTTAAAGCACTTGACTAAGCTATAAAAAATTATTGAGAAAATGATTCAAGTTTACTCATAATGTAGCAGTAATACGTGTCTTGAAAATAAAGAACCACACATATAACTATTAGGTAAAGACACCTATTCATTGACTACTGGTGAAGGCAATATTTGCCCACAGAAAACTAGAGAAAATGAAGGTTGAAAATGATCTCGTGAAAACATTAATACTCAATAAGTTGAATACCTTTCTTGAATATTTTGACCCACACCGATCAGTTGTCCATTGGCTACATACTCTACGCGAAGCACCTCAAACAATAACGATCATGCATTTAATAAGTCTATTAATACTACTTCGGCTTCAAATATTAATATTCTAAACAAATTTAATTTATTTTAAAATATTTGATGTTTAAAAATAAGAAGTCGTTTTTTCCTTTTTTCATATCAATATTTAACGTTTCAATTAAAGGAATATTAGTTAAGTGAGATATTTAAAAATAGATAAAGAGTAACCCAAATTAAATTTAATTATTAAAATTACTAATTATCTTTATTAAAGAGCATGCTAAAATTTTAAAAGACTGCAGTGCACATGCTTTCTTGGTTCATTAAGAATTTAGGATATGCATGTCACACTTCCGACTCAATTTTTCCAAAATGTATTGCCTCACAAGCAATTATTAAAGGGAAAATGGCCAAATATACCCGTCTATTTTGGTATATTATTCACATTTACCCTCCATTATACTATCGGGACATATCTACCCTTACCGTTAATAAAACTTGGTAAAAATACCCCCCATCTAACGGAATCCACTAGATTAATAAAATAATCATTTAAAAAAAAATTCATTAACCCATAACTCGTTAAACCCATCATATAAAAATATGGAACCTAGATTTCTGAGACGTCTTAACACATTTTATTCATTTAGAGAGAGACCGGGAATAATGGTGGAAGTAGGATTAATAAGAATTTATATTTTTGGTTCTTAGTTGTTTATGGTGGCGTTAGGATGTCATGTTATCACTTTTGATTGTATTTTTTGTGGTTATAATATGGCTTCCCTTTGTCTAATGCAATGCACACTTGATAGTTAGTTTGTATGTCGGTAACAACAGATATATACTTTATCAATATTTGTGTTTGATTAATGCATGAAGTTAGTGTACTTAGGTTGTTAAGTTACTTTTCAACTTGTTGGTGTACTTTCTTTCATTCTTGATGATTTTGGTAGACTCTAACTTGATATTAAATTGAATCTCCTCTAATTATTTTCTAATTTTTGTTCCTTATAAGTTCAGTTGTTACTAAGAATTACGAGTATCACATACCATAGCTTGAAATCTAACTTTGATTCTTAAGGCGTGATTTGACGATAATTACCCGTTGCTCAACCTAATAAGATGCTACAAACATTAATGTCATGGTGGAAAAAAATCATGGTGAATACTCGGCACAATTCTGCATGGTGGAGAAAAAAAAGAGAAAAGCTAGAAGAAAAAAAATTGAAAAGGTAGAATATAATAAACATACAATAAAGATATTAAAAGAATCGTGACTCAATATATTAAATGAATATATGTTTGTCGGTATTTTATGTCTTTCACATCTTAAGTTCAATAAATGACTACGACGGAGATGACTAATCTGTAAGGAAGAAGTGCATTAAATAAAAAAGATTTAACGGGTTATTAATGGGTTTTTAAAAAATAGGTAATTCGGTGGCTTTCCGTTAGGTGGAGGGTATTTTTAAAAAGTTTGGCTAACGGTAAGGGTAGATGTGACCCGATAGTATAACGGATGGTAGATGAGAATAATATACTAAAATATATGGGGTATATTTGGCCATTTTCCCATTATTAAACGTAATTATGCAAGAACCTGCCAAATCTAAAAGCTAGCTATATAATACTAGTCCAAATACATACGCAACTACTTAAACTTGTCCCAACTTTTTATTTAGACACCTAAACTAAGCTTACGATATATCAAACACTAAAACTAGATTAGAACTGTACCAATTGATCACAACTTGGTGACATGGCAAGTCATGTATATCTCACCTAACTAGGGCGCATAATGGCCACAAAAATATGGTTTCTGTTTTTTTTTTCAGGTTGTCTTGTTTTCCATACTCACAGTCATTTTCTTCTTCAAAATCAATATTCTTGTAGGAGAAAATAGAGTTTCAACGGAAATTTTTTGGATGAGCTGTAACCATTTTCTTCTTCATGTGTTAAGAGACCCAAATCTGCCTTCATCATCTTCGCCAAATAATATTTGGGACCCAACAAATGCGGATTCAAATTTAATTAGCCCTCAAATTAGAACTTGACAGCTTTAAAACATAGGCTATAAAAATGTCATGCTCTCGGTGAGCTAGAGGCAAAAAAAACTTTGTAGGAACTCACGAACAAGCTCCAAATATTTTGACTTTTTGTGCTGAGGTGTCTTTTTATCACTGGTTGTATTTGCCACATCAGAGTAAGTGGCTTTCACACACTATAGATTGTCTAGAATTATAAAATATGTGCTCAATTGATACCGTTTTAACCTTGTTTGAGTGTTCGATAAGTCATAAACTTAGTTTAAATGTCTAAATGAAAAATTGAGACAAGTTTAAGTGCATGCATATGTATTTGGCCATAATACTACTATTTGAAAGTGTTATTTTCTCTCCGAAAAATCGCAAAAAGGAGAGCTGTGATCGAATCAAATAGGAAAGATTATGTGGTGTTGCTTAAGTCAACTACATAATTTCAAGTTCTAAACCGGAGAATATAGTAATGAGCCTAAATGTGTTGGCAGCGGTGCTACAACTACAAGTACACTTAATCATAAAGTATAATTGAATGTATGAAGCAATAATTAAATGCTTAATCCCTACAGCTAAGGTCATGAAAATTGGAAACCCAAGAATTAAGAATTTTCGTCACTGTAACACTTCGAGAAAGTGCTCGAGTCTAGAGAGAGAGTCACAGGGAAGAGAAGTAAAGGTGGGAGTTGGGGGGGCCAAAGCCCAAAGGGAGGATCTTTGGTCTGAAGTTATCATAATCATCATAATTAATTACATTCCAAGATCCAATAGTCTCGACTTACTCAACCTTTCCTTTTCCTTGTCATCTCCCCCTGCAATCTGGGCCGGAGTTTACAGAAAACTAAATGCCCAAATTAACCTTTAACAACTAGTCTAGCAGTTGATCTTAAGGAAATTCAGATGCACAAAACTTGATAGATTAACTGAAGTATTGCTCAGCCGAGTTGCTATTTGAATTACAACTGACACGAGCAGCTACGGTTGAAACATATGTCGAGAGATTTCGTTCAATCCTCAACTAGGTTGTTTTCTGGTAAGCTTCTGTGCTTTGACTGGTAGCTGAATTTGACTATTATACTTTCCCCTTTGCCCTTTTTCTTCTCCTTCCTTCCTGAGAATAAATAAAAAACTTCTCAGAAATTGTGATTCTTTGTGGATCTTGAGCTGATCAATTTAGCTTGTTAATTTCTCTGCTGATACTTTTGCGTTTACACTATCATACTTGTTAATTATTCCTCTAGACATCTATGTCAAATGATAGTCAAGACAATAGAGGACAGCAAGTGCATCATAACATACAATCTTTGTATTTTTTTTTTTTTTTTTTGTAGTGATAAAGTTGCAATCTTTTATATGGTATTGAGACATACAGAGTGAACAAATACATTGTAGCAGCAGTAGTTGAGGTTGGAGTTTAAACTGAGCCAATTTCCGCACTCACAATCTGAAAAAGATGGAAACTGATAACAATTCAAAACACTAACATTGTATGTGCAGTTTATATCTCAATAACTTTAATAGGAATATTAGCCTACTCATCACTGGCTTATAGCAAAAAATGGGTCTCAACTTAATCTATAGATAATTTGGATTAAGGCCTTATGTTTTATTTACAACTTGGACCATGCTCTTATCCTTTCAGATTATAGTCGATTAAAATCGAATTCTCACAGTCTAATAAATTTTTCTATAACTAGCGATTAACAAGTTGCGTGCTCACTGATAAATATGTTCCATTTGTTTGTATCTTTTGTTGGTGCTCAAGAAATCCACTAGATTGAATTGCTGTTCAAACAATTGATTATGCATGTATCATATTGTCAGCAGTCAACTCTGACAGAGTAATAAGTTCAGAAAACTTGATTTTTAGTTATTTGTATGCATGTTCATACTAGTTATACAATTTCATCTATTTACGAAATATTCACCTTTATTGAGAGAGATGTATATGTATAGATATGTGTTGATACATGCAAGCACGAGTACATATCATCTCTATTATGCTCTGCATATCCATTTTCTTTTGTGGTTGTGGCTATAGTTCTGGCCTCTCTACCTTCACTAGCTAGGGGTAAGGCCTGCGTACACATTACCCTCCCCAAACCCCAATTGTGGGAATATACTGTTGTTGTTGTGGTGGTGGTGGCTATAGTTCTGGATCTCCATTGGTTTGATTTTCTTTACTGCAGCATTATCCTCAAGATAAAAAAGGAACAAAATGAGGTTCAAGAACAAATCCAGGAAACCAACCACTTTACGTTGCAATGCAGGACGCAGATGCTCATTTTCAGTTCTTGTATGGTGCCTAGTAGGTTGCCTTCTTTTACTTAATCTATACTCCTTCATTTGCCAAAAAGATGCACACCATGGGGGGACGCACTTACGTATAAACCAGCACCCACACATTCGTGAGCTTGAAGAGGTTGAGGAGGAAAATATACAAATTCCACCACCAAGGAAGCGATCCCCACGTGCTGTCAAAAGGAAGCCTAAGCGGCCAACCACCTTGATTGAAGAATTTCTTGATGAGTCTTCCCAGCTAAGGAATGTTTTTTTTCCTGGTCAAAGAACTGCTATAGATCCTCGTAAGAGTTCTGAAAATGATACCTATTATTATTACCCTGGAAAAATGTGGTTGGATACTGAGGGAAACCCTATACAAGCTCATGGAGGAGGTGTTCTGTACGATCAGAGGACAAAAATGTATTATTGGTATGGAGAGTATAAAGATGGGCCAACATATCATGCTCACAAAAAAGGAGCAGCACGAGTAAGTTCTGGATTTCATACATTTTTGTAGGTGATTAGCTTCTATGTTATTGTGTTCTCTTTATTTAAACTGTTGTTCCGCGTCTTGTAACATACAGAGTTCTGTGCCCCTCTTCTCTTCTCTCGAAGTGTATATACATGTGAACTAGTGGATGCATCTTGTATATTTTCTACGTTGAACTAGGTAATGCTTTTGTACCACTTGCATGCACATCTCAACAAGGCGCTGCAGTTCCTTCTGCCTCTAGTTCTAAACTATATCTGGTTTATATCTCCTTTCTTTTGTTCCCATTAGTTGATTGGTGATTATATATTTGTGCTTAGCTGTAAGAGAAAAGACTGCTTTCAATGTGATCCAGGGTAGATCAGGAAGATTGTGGAAATTAGCTCCCAAGTATAAATAGAAAATTCATACTTGAATCAAAAATGCTGAAAATGTAAAGGAAAGCGACCTTCTATCTCTGCTATACTTTCCTTTTCAATAGAAGGAAATGTGGCCTTGTGTTGCTCTTGATCTTTCTAACTAGAAAACGTAGTAATTTACTTCTGAAACCTTATTATGCTCGACCTGTGGTCCTCTCACCCTTCCTATTAGTTAATGATGGGATTGGCATGCTTTGAACATAACAAGCATCTTTTGCCCCTTTCTCATTGTATTCCATTACTGGGTTTCAACTCTTTTTTCAAAAAAAAATTAATAAAGAAAGATTCCACCATAGAGAATATCATTGCATACTGATGTGCTGTTAACAAGAAGCTGTGTGTGCTTTATGCTCTGGGCTATTGTAACACAGGAAGCATACCTTTTAGGGCAAGATTTTCATCTTTTGGTTCTTTTGTATTCTTCATATATGCAAACTATTCCCAAAACCATTTTAGTTAGTCTCACTTGTGGATGGAAAGGCACCAAGGAGAGCTTGTCGAATTTCAGGCTAGCTAACATGTTTTTACCTTCTAAGTTTCAGGGGACTGATAGCTTTGTAAGCTCTTTGAGGCGTCTTTTAAAACAGCAACATCATCTTTTGAAATCCCATTAAGCAGCCAAAATTCTTAGTACAAAGTAAATAAGGAAGAAGAATGAGTGTAGCGATTGAATATGAAGAGGTTGACACATCTAGAATATCGTCATTTACATTTTCAGAGCCACAAACAGATAGAAATCATCAGGGAAAAATATGACTTATCGGGTTTTAATCTTCTGAATTTCTAAGTGCAAGATTGTTCTGTTCCCTGTTCACAGGCAGATTCAACAGATTTAAACAACTATCTTTGTTTCCTAGATATATCCGGCTCTTTAAAAAGTTTTGGAGCTTGCCTGTGTTAGGGAATTGATTTGCTATTAATTGTTTTGTACAACTTGGTGCTAAATTGTTGCTTGAATTGAATAAATTTTTCTGAGTCCTTCTTCTCCTTTCCACTTCTCCCCCTTTCTACCATACAAAAATAGAGAATAGCCAAGTGGTATTGCATTCATTTTGGTACGGGCATGCCAAGATTCTTTTCTGTTATTCTAGACTAGATTATGAACTCCTGGTTGGATTTTGTCAAGATTGAACTGAGGCTACAAGAAAAAACAAATGGAAATAGCCTATATCCTGTGCTATGACCTCCCACCGTTCTAAAGGATGAATATGAATTAGTAGGATTGTTGCCCCCATAGCTCTTTTTGAGTGGATTGAGATAGCATCAAGCCTAGCACAAAACAAATTTGGACTGCTAATTAGTAGAATTGTTAAGCCGTCTAGCATAGTCGATACCTGATAGTGAAGTGGGAGGAACAATGCCTCCAAAAGTGTTGACCATGCCTAGTGGACCCATCACAGGAGCCTAAGCCAAGAAGCTCAAGGATGCTACTAATATTTTAGTCAAAAGATGCTATAAAGATGGTCGTTTATGGAGGGAAGAAGACCCTTTGCGTCAAGCCACTTTGGTTTGCGTCAAGCCAATTTGGGAGAGAGTTCAAGACTATCACAGAGGAATTCTGAAGTCACAGAGAAGGGCGACTGCATATGGGGTCATCTGGCCTCCGCCCATACATTTAAACTCTCTGGAGTTCTCCTTGAGCTAAGTGTGACCGGGTACATCACGGGTTTTGGCCGCGCACACACGCACACAACAATTATTTAAAGTTTGACAGTCAGAAGAACCTGTAAGGTGTACTGATGTTCGACCGCACATCCCCTTCCAGCAACACATTTTATTAAGTTGTATTTTCAAGGATCCATGTGGAGGCAAAATACACTAGGTTATTTTTTCCTGTTTGTCCAAGCCTTGATGGACAAAGTTACCCGGCTCCTATGCTGGTGACAGGTAGCTGGTACCCCGTGGAATTAGTCGAGGTGAGCGCAAGCTGCTCCGGACACCACAGTTATAAAAAAAAGTTGTATCTTCAAGGCCGAAAACTTGTTATTTCCTAATGGGTCCATTCTTAGACTTAACCTTGGCTATAAATACGGAGTAGTTAATTATTTGTGTTGAACCTCAGATTATTGAAGTTATTGTTTGTGAGGAAAGGTTATCTCCCTAAGTTCTCTCTTCAGACTCCATCGAAGGCTAATGAAGGTCTTGAGTGCTTGTTAGCTTTCAATTAAAGCTTTGATAGTTTTGGTTCTCTTGATTAAATTCCTACATTGTTAATGTTTTCTTTTTAGCTTTTAACTTATCAGCTTTTCATCTCAATGTTTTCTTCCTTTCAGGTTGACGTAATTGGTGTTGGTTGCTATTCATCAAAAGATTTGTGGATGTGGAAAAATGAAGGCATTGTTTTGGCAGCGGAAGAAAATGATGAGACACATGATTTGTACAAATTAAATGTATTGGAGAGACCAAAAGTAATTTACAATGAGAAGACAGGTAAATACGTAATGTGGATGCATATTGATGACACAAACTACACGAAAGCTTCAGCTGGTGTCGCCACTAGCGACTTCCCCACTGGTCCCTTTGATTATCTGTACAGTAAACGGCCCCACGGATATGATAGCAGGGACATGACACTCTTCAAAGATGAGGATGGTATAGCATATCTCGTCTACTCCTCGGAGGACAACAGTGAGCTTCATATCGGTCCACTTAACGAAGAATACATAGACGTGACCCAAGCCATGAGAAGGGTTCTTGTCGGACAACACAGGGAAGCCCCTGCTTTGTTCAAGCACGACGGGACCTACTATATGATCACATCAGGTTGCACTGGTTGGGCTCCAAATGAGGCCCTAGCTCATGCAGCTGAATCGATGATGGGGCCGTGGGAGACTATTGGAAATCCATGCATCGGCGGCAACAAAGTTTTTAGACACACAACATTTTTTGCTCAGAGCACATTTGTGCTTCCTTTGCCTGAGCTACCTGGTTCCTTTATTTTTATGGCAGATAGGTGGAATCCAGCTGATTTAAGGGATTCAAGGTATGTGTGGCTACCTTTAAGAGTAGCAGGGCCTGTAGACCATCCTCTTGAGTACAATTTTGGTTTCCCCTTATGGTCCAGAGTGTCTGTTTATTGGCATAAAAGATGGAGACTTCCTTATAAGTGGCAGGGGAAAAAATGAGTAGGAGATACAGGGAACCATTTGTACAATATGTTCTCCATTTTTTTCTTTTTCAAATAATTTTTCCATTAGTTTATTGTTCTAGTATTATTCTTTACAATTAAAAAATTAACCAGTTCTATGCTCAATAACGATAGGTGTAAATTTTTAGAGTTTGAACTTTGAACTGCTATGCCTAATTTCCATCCTAGGCATGTGTATCGTAATACTGTAAGCTTTTGAGCTAGAATTACTGTTGTTGAGTGAAACCAGGTTGGACTTCCTGTTTGGGCCGCAATGGAATTCTCTATGCCAATTTAGTTTATGTCTCGACTGTATAAATTAACTTTATTAAAATTTATCTGAATTTTATTACTGGAAGTGCTATATTACCAGTTAATAGTTGAACACAAGAAGGAAACATTGTAAAGCTCCAACAATGCCCATTTACGCTTATGGAAGATTCTGCTTTGATCCGATGAGTATGACGGATTTATCCATTAAAACAATTTTACGAGGCGACAACTTTTTATTTTCTTATATATCTAATGAATTCCATGTCACAACTAATGCGAGACATCATTCATCTCCATTTTTAATAGGAAATCATGTTTTTGTGGTCCATAACACTTGTGATATGCGGTAGCCTTAAGAAATAAGAAGGTCCAAAAATATTAAAATGCACATTGCAAATATTGAAAAGAATAGCAGATTATTATTTAACGCTTGCAGTAGCATGCTAGTAGAAATTAGAAGTCAAAGCTGAAAGTTAACTTCTAGTATCATTTGTGTGAGTTAGTGATAACAATCAAGTAACTATCGCAACGACTTAAACAAAATCACTATAAATGTTTCTCTATTTGACGTAGAATTCCAATGTTGGTATGCGAGATAGTTGGTCAATCTTTTTTCTATTTTCATCGTTCTTTTGTTTGTAAAGTCTTTTGTTAGTGATTGGACGAATTAGCAATTTAGTAGGGAAGCAAATGGATGAAGCTATAGGGGCGGAGATAGATAAATATATCCCTTAGAAGATTTCCTCAAGCCATTCTATTTCTCGTCTCCAAGAAAATGGTGCCCTCAACGAAAAGCAACATCGTAAAAGACAAAATATTCCTTGAATTTTATTCTTCGGAGTGGAATATTTGCATTTGTAGTTGCGCAGTCGCTCTCTCTATTGAATTAGTTATTTGATTAAATATCCATTTTAGGGTAATAAATCACTTTCACACTCTGATAACCTTGTTACATAATGATATCATATAAACAAGAGAATAATATAAAGAGTGGCGGTCATCAGACGCTTAATAGACGCAAACCATCCAACAAAACTTTATTTCTTTTTCCAATATATAGGTGACAGTGATCATACCTTTATTTGGGTGGTCGCCAACTTGCGCTATTTTGGTCATCACAACAAAGTCTTGGTCAATTTTCGATCACCATAACATACAAAACCAGGGTTCCTTTATGCTATAAAGAGAAGCAAATAAGGAAAACGTAGACAAAATAATATATAGTGAATTCATTTTGGCCAATAATCGTAGATGAAGAAAAGGCCCACGTTGAAGAAGACGAGATCTTACGCAATTTTAAAAAGGGAAAAAGACCAATAAAAGTTTAGTGAGATGGTAAATACTTTTTCATCCTTAATAAGAGATTTCAAACTCAAACTTTGATGGGTTATCCTAATGTTTTGGAGTTGTTTTAGCTATATTTATCGGTGAGATTCGAATTTAATAAAACCAACATCAAATGAAAAAATAAAAATGAAAAATCAAAGGTGAAAAGGTAGTGAGAATGTTAACGTGGAGGGGGCAGGTCTCATCAAAAGAGTAAGAGAGATGTGAAAAAACACCCCTAAAAAGAAGTTCCCACTTCCCACTACTATTACTGAATGTTTCTTTTTCTCTTGCTTCCTTTTAGTGGGCCAAAAAGTAGTCATCCACTTCAGAGGCCAAGTTTAATTTATGGTTTATTGGTGTGGGAGAGGGGCCATCACGTAGCCTAAAGCAACTTCATTCTCACCAAAAAAGTATGGAGAAAAAAGGAAAGATGAATAGGAATAGAATATGAAATAGACCATATCTATACAGCGTGCAGGCCACTTATATATTAGACCATTATATATATAACACTAAAAACTAAACACCTTTTGTTAGATTCCCAAGCATAACCCTAAACTCAATAGCCGTCCTAAGATTCTATGGTCCCAACCCAAGATAACGACCCCTTGTTACAATCTTATAATCAATTTTTGTTTTTATCTCAATTACTTCTTACTTTAAAGATCACAAATCCATGCTTATATCATCCTTTGGCACCTAATACCTACTCCATCAATACACAAATTGAGACCAAACACTTAGACAAATTAAAGCACTTTAAGAAGCTACTGAGTTTCATGAAGATCATGTGTACTTGATGCATTAGCTATTTGTCTTTTTGTTCTCCTACTTAACCATAAAGACAACAGAATGCAACTAATGGAGTATTTATGCGTTATTCTTAACAATATTGACATTTTGGTAGTCATATAACTAATGGATGTATTAGCAAGAAAGACATAATTTGGTTTGTATTAATACCAACCAACTTCACACCGAAGGGATTAAAACTTACAGGTTAACCCGCGCTGATAGATATTATTGTAATCAACAGCATGCGAAAGGAATTAAGTTATGGATTATCAGTATAATTTAGCATAATATGTTATCTACTTTATTTTCTGGATTACCAGATCACATTTGTTGTAAATAATTACATGTTGTTATTACAGCTAACTTAATTAACCTGATAGACTAAAAATAAGATTATACACTACCAGTACATATAACTTAAAATCAATTGAAAAACCAAATTTTCTTTGCTTGAATGCCGAAATCAATCACCAATGTTAACAAAAGGTTAATCATCATCCGAGAGAATTAGTATGTTACTACTAATTAAAGCTCAAAAATTCTATTCATCATTTAAAATTCAAAAAAGAAAAAAGAGAGACAAAGGTACCTTTCTTGATTCCATCCACTCCAAACAAATCCACTAACAAAAGTGAGAGAGCAATAGAGAGCTATCTAAGATGGCGACTCACCACCCAACACCACCCATTGTTGATCTAAGGCTTCCATGCACTGGCCCACACCACCGGCTGTTCCTTCCACGACAGGAATATTCCGGCGGAATCTCCGCCGCACTGTGTCATTGACCACCCTTCTTTATACCTCCTCAACAAAGCCCTCACATCATCACAAACTTCATCACTATATAAAACCGGACTAAACCCTCCTGCATGCAAACGATGTGACCATTTTGCCCCTGTTTCCCGCCTCTCCATTGACTCTGATGGAGGGCAAGCCAGTAAATCAACAATAGACCGTCCTGCTTGTCTCTCTAGCATCAAACGTTCGTTACTTGTCTTAGGGAAACTGTCGTCTAATGATTCAAAATAAACCCTAATCCATCTCAAACATTCTTGAAAACCCTTAACGAAATCAAAACCATCAACTCCAACATCAAGATCAGCTTCTTCTTCCACAATAGTCACAATCCTAGGCTGTAATCTCCTAAACAATGATATCAAATAATCCCTCCGATTTCCAGCTGGTGAAACCGAATGTAACGCGCCGATACAATTAATAGCTAGCGCTTCATCTTCTTTAATATCTAACGCACCAACATCCAATTCAGATAAGTTTCCCATATGATGTATGACATTAAACTTAAATGGCACACCCATAAGCCTAGCAAATTTTTCCATTCTGCTCCCGATCTCTTTCATAACTTTTTGCACAGCCGCCGTTCCTCCGGTGGCGCCACCTACGACCACGGTGGTGAGTCGGAGATGAGGAGTTTCATCAGTACGAGTAGCAAGAGCTTCAAGCAAAGTTGGCCATTGAGTACAATACGTGTTGCTAATATCAATTATATGCAACTTACTTTCACCTTCGAACGCTTCCATAATTGCACCATTGGACGCAACGTGACCAAAAGTTGTCCACGGGCTAACTTCCTGGAATTTCAAAACCAATTTCCTCGTTGACTCGAACGAACATGTTTTATCAGAAGCAGACACCAAAGTTCTATAACAACGTTCGCCAGAATCCGTCATTCGACTAAACAAGGCCTGCAAAAAATAAGAAGCCAATTTTTGCTCGGTGTCACCATAGGGAGAACTTAGCTCATTCAACATCCACATCAGCTTCTGGACACGTGTGCTGTTCTTATCAGCAATGGCTCGGGAAGTTTCTAGAAGGATGTCCGTTGCCCACTTGCCAGAAAACGAAGAACCGAATTCGAGGTTTAAG
Source organism: Nicotiana tomentosiformis (assembly GCF_000390325.3). NCBI lineage: Eukaryota > Viridiplantae > Streptophyta > Magnoliopsida > Solanales > Solanaceae > Nicotiana > Nicotiana tomentosiformis. The sequence continues at coordinate 109,273,624 of NC_090813.1, forward strand.
TCACGTGCTGGGGAGAACTGATCATAGTACTGATGAGATTGTGTGGGAGTACTGCTAGTGGTTGTCGGTGTAGGAGTGTTGGAAAATTGTTGTTGTTGGTGGTGGTGTTGGTAATGATAAGGAGGAGGGTAGTTGTTGTGTTTAGAAGAGGAATTAGAAGAGAAGTCATCTTCATCCATGAAAAAGTTGAAGCATTCTTCGTCTTCTTGATTATGATGAGAAGGGTAATTGTAAGTAGTGTAGGTATTTTGTTTATTAGAAGATCGAGAGCTGCTTGAGGTTCTACTGGAGTTAAAGGATTGATCAGATTGTTGTTGTTGTTGTTGAAGACTAACTAATCTAAACAAAGTATCCATTTAACCAACGGCCGACCCACATCAAAGTTAAAGAATGAAATGTTCAAGAATAATACCTTTTTTTCAAGTGATTCTGTTGGATGGTTCAAAGTAAAAGATCAAAGTGGAGTTGGTGGTTTTAGCTAGAGGATATACATAATTAAAGAAAGAGAAAGGGGAGAAGAGTGGGCATAGAATAAAAAGAGAGAAGAATATATATCCAAGTAAAACTTTCACTTCGCTTTTTCTTTTTATTGAGGCAGTCGAGATATTATTATGATAAGAATGGAATAAGAATGAAATGGAGATGTGAGGTGGATTTGGTTTCTATTGTTTCTTAGTCATTCTTTCAAATGACTGAAAATAGTTGCAATTTTTTCCCCGTTAAAACATGGAGCTAGCCATATTGGGACTGGTTGGTGTGTATTTAGATATAGAAAATATTGTCTGACAAAAGATATAGATAGTGGTATAATAAAGAAATACAAAAAGGTAGAAAAGATTATATAAAGTCGAGACCCCAAGAAACAGCTTAGTAGATTAGCTTTTCGTATTTTTGAAATACACATTTTTTGAAAAGAGAAGAGAAGAGAAGAGGGAGGAGTATAAGTGAGTGGGAGCAGGCGTGACAAATGGGGTTTTGAGGGGAAAAGAGAAAAAGAAAGAGACATTAAAAAAGCTGCCGGCGTGCATCATCGTGATGATTTCATGGATTCCATGATATATGATCATTATCAAACCCACCACCAAAACCATTCCATTATTATTATTATTATTATTATTTTCACCCAACACAATAACCTATTCATTCACATTCTTTTGCCTCCTAATCCATCTTCAAAGCCTGCCAAAAGAACAACAAACAACAACAAAAAGATGAAAAATCTGCCCTTTTTTTTTTACCTTTCTTATACTTCTACGAAAACCCATACAGTATGCAACATCATTAGAATCTTCGTTTTAACTTTGAATACATTATTAAACGTTGGGAATTTATCTTAAATCCAGGGCATGCTCCTTTACTTTTCTCCCAACCCCATAACAAATCCATCATCACTACTAGATTTAGTACTAGGCCATTTTCCTAGAAAATATTTCTGCCGCGCGTTCTTGTGCTATGTCCAAGTGATTATTATGGAACTTATTGCTTAATCTATATCAAAGGCTAAAAAAATCCATTGGTTATTAGGGACGGAGGTATAAGTCGGTTTAATTTTTGTTCAAATAATATATTTAATATTAAAAAATTATTAAATATATAGAATATTAAATTTAGAATCAACTATAAAGTTAAAATCTTGTTTCCCCTATAATTGTTACTATTTTCTTAAAATAACGTGTCTGTCTAGCTCTTTTAATCCACTACACGGGTAGTAAAATAAAAGGTTTAAATATATAATAGTTTATATACACAAGCTGATAAGATTATTTTAAGTAAATATTTCAATGATAAACAATAATTAGTGATCTAGTAAATATAATAATTAACATATTATTTTATGTTAAATTATATTGATAGTATACATTTTTTTTAGGCTTGATTAATACATTGCTAGTAAATGGACATGATTAGTGCTTTTTCAAATAAAGGACTGACAAAGAAAAAAGAAGAGAACTAGGGGCCTGGGCCCATTCAAAGGACAGTCTATTTATCTAAGCAAGCTGTAAAAACTAAAATGAACGTATACGATGGTCTTGTATTAAGCTGGCGCCTCGCCTTTTCTTGTCATGTACGTGCTATAAAATTGCATTAACTCAAATTCGTCATTTATATTCTTGGCTCTATCCTTACAATCATTGGAAAAAATTTACTACTTTGGACTCTTCTCTTTCTAGAGAATGGGTAGTAGGTTTGCTCTACGTACGTTTATAGGAAAGAAAGAATATTTGCATTACCCTTCATGATTCAATCCAAATGAAAATTTATATGATTTCGGAAAGGGCAGAGTAGTCATTGCATACAACCAGGTCTGGTTCTCACTCAATTTTCCAAGATATATTCTCTTGGGAAACTCTCCCAAGAATTAACGAATTCCCCTTTCTTTTTTCTTTCTTAAGCTGAGTTAAAACTCGAGAGACCATACACTCTTTTTTTTAATCTTCTTTTCTCTTGTTTGAATATGTCAAACTAAACAGATAGGTCATTCACGTCGTAGCTTAATTAACGCAATTTTTATAGTAACATAAAATATAAAAGAGAACGTCAGCAACATAATCCCCACATGATTTTCTTAATGAAACCGGAAATGATATGACAATATCTCGTGTATAATTTAGATCGCCGTTGGATTAGTTTAAAAGGTGACTACGAAAGATCACTATACAACTTTTTAACTCAACTTTGGAGGACAATCCCCATTTAATTAGTCCCTTAACTTTTTTTAATTCTCTCTCTATTTTTGTATTTCATTGTTTATTTGAGAATTAACACAGTATTTAACGTGTTTGCGTGTTTAACAGGTCAACTTTTGAAAAATATACTCGGTTTTTCTACGTAGTCATTTGTCTAACAATTGATATACTATGTCTATGTGGTAATCTTCTTTGTAATGTATGTTTCAAGATGACATCCCGAGTACTGATAGAAAGTGACTGATTAGACTATGCTTAAAAAAGGGATTAAAAGTTTTTAATATGAGAAGAAAATGTTACTTTTACTATTTCCCTAAGTTACAAGAGGGGAACATGTAAAGATTTGAGCTCGTACAAACTGAATCTGCCATTAGGAGAGAACATTTCAGAGAAAAAAATATATTTTATATAAAATATATCGAATGAGTATGTTTACATCTTAGCTACATATATACAGTAAAAACTAACTCCAACTAATTCCTATGACAACTGTCATCTTACTGTTAAAACTGACTATCACTAACCGACTTAATTAATAAATAACAATTCTTTCTTCTTCTACACAGTGTAGGTCACGTGACTTCTATTTTCACACTCCCCCTCAAGCTGGTGGGTGCAAAAATATTCAGCACTCCCAGCTTGCCAACTAGATGTTCATGTTGAGCTCTTGGTAACCCCTTTGTTAGAATATCTGCTTCTTGATCCCTTGTGCCTATATGATGAGTTTTCACCAGCCCTTCTTGAATTTTTTGTCTGATGAAATGATAATCTATTTCTATATGCTTTGTCCTCTCATGGAATATAGGATATGCTGCTATCTATATTGCTGCTTTACTGTCACTGTATACATCAACCGGCAACGTAACCTCTGCTCTTAATTCCTTCAATAGGGATGCAACCCATACCAACTCTGATATAGCACTTGCCATGCTCATGTACTCTGCCTCAACTGAGCTTTTAGATACAGTACTTTGTTTCTTCGACTTCCAGGAAATCAATGATTGTCCATATATGATTAGAAAGGCAGGCACTAACTTTTTTGTGTTTGGACATGAAGCCAGTATGTATCACAAAAGACACTCAACTTGTTTGATCTGGTGCTACTTAGCAGGATTCCTAAATCCGGTCCCCTCTTGACATACTTTACAACTCTCACTACAGCTTCCCAATAAGATATTCTTTGTTGTTGCAGGAACTGGCTGAGAGTTTGTACTGAGAATGCAATATCTGGCCTAGTCAATGTAAGGTATAATAGCTTTCCTACTAACCTTTGATATTGTCCTTTATCTTCTAGGAGTTGATCATCCTCTTTGCCAATTAGCTTGTCATATTCTGGAACTGTTAGTTTGACATTTGTCTCAAGAGGTGTGCATGTTGTCTTTGCACTCCCTAGGCCTAGTTCTAAAATTATCCCCAAAGCATACTTTATTTGATTAACTAGAATCCCCTTCTTTGACCTGCTGAACTCCATTCCCAGGAAAAACTTTAAGTCACCCAAATCTTTGATCTTGAATGCTTTGTGTAATGAATTTTTGATTTCCTCAATCAGTCTCGAAGTGTTTTCTGTCATCTACATATACTAATAGAATGAAAATGTCATCATCATGTTGTTTGATGAATAGGGAATGATTTAGACTACTTTGGGCAAAGCCGTACTGTAGGAGTGCCTCTGTCAATTTTAGATTCCACTATCTGTTGGCTTGTTTTAACCCATAAAGGGATTTGATAAGTCTGCAAACCATAGTATTCTCCTGACTTGAAAATCCCCGAGGGAGTTCTATGTACACTTCATTATATACATCTAGTTGATGTATATGCCAATTATGTCCTGCTGCTAGTGAAAGTACAGTCCTGACATTTGCTATTTTAACCACTAGAGAAAAACTTTCTTGATAGTCAAGGGCTTCTTTCTGGTTGTAGCATTTGGCTACCAACCTTGCCTTGAACCTCTCAACATCCCTATTAGCTTTCAAATTCACCTTGTATATCCATCTACATCCAATCACAGACTTCTTATGTGGCAGCTTGAACAATTCCCAGGTCTTGTTATCCTGTAGTGCTTGAATTTCAGCTTTCATAGCTTCCACCCATATGGGATCCTTGCATGCCTCTTGAAAAGAACTTGGCTCAACAATAGAAGAGAAATCTCCCAGGTAGACTTGATAGGATGTAGATAATTTTGCATATGACATATAGTTCTTAATTAGATATAGTACTACATTAGCCTTGCTATGAGGTGTAGCATAACCAGATAGCCAAATGGGGTCCTTGGTCTGCCTTTGTGACTTCCTTAAAGAAATTTCTGGTGTTACAAAAGAGCTTGGGACATCAGTAGTATCAGGTATATCTGGTGATGATTCTAAGGAAGTATCAGCTATAATTGCTTCGGGAATTAAAGGAGGATTATCAACCTCTGCGGGTCAGCATGTTTTGCCAAGGCTTCCTCTGATGAAGAATCCACAGGACCAGAAGAATTATGATCTACCTCATTAGCAGGTAATTGAAAATCTGTAAAAATGAAAGGAGATCCATGATCCTCATGTTGTGATGTTTGCTCCTGAATGTCTTTAAAAGGAAAAACATTTTTCTTAAATATTACATCTCGATTGACAAAGAATTTTTGCTTTGCCAAGTCATATAGAACATACCCCTTGGTGACTGCTGAGTATCCCATAAAGACTGACTTGATAACCCTGCTGTCAAATTTGTCAAGTCTTGGTAGTGTGCTAGCATAGTATAAATATCTAATTGTTCTTAAATACTTGATATTATGCTTCTTTTTGAAGAACATCCCATAGGGAGACTTACCATTTAACACTGCAGATGGTAATCTGTTGATGATGTATGCTGCTCTTAGCACACAACGACCCCAGAATTGGATTGGTATGTGCCCTTGAAACTTGATTGCTCTGTCAACCTCAAGGAGATGATTGTGCTTCCTCTCAGCCACTCTATTCTGCTGAAGAGTGTATACACAAGTTCTCTGATGCACAATGTCTAATCCTTTGACTAAATCCTGCATGTCCGAGCTAACTAGTTCACCACCATTGTTAGTTTTTATAGTTTGCACTATGACACAAATTTGAGTATGTATCATTTTGAAGAAATATTTTAGCACAAAAACACATCACTCTTAAATTTCAGCAAGAATATCCATGTTACTCGAGAGAAGTCATCTACAACAGTCAAGAAGAATCTATTACCATCAAAAGTTTGTGTGCTATGTGGTCCCCATACATCCAAGTGAAGTGATTCAAAAGCTCTTCTTGATTTATTGCTACTTGAAGGAAAAGGCAATCTAGTGTGCTTAGCCAATGGACAAATCTCACAACTATCTATTGCATGCTTGCAACTTTCAACCTTACATCCAAGTAATTCCTTCAGTGAGTTTTCAAAAGCATGTGCTAGTCTCATGTGCTACAATGAGACATCTCCATCTGCTTCTTCCACAGCAAAACTGTAGCTATTATCCTCTTGTCAGTTCCTGACCTAACAGCGGCTTGTGGGACTAGTAGGTAGTGGCCTTCCTTTTCCCTTCCAATCCCCTTCACCTTCCCACTGGAAAGGTCCTGGGATAAGTAGAAGTCAAGATAGAAAGCTACAAAACAATGAAGCTCTCTTGTTACCTTTAAAACAGATAGAAGATTATACTGAAAATCTGGGACAAACAACACATTTTTTATCTCCCATGTCTTTGTGAGCTTACAGCTTCCAATGTGTGATACATTAGTGACATTTCCATTTAGCAAGTGTACTTTGCTGCTACAATTAGAACTTATTTGTCTTAACATCAGTCAATATGTTTAGATCGGCTACCATATGATTGGTAGCTCATGTATCAATTATCCAGTGTCCCTTTTCTATGCAAGCTAGAAAAGAATGTACTATACCTGCTACATTTGCCATGTTGTCTTGTGTCTGTGGTGGTCCTTGATTGAGCAGCCTCATGATTTGATTGTACTGTTCTGCAGTAAGTTATGGTGCCATAGGAATGTGCCCAGCTCCTGCTTTATCCTGTGTCTCATTCCTTCTTGTATCATTTCCTGCCAAATTTGGATTCATGTTCTGAGTCTGAACATTGTAAGTTGTATTTATAGGCCCTTTTCTTCTTACCTTAAAGTCTTGTGGGCATCCAATTATCTTGTAGTATCCTTCTTTAGTGTGACCTTTCATCTTGCAGGAACCACATTATAGGTTCCAGTTTTTCTTTGGATTTTGATAGTTCTGATAGCCAACTCCTTTTCCAGCTAACAGAGCTGCTGGTTCACTTCCTTCTCCAATCATAGAGGAATTCACAACTGATCTTTGACTCTCCCTTTCAACAAGTATTGAATATGCCTTGTTTATACTTGGTGTAGGGCTAGTCATTGGAATCTGACTTCTAGCTTGCTCATAACTTTCATTTAACCCCATAAATAATTGTAGAACCTTTTATTTTTCCATGAACTCTAGAAACTTTTTCAACTTAACACAATCATATGACGGTGGAAACATGTGATAAGTAGGGATTTTAGCTTATTAATTGCTCTCTTTTACTTGTGTTTTGGGCAAAAAATACGTGAAGGTATTCCCGAAAACTAACTTAATATGCTTGCTTGCAGGGATTGTTTAAAATGAGCCAAACGAGTCATAATCAACTCATAAAGGAGTCAAAACTTGAACAAAAATCAAGGCTGGGCCAAAAGGTGTGGAACGCGAACCGTGACAAAAAAAGTGCGGCCGCGAAAGTATCAACGCGGACGCGGCCATTATTTTGAGGTCCGCGATATAAAGAATCACAGAGATGGTTTTTTGGGCACAAACATGAACGCAGACCGCGACAAGAAGATGCGACCGCGAAAGTACCAGCACGACTGCGATGGGAATTCCACGGACCGCATTTGCTAAGGTTCAGAGAGTGCATAATTTAAGCAAAAATGAGAAGGGCGGTTCGCGTCAAAGTTACGCGGCCGCGGAAGTCTCTTACGCGAATGCGGTGAAAATTATGCAGTCCGTGAAACAAGGTTCAACCTAGGTCCATACGTGAAGAAATGCGGACCGCGATCAGAATTACGCGGCCGCGAACGCAAGTGTGCGGCCACGGTCAGAATTACGCGGCTGCGAAACTTCCGTAGGGGTATTTTTGTCCGAAAATTTTAGCTTAGTATAAGTAGATCTTTTTGTCAATTTCAGGCAATGTGATATTTTTGCTGAGTACGTGAGACAACTAGGTTTTTCCTTTTGGGCAAAATTTACCTTATAACATTAGATTTTCCTCTTTTAATTTAGTATTATGGATTATATCTTCTCTTTATCTTTGATTTCTACTATTATTATGAGTAGCTAGACCCATAGCTAGGGTTGTTACCCAACCCTAGTGTGGGTATTTAATGGGTCTTGAATTTTAGGGTTTGATTATTTATGGGTTAGTGATATTTAGCCTAGTTCATGCTAGAATTGTAGAATTAGTGGTTGCAAACACTGATTCATGCCTTTGTGACTTAGGCTCTTCTTAAGAAAGAGGGACTAAGTCTAGGAAAACTAGGCTAACAAGGAATTGGGGTGAACTCAAGAAATTGATAGCCCCAATAAAAGGGTTAAACCTAGAGATAGTAATACCCGACTTGAGCTAATATCACTTGTATTGCATGAATACCCATTTGGACTTGAGAAAGCCAAATTGGGCAAAATCACTCAAACTACCGAGAGGTATAGAGTGAGTACTTGGGTGTGATAGCTATATTACGACCCCAATCAAATCAAACTCGCCCTAGATTCTTGATACCTGTTAGATATCCAGCTAGGCGGAAGTCACTACCCTAGTCCTTTTAAACACTTGAAAGCTATCATCAAAAATATTGTACTTAGCTTTAATCTTAGCATATAATAGAAATAGAAATAGAAGTAGAATCAACACCATCATATTTGGAAGTGTAATTAGGAACAATACACTTATCTAGATTTAGATAAATACCTAATTCCAAATCAGTTAACTCCATGTGAAAATCGATCCCGATTTTATTGGGTAAAACTGCATCGACCATCCTCGCTACTCAATAGTGGTGTAGGTTTGGCACCGATCACCATGTTATCAAATTCATCCCATAGGTTTTTAAGCTTTGAGAAATACACTGGCACAATGTCATTTCCCTGTGTATTGTTGCTATTGCTCTGTGCAATAGCAACAATCCATCCCAAAACTATTGTGTTACATCGATCCCACTAGTGACATAGCTCTGTATCAAAATCCCTATTTTTTGGAGTCCCATTGACTAACCCTAGCTTATTTTTCTCAAGCGGCTGAATTTTCATCACTCGACTCCTGGTGGTATAAATCTCTGAGCTGGTCAATTGAATCGATATTATCGGAGATCCAGTTGTGTCCGAAGGATGAAGAAACAATGGATGATTATTATCCAAATCTATTTTCGCCATTGTTGAATTTTCCAATTATGCAACTCAATTGGAAAATCGAAAAGGGTGATTGAAGCAAAAAACTTCTTAGAATTTACGAAGCTAACTTGCAAATGCAGTTGACAGCTCTGATACCATGTGAAGATTTGAGCTCATACAAACTGAATCTGCCGTTAGAGACGAAGGTGCAGAGGAGAGAATATTTTAGAGAGAAAAGAAGTGTATTTTGTATAGAATGTATCAAATGAGTATCTTTACATCTTAGCTACATATATACAGTAGAAACTAACTCCAACTAATTCCTATGACAGCTGTCATCTTACTGTTAAAACTAACTACCACTAACCGACTTAATTAACAAATAACAATTCTTTTTTCTTCTACACAGTGTAGGTCACGTGACTCCTATTTTCACAGAACACATACTTTACTATCTCCAGTAAAGATAAGGCTTAATTAGAGAGTGTTTCCCTTTTAATAGGTCTTATATGGCGTGAATTCGGACTAATTAAAGCCGCAAAATAGGTACCGAATGAAAACCAAAATAAAAGAAGATAAAGGAGCTAATAAAATCCTGCAAAGCTAATTCAGATATCAAAAACATCACATCTTTTAGTGAAGTTTTAGAAATTAAATTGCCAAATATTTTTAGTCCTTGATTTTCCTATTATCCCTAGTCAGAAAGGGCAGGAGAGCGAGGAGCGGATCCAGTCCAAAGTGGAGGGAGTAATTCGTAATGGAGTGAATGGAATTGGAACCCCACCATTGTTTGACCAGACAGGCTTTTTGTTTTCATGTAATCAAAATTGAATGAAAATTCACTCGTCAAATCGAAACATTCTCTTCAAGTCTTACAGTTTACAATAAACATGAATACGGCTGGGCATGTAATTCCAACTTTACCTTCACCTACTGTAACACTAGAAGTGTCAAAATCTTTGAGGAAAAGTCCGTAAGACCTGGTCAAGTAGGGGAGGATGAGGTGCAGATATACTCAATCTATTATGTGTATATATAACTGAATTTCTTTATTGAATATTTTTTCCATGAAAAGGCTATTTGATTTATCAAGATTAAAATGTACGAATTTGAGTATATATATATTTATTACTCCACTAAGATATTGTATATTTTCTCCACATCTCAATGTGTATAGTTTTTCTTTATTAAAAGTTAATAAACATAAAATTCAAATAAATAATACTAACTAAATAGTATATTGACACAAAATTAGAGAAAATCTTAATTACATGGTGTTGTAATTGTTTGATGAAAAATACTCTAAAAGTTAGAGACAGTGAAACTGATGCTAGCGGTGATCAGTGGTGTTAGTTGTTAGGTCGTGGCTGGTAGTAGTTGTGATTGGATGTGAAAGAGGTTGATGGTGTGGTGGTTGCGTGGTAGTGATTAAAGTTGATGGTTGTGCAACGGTGACGGTTGGTGATTATGTGGTAAAGGTTGATCGTAATAGCTGATGGTGGAAATAATTGATAATGGTAGAGCTAGTTGGTTGTGATGGTTGGAGACAAGGGGAGTGTCTCGAGCGGGTTCGGTCGAACCCAATAGCTTTGGTTCGAACTTTATTTTTGTCTTAATAAATTCATTGAATATATATAAATTATTAACTTAGAACCCAATAGCTCAAAACGACTAAAATTCCAAACCCATAAACTTGAAATCCTAACTCCGCCTCTGGTTAGAGAGCGGTGACTAGCGTAGAAGTGATTGTTCCTAGTGGTTGAGCGATGATAATGGTGGTAGTTGACAGTGGTGTTACACATGAGCTAGTGGTAATAATTTTGTAATAGAATTTATAGTGATAAGAGATAATATTCAAATCAATCTATAAGTGAACAAATCCTAATGATTTTAAGACTCCTTCCAAATCAGAACGGAAAAGACCTATTCAAAGCAAAATACTAAGTGATTACTAGTAAAAAAGATCACAATAAATGCAATTAATAATTGGAGAATTAATTGATTCAGATTTAACCCTTATATTTAAAGTCATTGACGCAAAGAAGAATGTCTTGGCAAAGTCTCTTCTTTTTAGAATTTCTTTTTCTTCAACTTTTCTGACTAAAATAATTTCAAAATGTAATCTTGAAGTGGAGACTTGCCTTTTATAATGACCAAGTCAAAGCAGTGAGTAGCCAAATTTTTGAAGAGACAAGAGTATCAGCTTTTGTTTTGTTTAAGTCGAGTCCCACAACTGAAGAAATGCTTTGTATCAGCACTCAGTAGTCAGCACCATAATTAAGTGCACTCTATGCTGTTTCAATTTGCAGGCGCTGTTCCATTGATGCCGGCTTTAACACATGCCTGTGAATTGTTATAGTACTACTTCCTCCAGCTTATTATTTTCTTACTAGTATCAATTAGTATTTGCTTTACTACATCACGAAAGGAACAACACCCACACCAAAAACAGACCTGCTTTTTGCCCCATGGAGATATTGAAACGCCTAGTTATGAATTTAGTAGTAATATACACGAGATTCTCACGAAGGGTTGCAAAATGCTTGAACCTGAAAAACCATGCCTTCCAAACACCAACAACGTGACACTGTATCACCTTCTTCTTATAAGACACCTACACTGGTGGAACTGGCTGTGAGGCTTTTGGAGCGACAACTAAACTCGACGCTCCACTTAGCTATTCTCAAATTGCAAGTTAATTTCATGGATGGTCATCCAACTTTTAGTTTATTGTACCAAAGTCATAAAATAATTTTTATAATAAAAAGTTAACTCGATTATCAATATATACATACACACCCCGCATAACATAATAACATAAATCGCCAAAAATGCAAAACATCGTCTGCAGTCACATGTATAAAGCTCTCATGTAAATATGTTACAAATGTATCAGTTGTTCTTGTTGAATAAATAAGAGCAGAACTCCATTGAAAGCATTTCTTCATGTTCTTTTTAAGTATCTAATTGGTCACCCTGATAATCTTCAAAAAATTAAAAACAAAAAAAGGGGCGCATCGGGTTTACATCCTAACCATTTAGTTTCCCTCTTACACGTATCTGCTGAATATGTTACACTCACCTATAGCGATTCAATGTCACAGTTAACTGATAATTGCAATTCTACCATGCTGAGAAATCTTTAAGCTCTGTTGATGTGCCCGTTTTTCTCTTCTTTGCCGCAGAAATAGGTGGTAGACTACTATCAGAAGAAGTTTTGGAGTCGGCCTGTGCAGCCCTTGCTTTCAAATACTTCCCAACCCCACTGCCAACAGCTTGAATCTCTGAGGTACCTGTTCCAGGGTTGCTGTACCATGATCCAACCTTCTCCTGAAATACAGGAAGAGAAAAGAGAAAGAGAGATGGACACAGAGTATTAGTAGATCCAATCAAACAAGCAAAATGACTGTGTTATCAAAAAGGCTAAAGAAAAAAAAATAATACTAACATTATCTTCATCCTCAGTTTTCTTGTCATCATTTGTTTTCTCTTCTTCTTCATCAAGCTCCGCATAGGGATTGACATAAACTTCTATGCTTATTATCTTGATCTCTTCCTGCACAGACAGCAGAAGCAAAAGAAGTTGAGGTAAGGACTCAGGCATCAGAACAAAGAACAGTCAGCTTAAAAAATTATCTAGATAAGAAATTAAAACACTGAAAGCGCAGAAAAACAGCAAGATTTTCAAGTATGGGCTCCCTCTAGGGGAAGGATATGAAAGATGAAGGAAGACTGAATGAAAATACCCAGACAATGGAAGGCCACTTGACAAGATGGTATCTGGGAAGAAAATAAGTTCTTTTATAAAAAAGAAAGCATTAAATATAAAGGTATGAAACAACCAAGAGATCATCTGGCTGAAATAGCAGAACTACTATCATACTGCATTTAGTTCTTTACAACCACATGAGATCATGATTAGATCCTATCACTCCACTTTCTGTTGAAACCCAAAAATCAAGAGGAATTTTGAGAATGGAAAAATTTTTCCCCCGCTTTCTCTTTAGACAAGTAATTCATTTAGAAAACTGGTAGCATATGATCTGCCATTTTAACCACAGATGGGAAAAGCATAAGCATGATGACTGTGCAAGAATAAGAGGAAGATAAATTAACACACACGTGCAGTCAGGGCGGATCCGGGCTTTGAAGTTTATAGATTCCTATAACGATCTCAAGTTAACAATTGGGTTTCACAATCAAATATTTATAGATATTTAAAGAATTTTTTAATACATATACAAGGACTATGCAAAAGCTACTGGGTTCCCGGGAATCCGTACGCTGGCCTCTAGATCCGCCACTTCGTGCATTACAGTTAGTCTACATTGGCAAGATCTTCAAATATCATCCTTATCCCAAAGCTGAACAGGTTAACACAGATTCTTGACTTGTTTGGTCTGGACTATGCTGTTTCTAGTAATTTTTAGAAAAAACTAAAATTCACCCCAAAAGCTGAGCAGGCCTACAAAGATTCTTCACTTGCTCGGTTTGGATTATGAAAGTGTTTCTTTAAATAAACAACGGCAATATTATATCGATCACTTTTATTAGAGAAATATCTGTATTCGCCAGATTAATCGTGTAATCAAGTAATACTGGTTCTAATAATGGAATCTAAAAGCTTTCAGATATGTAAACAGAGTAGCCACTAGGGCAACAGTGCTGGTATAACTAAAAGAGATTTATGGGAGTATTTCCACCCAAGTTAGTTAAACTCCCAACCAAAGCATAACCTTTGCATCCAAGGCATGACTCAAGGTGCTAAGTTGTTGAATAAGAAGTAAATAAATATAGAGTTGCTCTTCCTACTAACCAGAGGTCGGTCATCGTCATCGACAGGAACTTTCTCCATAGCTGAAAGTGTTGTCAAGCCTCCAACAACCATACCAAAGACGGTATGTTTGAAATTTAAGTGAGTGGCAGACTTGTACAGGATGAAGAACTGTGAACCATTTGAGTGAGGACCAGAGTTAGCCATGCTAACAACACCTCTACCAGAATGCAGCAACTTGGAGTGTACTTCATCCTTGAAGGGCTTTCCCCAGATAGACTCACCTCCTCTCCCTGTGCCAGTTGGGTCACCACCCTGAATCATGAAATTCCTGCAAACGTAGACAAATTAGTTCCTTGACATTCAATGGTCCATATTGATAAACAAATACTCTGCAACCATTTCAAGTAAAAATGTTATCTAAATACCGGATATTTCTATGAAACGCTACTTCATTGTAATATCCTCGTTCACAAAGAGTAATGAAGTTTTCACATGTCCTTGGTGTTATGTCACAATGAAGCTCAATGTTCAAATCACCATGTGTTGTATGCAGCTGGATGTAACCTTTCTTCTTGGGATTTTTCTCAACTTTAACATATTCATATTCATTCTTTGTTACTGGATCATAGGAGGTGGAAGTGAAGGATCGAGAAGCAGCACCAGTGGTAAAACGACTCTTAACCTGAAAGAATTGAATAGCATTATAAATCACTTTGAACAAAACAACAGATTTCTGCCATTTCTTGTTGCACCTAGCATTTGGGTCTCTGTGTGTGTGTGTGTGTGTGGGGGGGGGGGGGGGGGGAGTAAAAGGAAATTGTTGCACCTAGCATCTCACTAAACCTCAACATTATAGAAGTTAGACTAACCACCAGCAATGAGCAAAGAATTTTTTTAACTAGGCGAAGAGATTAACAGAGAGAAAATGAAATTAATGCAAGCCAATGTCAATTGTTTTAACTGCAGGAAAACAAGCTACTGCGGTAGAGAACAATTTAGAAGGAGAACAACTGATAGTGAGCTAGTTCTTTTATCAGCCTGATAGCTAGCTAGTTCTTTTATCAGCCTGATAGCTAGCTAGCTGTGAAGCAAGATGTAAAACTACACCAGCAGCAAACTCTTATAAACATACATCTATACTATGTTTTCACTAGTGCACCATGGTTGTATTGGATTATCCAGATAAAGAAACCATAATGACAAGCCACAAGGTCAAAAACAACTATTATGCCTTAATCCCAAGCAAGTTGGGGTCAGCTATATGAATCCTCATTAATCATGCCGCTCCATTTAAATTCATCTAAGGCCCATAATAATAATAATAATACGAAAAGTACTAGAAGTCTCACTATTTTCATCTGATATATAAATCTCAAATAGCACTAAGAGACTCCTAAAAAACATACGACCTAAAGTAAACATACTAACGTGACTAAAACAAAGTTCCAACTAATAAGTATCACCTATATTGATCTTTTTCTTCCATTATGCCCTATTTTATTCTACGAGGTCAAAGTGACAAAATTATGATGTTACTCAGGATGCATCATTAGTTATAAATAAAATCTAGTAATACACCAGAAAGTACATGAAGCCAAAATGCAACATAATCTGACCAACAGGAACAAGAACGAGCAGAGAAGAAGAAAGGAAATATATGCGATGAGAGCAAAGCTAAAAGAGATGATGAAAGGCTTAACTAAATATCATTTTCCTATATGGTTTACCAAAATCTTTGTTTTCTTTTTTGTTAAAGGAAATTGATAATCAAACCGGGATAAAACAAAAAGATAAAAGATGTATTTCTTTGAAACACAGAAAATGCGCTTGAACTTAACATAATATGGGAAAATTCTAAAAAGCACACCAGGTATAGGTTCCCAAATGAAAAGTGTAAGCTATGCATACAGGTTAACATTTACTCTCAGTCAATTGACCCAAAGAAAAAGGAAAGAGATGATTTCTTTATAAAAACTAACCAGCTTAGCATTCACTGGTGTCCTTTCACCCAACATGTGCAAAGCTATCCGTGCAGCTGTTTTATCAGTTGAACCAGACTTTGCAGCAGCTGCACTTCTTCCATGAACTGATGCCGATGCAGCATCCACAATGCTGAAAGTTTGCTTTGCTGTACCTTCACCATTTTCCTTTGTTTTTGCATCATCTTTGATACGCGATCTTGCAGCTAAAATAGCAGCAAGAGCAGCAGCTCTTTCATTCTGTGCCTTATTCCCACCTCCACCATGCAGTGCAATCTCTTTTGCTTTCTCACTTCCAAGTTCCTTAAGCATTTGTTTGATGTCCCCAGTAATATTTATGTTGTATGAAGGGTCAGACTGCATTTTCTGTATTTCTGATGAAGTAGCAAACACTTATTAGCAGAGGAGCCACAATTGCAGCAAAACCTGTATGAATAAAAGAATTACTCACCTTCATCATCAACCGTTAAACTTTTCTTAACATGATCAAAATCTAGAAGCACCTTGGCATCCAGTGCATTAGGATTCTGCAGTTAGATGTTTAAATATATCAATATAAGCAACGCATCAGAACAGTCAGCATTCTAATTTAGCATATATAACAGTTGAGAGGAAGGAAAGTAATTTAGAAGCTTACTTGAATCGTTATAAGGTCTTCTCTAGTGAATGGTTCATCAGTGAGAAGCTCCTTCCAGTTCTTTGTCTTGATATTCAATTCTTTAACTGCCTATGCAAGAAAACCTGGATCAAACTCTCCATGCAAGGAACAGCATGTGCTCTTTTATTTGAAGGAAATTAAAGAATAGAGATCAGGAGACAAATATCCCATACCTCATAACAGAAAACATTCCCTGTAGTTCTTACAGCAACTATATGTGTAAATTCCGTAAAAACCTTGTTCAAGACAGGACAATGATACTCTCCTGAAACAATAAATCACCACTTTTAAATTCATTCCTGGAAAATGACAATAACTGCTATATGACAGCCCTCCGAAAAGCTAGTAGAAATTATATCTGTACCTAATTACCAGAAACTAAAGACCCAAGTTTTCATCAATAAATTGCTATAGAAGTTTGAACTGATTACTGTGAAAGAAATAGACATAGTGCTTATCCCTCATCCCACATTCAACGTTAGACAAGACATATACAATGTTTTGTGCAACTTTAAGTATACTTTTTTTTTCTTCAAGTAAATAATTCAGGTGCAATATATCTTCAGCAAAAAGATATTACCTTCAGCATTCTTGTGGAAAGTAAGAGGAATTAAGTCCTCTTGCTTCAAAGGAGCTCCAGTCACTGGATTCTTCCCGTATTTCCTGATATATGGAACTATATGCCTGCAGAAAGAAAATATCAAGTAACACTAAATGTTCAGATGAAAATCCAACTTCTGATAAAACACTGAGACAATAAAATACTGACACTATTTCAAAGACGCTGCCATCTTCTGTGCATACTGGGTCCTCAAATGGTGTAAATGTAAGACTGCAAATTCAATTACAAAACATGTTGAACCAAAAATTAACTTAAAAAGATGATAATGAGCAAAAAAATAACAGAAGCAACAGAAAAGAGAAATGAGCTTACGCGCAGCAATAGAAGGGGAGCCGTTTAAAAGGGGTTTTAAGCTCTTTCGATTTAGCGCCGCCCCATTCGGTGGCCCATTCGGTCTTGGTTATGAACATTCGATCTTTACTGTGCTGTTTCTTCCCCATGGTGTAATTCTCACTTCCTTCTTGGAACTATAATCTCTCTGAATTTAGGGTTTTAGAAGAGCTTTTCTTTTCCAATAAACTAAGGAAAAGTTGTTGATTGTGTTGTTTGAATTTCTTCTTAACGGTAGGAGAATACCACTTTATAGAATCATATGAATCTCTGCTCCGGAAGACGGTGGCCGTTTTGTACCTTCTCCGTTGCCCGTATCAGGTCTCTAAATCTGGACCTTACTTGAACCCGAATAAGCTATCCCTGTCAGGAAGCTGGCCCGACCCGCATTAATATACTTGTCGGATTTTGTTTTTCTGGAAAATATAAATAAATAAAATAGGGCAATTGCTCATTGGATTGGTATTTTTGGATTTAGTTCTTGTGATATTTCACTAACTAAACCCAAGTTTTGAATCAATAAAATTGTGTAGTTTTATTTATCCCTTTGTATGAAATGTCATATTTATATTGTTTTTAGATCAATATTACCGTCAGGTGTGAAATAGTAATCAATTTACATTTAACATTACGTATGAGTAATTAAATAGTTTAACATGTAACAATTCGTTAAATTTGTGAATATTCACAAGCTGAATGATTAAACTTACATATTTTAGTTACTAATTGTTAAATGTGCTCAAATATCTCAATGACCAATATTAAAATTTATTAATTAACTTCAAATCACATGTGTGAATTTGAATTGAATTTGAGACCTGACGTGAAGTTAGCTAGGCAAAATCAACATCATATATACGATTTAAGTTTAATTATGCATGTCTTAATTTATTTTAAGAACATTAAATTTACTAAAATTTTTGCTAGTTTTATGATTATACATGCTTACTTTGAGCCGAGAATCAATGGGAAACAACCTAAACACCCGCAAAAGATGAGGGTAGAGAATATGTTATTTAATATTTTCATAAGCATACTAAAAGTTATATAACTAAATATTATAAGGAAGTTATTTTTCAAAAGTTAAATTATACTAGGACAAAATCTAAGAAGTGCCGTACAATTTTTGATTTTCACTTGAATTTTGGAATTTTTTAAAATTTTTGAAAAACTCCAAAAACTTATTTTTCAAAATTTTCACTCAGATCACTCACAAAAATTCAAACAAAAAACTAAAATTATATTCATATTCAAACATAATTCTAATTTTTAAATATCATATTTGCTTTAAAAATAAAATCGTTTTTTTCAGAATTTTACAATTCTTGTGTCGAAACGCCCACTAGCACTTCGCCCCAGTACATCACAGGCTTTAGGCCCAGTACTAGTTCGCCGTCCAACATTGTTGTCGCCGGAAACCCTGAAAAATAACTCAGCAATCAACGACGATGGGCGGTGATCGGAGCAAGAGCACGAGCAGCAGTGAAGAGGACGGAGATGCTGATTGGAGAGCTGCTATAGATTCTGTCGCTTCCACTACTGCATTTAGCAAAACTACCGCCAAACCTCATTCCTCATACGCTGCTACTAACGAAGATGAAATTGATACTAAACGACCCCAGAACCTCAAACATTATCAAATAAAGGTACTTTTGCCCTTTTTCTTTCTCATTTGCTTACCTGAAGATTAATCATTGTAACCCTTGTTAACTGAACCAGCTAGCGGTCCAATGATGTTATTATAGAAATCCCCTCTTTTTGATATTTGCAGTCCCTTTCATTTAGAAACTATGTCAAACACATACAAGGTTAGATAAAAAAAATTCAGAACTATATCTATGTAGTATGTACCAAGTCCGAACATAATGTGGTACAGTGATACTCCTTAGTGACCTATAGGTCACGGGTTCAAGCCGTGAAAGCAGCCGCTAATGCTTGCATTAGGATAGACTGTCTACATCACACATCCCTTAGGGTGCGGCCCTTCCCCGACCCTGCGTGAATGCGAAATGCCTTGTGCACCGAGCTACCCTTATTAGCGATACACCTTAGCCACTGACTTAAAAAATTTGGAACCTCCTCCGAGTGCAAAAAAAAAGGAGGATGATATTTTTCAAATACCCTTTACGTCATAAATGACAGGGGGATGGGGAAATACTTTAGTTTTCTTCAATTTTAGCTTTTAACATGAAAATTAAAACTAATAATGTTTTGAAAATATATGTCTTTCATGGTGCAACAATGTTGTAATTTTCCATAAGGGCCTTTAACCACTTTTTAGTCTAACATATTTTTGCTTCTACGGTCATTGCTTGATGAATCAAACTCATGAATGGACATTAACAGGCCCAGAAGACTTTGGAAGACATCTTAGACAAGACTATAGAAATAGTGAGAGACATTGATCATGCTTCGCAGGAAGCTCCCTCGGTGAATGGAGGCGGAATCCGATTGTTCAAGCGTGCTCCACTAGGGATTGTGTTTGATCACACAGGTAAAAGAAAAGAAAATCTCAAGCAAGTAATTTGGCGGTTGTTATGTCCCTATGGTGCTAACATTTGTTTGTTGTTTTCTCAACATGCTTAAATTCCAATTACTGGATAAAAAAATGAATACTGACCATCCTTGTTTAATAGAGATAGAAGGCTAAGGTTGATATTCTGTTTACTTGCTTCCACTTAGGGGAAAAAAATATCAGATGCATAATGGAAAAGCCATGCTACAACGTTCCCAGGCGTATTGTTTACCTATTTATTTCTTCTTAATAAATCAAAATAATGTGACTAATGAATACCAAGTCGGTGTCAAAAGTGTATGCGATGTGTCAGGCAAATTTTTTACTAACACCAAGCAAGGAGGTTGAACCTGCTTGACAATTACTCAAATCATTGATGTGGTGTCCTCTTTTGGGTCCTAACATCTGGTACAACCTGCTTGACAAAATTACTACAGAAAACAAATTTAATAAGAGAGAGCAACTATAGCTGCATATTTTTGAGAGGGTGCACATTATGCAAGTCCCTCGTATCAGTAGTAAGGCTAGAGTCAGGCCAAAACATTAATGTGCCTGCATTTTGCTAGATGAACTCCAACAACCCAGAAAGAAACCAAGAATTCATCCTGGGAAAGGAATTGAGGAGAAGTCAAAAGAGGTTTGTATTTCCTACTTCTGTTCTGATTCATAGTTCGTGAAAACTTTTATTTTGAATTCTCTTCCCACCTGCAGTATTTTGTTATTTCACCTTCTCACTTGCCCCATTATGGTTGCCACAGTTTAAATACCAAATCAAGTCCGTTGCTGTTGATGGGATGGATATTTTAGCTGCATCAAAAAATGCTTGCCAGAAATCATTGGCTAGACTAGAAGCAAGAGAAGCAGCAGTTAAAGCTGCTGCTAAAAGAGAGGAAGAAAGAGTTGCAGCACTAAAAGGAATTAGGGGGGAGAGATGGCTCCCTTCTGTGGCCAGAGAAATGCAGTTAAGGCTTCAACGACGTTGACATATGTAGATGGACTAGGCTTCCATTATTCAGCACTCATGTTTCATTCTTTTACTCTTTAAGGTTTCCATAGCTCATTTCAGCCTCTGTTTTATGTTAGGCTACCTGAGCCGCTGTCATTGTTATTTCCAGATAAAGATAGTGACACTGTTCAGTATTGCCCGAAAAAAGAAAAGTTTCTTTTGATTAAGCTGTTTGACATTTCTGTATTAAAGTTAAAGTCTGGTTATTAGACTACCAAACAATTGGTGTCAAGGCAAAGCATTGCTGTATTCATTTGCATCTGAAGATCGCTGGTGATCATAAATGCCAGTCAGTGATTCGATGGTCTGTATAATGTGTCTAGCGTGCTTATAGTACATCAGAATTTCAGATCTAATTGAGCTGTCTTCTTGATGATTTAGGTAGTTGGTATATGTGCCTAAATGCATGATATTTGACGAACAAAATGACTTGAGTTTCTGAAATAAAAGGAGCATCAATCGAAGGTTTTGAGTGCCATGAGAATATTAATAACGATGTCAACCTTTGATAAGGAGACCATGTACAAGGCAAATAGATGGAAACAAGAAGCTAACAGTTCATGTGGATTATTAGTGTACAATCTCAACTAAACAACTCTTCTTCTATTGTTATCATCTCCTTCTCAATAACAAAATAGATACAGCCAAAAGTATCTCAGAAAACTTAAACAGAAAGTATTGAAATTCCTAATCCTTGGTTAATCCGAAACCACCTAGGAATAATCTCCGACTGGTGTTTTCTCATCAACACTCATGGTGTAAATACCTTCAAAACCTCCCCTTAATTCTTCTCAGCATATATGAAGAAATTGAACCATGGGATGCTGCACCCCAAAGATAAAAAAAGTCCTCAAAATAGGTTGTGGCATCACAGCAATACTCCTAATTATTCTTCTAGTTGTTGGCATTATCCTATATTTCACTATCCTTAAGCCAAAAGATCCAAAAGTCACAATTCAGTCTGTCACATTAGAGTCCATAAGATTTGAGCCATTTCCAGCATTTCACCTCAACATAACAATTGGCCTAATCCTCACTATTCATAACAGGAATTATGGAAGCTTCAAGTATGATAGTAGCAGAGCTTATGTGACTTATCGCGACGATCCAGCAGCTGAAGCACCAATTGAAGCAGACACCATCCCAGCTAGAAAAGATCATGATGTGAACACAACTGTGCTAATTAATTCAGATGGTTTCTCTAAGAATCCTAATTTCTTAGGAGATTTTATTTCTGGGTGCTTGAATTTTACTTCATCAACCACTTTACACGGGAAAGTCACTGTGTTCAAAGTTTTGAAGCTCAAAGCCACAACAGTTAGCATCTGTGACATCTCAGTTTTCACCAAATTCCAGAATGCAAGTTCTCTTTGCAAATCCAAAATTAAGTTCTGATTTTTTATTTATTTATATGATTCTGCTATTGCTTTGTCTAATGTTTCCTGTTGACTGGTCAGATGAAGTATCCATATCAATAAAATAGCAAGAGCCCATTTGTTTATTTGAAAACCAAACCCAAAGGCCGGGGGAAAATCATAATTAGTCAATATTTAAGAAAATATTTCAGAATCTTAGCAGGAGCAAGCAATTACAAAACTGGCAGCTAATTAACTACCTTCCTAGCAGAAATATAATCAATTAATTAATGGATCTCTCAATCCTTATCATTTTTCGTTGCTTATTTTTTTGTGGAAGTCCTAAAAATGCTGAAAGGCAATTAATGTGAAGTTACTGCGTTTAGCTTATTTATAGGGAACAAAATTGCACAACGGTTAGACCTCATTACAGTGTTCACTTCCTATTGCCTTTTTTATTTTTTTATTTTTCCTTTTTGGTTTTCCCCTTTTAATTTATCTTTTTTTAAACGAAAAACGATGATTTTCAAATATGGGAACGTGAAGGGAAGTTTTCTTTACATGTTTAATTTTTATTGTATTTGATTCCTTTTATACTCCTAAAAATAATAAGTATAATTTATATAGTACTCCTATATAATAGTTGTATAAATATTATTTAATATTATACTATTTGTATATTGTTATTATATTATATTATATATAACTGATATATACATTTGCACAAAAAAAACTGATATATACATATTATATATAACTATTTGGATATGCATAGTGATATATGATGTATTTTGGGCATAGAATTAATTTTATGATTTAGTCATAAATTATCGTATAATATTACATATATGGAATATATTATTGTTGTATATATAATATGCACTTGTGTATTACTATTGTAATATATCTTATATAAATGATATATCTATATTACATACCATCAATCCTGAAAAAATTAAAATGGAAAACTGAATATAGAAAGTAACTGCTCATACTTGTAACATATTCCATGATTTGTGCCTCATTAATTATGTGCATAGTTTATACAATATGCTAATATTGTAAAAAAAGCTGCCATTTTTTGGAATAAACAACCAATGATATTATTTTCTTAAATATTTTTTTAGAAATGCTCACCCGTGTAATTTTAGCCAAAACGAATCGGTCTTGCTTTTAGAAACTAAACGTCAGGATTAGATTCATTTCGAATAAGATTAGGGGATTAAGGAGACGTCCGCAAAGTTTAGATGTGTAAGAAGTTCCTGGAGACAGTTTAGGGAGCAACATATCTATTTTATCCTTTCTAAATTGTACTCTATAAAACTTGAAATCTAAGAACATTCAGCTATTTACCTTTTCATGACTGCGTAAGTCCATGGGGATGTTTTATCAAGGTTTAATTGATAGTACTTCAGATTTTGTAGAAATATTTGTGTCGTTAATAATTACTCGTATTTCTTTACGTGATAAGTAGTTTCTTTAGTCTTTTAAAAAACTTTCATTACTTAATAGCGAGTCATTCACCAGCTCAGCCAGGAGGGGAGCTAGAAGCCGACGTACAAGTTCGGCCGAACCCAATAGTTTTAGTCCAAACTTTGTATCTGAATTTAAGAAATTCACTAAATATGTATAAAAATTAAATTAAGAACCCATTTACTAACACTTGATGTTTATCCTAGGATTTAGAACCCACAAAGTTCAAATCCTGGCTCCGCCTTTGAACAACAACACCTTTTTATCTGAAATTGGAATAATGAAACATGTGTTTTTCATATAACATGACGGTTATCCATTCAAGTGCTTCGTCTAGAATTTGATAAAAGAAGATTTAAGGTAAGTGATCAAGTTACAGTTAACTCTCCATTTTCTTTTCCTTTGGTTAACTATATGGGAGGATGTTCTGGTTGTCTTGAGCTGTAACCCGATACATATTACATAGAATGTCTGAGGGCTTTCTGAAAGGACGACGCTTTTCATTCGATGAAAAACGAAAAGAAACAAAAGAAATATACTAGGAGTATATATTATTTTGATAATGGTGCCAATGTGTTATCAAAAGTTTACCATTTTAAATGCATCCATAAGCCAGACATCACAAATCTTTTACATGACATAATTCCCTTGCTTACCTAGCGCACAAAATGCAAATAGATTAGCTTTCCAGCACTTGTATTTTCTGGCAGTAAAAGCATCTTGTAACTATGAGTCTATGACGGACGGAGTCTTTCCTCACAACTTATAGCTTATGGGGAGGGGATATCTCATTTTTTTTTTTTATGTTTTTATCTTTGTTTGGGATATTGATAGGGTGGATTGGCACATGAATGCAGTGCTTCTTTCTGCGATCAGATCCTAACCTTGTACAACAGAAGTGCTAGGCCTATCGAACATAATGTCCGCAAGTTTAGTTTACAGATTAACTCAATCTACATATATTATGATCCACTTATTCACAAGGGAAACACAGCTTCTCAATTTGAACATAAGGTCATGAGCAGTTATGCTTTCAGGTATCCATTTTTGTCCAAGTATGAGATCACTACATCAGCCAAGTCATTAGGAGAATCACATAGCCCTTGGTTCTGACGCAACACTATCTGCACAATGAAGAGTACAAGACCAGGAATAGCCAGAATTTAGAAAAGAGCCATGAGTTCTGTTCTATCATCTTTATTAAAGCATGGTGGAATTGAATCTGCTCCAAGAAAGCTGAGGTGATTGAAAGATTACATTAACTTGTATAAATTGCCTATTTGGTTTATCCCAAATTTTAAAATATAGGTCAAGTCATGAAGTCAGGAAATGCTTATTATCTGGATATTGCAATTACTGAATTTAGCAGTCAATCCTCAATCAATATAGCATATCATGTAAAGAAGAAGAGAGACTTGTCTTACCTCTGATTTCAGGGGTGGCTCATATGGATCATCAATACCAGTAAAACCTGCAAAATTGCGTAAGTACCATATTATGATCATCCTCAAGAGCTAAGACTGAAGCAGATGCAACAAAGCTGAAAACAATATAGGAGAGGAGGATCTCTGCCTACTACAGTAGGGCCACAAAAATTCGAGTAGCAGGTAACTTAATAGCTAAGAGTGAAGCAAACTCAAGTCTTGGACCACCTATTTGACATGGTCTTACTTTTCAAATTAACCAAATTCATAGGTGCAAGATTGTAAACAGCTAGTAGTATATAATATATTTTCCTTGGTTCACAAAAAAGAAAAAGAGAAAAGAGGAGATGCTGATATAGCAGATAGCACCTTTTATCTTTCCAGCTCGAGCAAGCTTATACAATCCCTTAGGGTCCCTTGCCTCACATACACGTAGAGGAACATCCATGAAAACCTAAAAATTAGCCAGCTCAATCAGCTGTTTAGATGTGCCAAACAAGCAAGCTCTCACTTGAGAAGCTAATCCTTTGGGTACCATTCCTATTACGAACCTCAATGAAATCCCCTTCAGGTAGTAAAGCACGGCAGGCATCTCGCTCCTTTCTGTAGGGAGATATCAAACTGGCAATGCAAATAACTCCAGCATCTGCCAAAAGCTTAGCCACTTCCCCTGTGAAATAACCATATGCAATTGTTAGATCCCAGAAGGAACAACATGATGGGATTACAACACGGGAAAGGTAGAAACAAACCAATCCGTCTTATATTTTCTGCCCGATCTTCAGCTCCAAAACTAAGGTCACGATTCAGACCATGGCGAACATTATCACCATCAAGGATGTAGGTGAGTTTTCCTCTAGCATGTAAGCCACGACTTAGAGCACATGCCAAAGTGCTCTTCCCTGAAATCATGTTTAATATTTAAAAATGGAAAAATATAAAGTGTCAATTCAAACAGCTCATAGACTGAAGAAAGAAACCAGGCAATAAGAGCTATAAGGATAACAGTACTGCTTGATGCCTTTTTTTTTAAGGGGGTCTTTTGGGGGGGGGGGGGGGGGTAATGCGGTTGGTGCTAATAAAAAAGAAAAATTAAGCAATGAGAACAAAATAAGTGGCCGTGTATTAAGATGTTTTGCCACAATCATTCATGTGCTTCCAAGTATGTCTACTCGCATAATAACTTTTAAACCAGCTTGTTCACAGATAATGTTTGAATTCAACTGAGCAGTCTGAAAGAGACCAGATTGAAATCGCATTCATGTGCACCGTTTGATGCTGACATGTTTGACACACTGTTTTCCAGTATTTTAGCTACAGCTCCAGGTTTTCAGATACTTATTCCCTGGTCTACTGATGAATGGCTCCTTAGATAAAGCAGTATTCATCAAGCAAACTTCTGGTAGGATAAATATCCAAATCTGGTAGACATGATTCTGTCATATCTTAATGTTGTATTGTAATCAGCTAAGCATGACCGGAGAAAATAAAACTGCAGGAGTATACTATAGCTGAATGCTGTCATGCTGATCTATGATTTTCAAGTAGCAAAGCAGTTAGCATGACTTCCAGAATAACCATTTAATAACTAAAAGAATTATAACCAAATATCAACATGCTACTGCAAATGAGATCATTACAAATACCGTGAATGTGATGCCTAGAGAAAGACAGCCTAATCTTTTGATCTACAAAAAGCATTCTGAATTCTGCTAGTTTCAGATGAATCCATTGACCAAGCCCGAAAGGAGAAAAAGAACAAGTAAATATAAAAACACAATCTAATTAGTACTTCAAAATCAATTAAATATGAGGTTGCAACAATTAAATCTTGAATTTACATTAAGACCCACAATATGTTGGCAAAATAGCTGATGGAGAAACTAGAAATGCTTTTCTTGGTAACAAAATGGAAGGTTAATTAGCACTTCAGACTTGTTCACTAGCTTTAAATGGATTTGTGGGGAACAACCCATTTAAAGGTCTCCCATTGTCTTTTTCCAAAGGAAGACATATCTCCAAACCCCCCAACACATTGAATCCGGCATTACCCCTATTTTCTAATACTTCTTCTATTTACTTCATTTGCTATCTACCATTTGACTTAGTACATCACAAATATTTCAAGTCATATAGCACTCAATTGTGTTTCCTTGTACATAGTGCATTGTTCTTAAGTATCACACGCATGTACAGAATACTAAGCGAAAAAAACCCAGAATATACAGAAACGGCCAGTACATCATATGAAAAATATATCCATAAAATTATATAAAGCGGCAGAGAGGAATTTGATAGCTGCTATGAGCTTACGGGATGTTAAACAAACCTGAACCACTGAGACCGGTAATCCATATAACACAACCCCTTTGCTGAAGCAACTCCTCTCTGTCACTTTTCTCTACAGAACATTTGTGCCAAACAATGTTCGTTGAATTCCCGTTTGTAGAAATCCGAGGTATACTTTTACCTAGTTAGATAATTCACCACATCAGTAACTGCAACTTTTGACACCAAAACTAACTTCACTCAAATCGTTGTTTCATTCAAGTAAGCAAGAAAAAAATATGTCCAAACAATCCAGGCAAATCAGAAGTAAACAACTTCTAATACTTTTACTGGACACAACAGGAAATAGCAATATGAGTCGGGAATAATTTCGCAGTGCTTCAATAGAAAGACAGATTCTATTTAAAGCCAGAGTGTGAGTGCTAATTGCATCAACTACTTTTCATGATAATGGGCTCAGATTTCAGATCATAGTTAAGTATACATTGTTCAATTATTTTCTTCAACATACATTGTTAATTTTTTTTTTACTATATATAGACTATAGTTTATCCAAAACCGCGCCTGCTGCTGAAAAGCTACATTCCCATATTCCATAAAAAATTAGCAATTACCGGCATATTGTGTGTGCCTCAGAAAAATTAGAATAAATTTTTGAAAAAAGAGAGAAAAATAAAAGTCGAATCAATACCAGAAAAGCCACGACAATCATTTGCGGTCACTTGACCGTTTGAATTGTATCCTGGCTGATGAACATTTTCGGCTTTTCCATTGATATGAGAGGTTCTAGAAGCCTCCATTGCCCTTAAAGGCGGTAAGCCCAATAACTTAGCTCTGCAAAAATTACATGCCCGTAGCTTTAAAACCCCTAACTTTTCCGACGAGGTATCAGCACCATCAAATTTTGAAGGAGTACGATAAAAGAACGAACCGTTTCCGATGGCACTCGTCATTGAAACATCTAAACTTCGATCAATATTTGAATTATTGTACAAGATGTACAAATAATGCAAAAAAAGAATAACCGATTGGATATTGAAATAGGAGAAAAATGGTAGTACTACTATTAATTACTAGAAGATAGAGAAAAACAGCGGGAGATCACGCTTTTATGAAGAACAACTTGAAAGTTGGTGACGGTGTCAGATAGTCATTGAGGTGGTGAGAGGGTGGAGAATGGCGGATACTGGATTCAGGTTGAGTTTTTGGTGGAGATAGCATAGCATTTATATGTCGTGAACACGACAAAGAGGAATTGCTGGCAAGGATAGAATCCTCTCTACATACTAAACACGGATCATAACATCATGGGACCCGATGAACTGAGCTCATATTCCACTCTCCTTTGTGGGAGAGTTGTTTTACTTTCTTTTTTTTCCTTATGAAGAAGTAACCTAAATAAATAACCGTCATTCAATTGCATAAATTTTAAATATATATAAAAATACAATTTCCGACTATGATTGGTGTTAAATATTTATCGGCAAGGGTCAAATATATTCCTCTATTTTAAAAAATGGTCTAAGAATACCCTCGTTATACTATTGGGCTATCTATACCCTTGCAGTCATACTTTGGGTTTAAATATATCCCTCATTTAAATGGAGGTACATGTATCATCGTCCTGTTGGTCAATTCTAAATATATCTTAATTAATTAAAAAGACCCATTACCCATATCCGAATTATTTTTTGTAAAAATTGAAAAAAACTACTTTTTTTTTTTACAAAAAACTGAAAAAAATGATTTTTTTTCGAGTTTTACAAAAAAACTGAAAAATATTTTCTAAAATAATATTTTTGTAAAAACTGAAAAAAAGAAGAAGCTGAAAATTAATTTTCTAAAGAATATTTTTTGTAAAAACTGGAAAAAACTGAATTTTTTTTACTAAAAACTGAAAAAAATGAATTTTTTTTTTCTTCAGTTTTTACAAAAAAACTGCTTTTAAAAAAGCTGAAAAATATTTTCTAAAACAATATTTTTGTAAAAACTGAAAAAAAAACTAAAAAGTAATTTTCTAAAGCAATGTTTTTGTAAAAACTGAAAAAACAAATATTATCTTTTTTTTTTTCCAGTTTTTAGTTAAAAATATTTCAGTTTTTTTCAGTTTTTAATTGCTTTAGAAAATTGCTTTTCAGTTTTTTTTCCAGTTTTTACAAAAATATTATTTTAGAAAATATTTTTTAGTTTTTTATAGCAGTTTTTTTGTAAAAACTGGAAAAAAAAATAATTTCGTTTTTTTCAGTTTTTTGTAATTTTTTTTTTGTTTTTTTCAGTTTTTACAAAAAAAAATATATTTTTTGGGTATGGATAATGTGTCTTTTTAATTAATTAGGAGATATTTAGAATTGACCAACAGGACGATGACACGTGTCCCTCTGTTTAAATGAGGGGTATATTTGAACCAAAAGTATGACTACAGGGTTATAGATAACCCAACAGTATAAGGAGGGGTATTCTTAGACCATTTTCGAAAGTAGAAGGGTATATTTGGCCTTTTGCCGTATATAATTTATGTATAATACGTATATAACCGTGTTTTCATCAATATATAAAATAACATTACTTTCCAGTTAAAGAAACATAATTCCAATTCTCTCTCACTCATGTTAGCTTAACGTGCGCAGTCCAGGGGAAGAGATCTCGGAATCCATCGTAGAAGGCAATTTTGGCTCAGGAATCAGCTGCGCTAGTAGGTAATCAACAAAGGAAGAAAGAAGAAATGCTAAAGGCAATCGCAAATTCTACCGGAAACCAATGGAACAGTAACAACTAAACCTAGGGATGCAAATTCAGAGGAAATTGGAGGATCATCAATGGTTGCAACACCAACTCAGGTGGTGGACGAAGGAACTTCCCATTCAAAAGCAGCTTCAAGGATCTCGTCGTAGAGTCAAAGGAAGCTATCGTGGGCTGATGAAGTGGAAATAATGGAAGAAGATAAAAGTAAAGGATCCATCTGGGACAAATTTGACATCACTAAAGTAACAAATGCTGGTTTTAAACTAGAATACATAGCTCCTGAGGTGCATATAGACACTCGTGTGTGAAATTGAAACAGAGGATAGTAACACAGAACTAGAATACTGAAAATCTGTTGTAGTGTGTTATGCCCTAAGGCTCACCGTCCCTTCTCAGTTTTGAATGGTTATATCTAGAAAATATAGGGCAAGTATGGAATTAATAAGATCTCCATGACGAAGAATGGGATAGTGTGGTGCAATTTGATAATGAAATGGGGAAGAATGAAGTGATTCAAGGAGGAATATACCACTGCGACTAAACATTTTATTGTGAAAGCATGGCAAACATGCATGGAATTTACCAGAGAAGAGCTAAACACAGTTCCAATTTGGGTTATAGTACCTAGTTTGGATTTTAAATATTGGAGCTCTAAGGGTATAAGCAAAATAGGCAGCTTAATTGGAAGGCCACTAATGGTTTACATGTTAAAAATTATCAGTAGCATATATGAGAAAGCAACAGATAATGAAAGTACTTAATTGACTTGAGTAATATATCAAATACATCAGACACTTTAAATAGAAGAAAACTAATAACTGAAGATGTCCATGACTGCTACATAGAAGAGGAAACTACTCCACTAACTTGACCATAAACTCCACTAGCACATGTAGCCTAAAGACTAGGAAACTACTAATTTAACTGCTACCTACATTACATCAGTAAAGAATTAACATATTAACAAATGGGCTAAACGACCTACAAAGCCAAATTGCCAACATTCCCTCCCTTAAACTGAAACATCTTTCAATTTAATTTGCAAACTCCAAGCAAGTCACGTAGCTTTAGGAATGACACTAGCTTCAAGGGCTTTGTGAACATGTCTGCAACCTGCTCCTCACTTCTGCAATAAACAAGGCTGATCTTTGCATCCTTTGTGAGATTACGCAAGAAGTGATACTTCACATCTATATGTTTACTCCTTCCGTGTAGAACTGGATTCTTTGAAAGATTAATTGTTGAGGTATTGTCACAATAAATGGGTGTAGGCCCTTCGTGCTTAAAAAGAAGTTCTTCAAGGATGTTTCTCAACCAAATAGCTTGACAAGCACATGATGCTGCAACTACATACTCCGTCTCAGTAGTCGACAAAGTAACAATAGGTTGTTTCTTTGAAGACCAAGAAATAACTCCAGAGCCTAGCATAAAAACATATCCAGATGTACTTTTTCTGTCATCTAGATTTTCGGCATAGTCACTGTCAGTATAACCAAGCAAATCTCCCGTTGCGTTCTTCTTGTAAAAAATTCCAAACTCACTAGTACCTTTCAAGTACCGTAAGATCCTTTTAGCAGCTTGTAAATGTACTTCTTTTGGACACTCCATGAATCTGCTAATAAGACTTACAGCATGCATGACATCAGGTCTTGTTGCCGCTAAGTACATCAAGCTTCCAACCATTTGCTTATAAAGAGTATTGTCCACCTCTCTACCTTCAGGTTCTTTAATGAGCTTCAGACCCTTCTCCATTGGTGTGCTCACAGAGTTACAATTTTTCATCTGGAATCTGTCTAGAATATCTTGTACATATTTCCTTTGACAAATAAAAATCCCACCAGCAGATTGCTTCACTTCTATACCAAGAAAATAACGCATCATACCCAAATCTGACATGTCAAACTCGACCATCATGGACTTCTTAAAATTTTCAATCATAACCATATCACTTCCAGTATAAATTAAGTCATCAACATACAAACATACCATTAGAACTCCTGCATAATTTTTCTTTATATAAAGAGTATGTTCATATGGACACTTTCGAAATCCCTCATTTAAAAAATAAGTATCTATACGACTATACCAAGCTCTTGGAGCTTGTTTTAGCCCATATAGAGCCTTTTTCAACCTGTACACCTTATTTTCAGCACCAGATTTCACATAGGCAGGAGGTTATTCGATAAATACCTTTTCTTGTAGCTCACCATGTAGGAAGGCGGACTTCACATCTAACTGGAAGATACTCCATGCATTTTGAGCAGCCAAAGCAATTACCAATCTTATGGTGTCCAACCGTGCAACAGGAGCAAACACCTATTCATAGTCAACACCATGCTCTTGCTTATATCCTTTTGCAACTAAGCGAGCTTTATACTTGTCGACCTCTCCATTATCCTTCAACTTTGTCTTGTAAACCCATTTGACACCAATGGTCTTCTGATTTTCTGGAAGATCTGTCAACTCCCAAGTATTATTTCTTTCAATTACTCTAATCTCCTCATCCATGGCTTGCTTCCACTTTGGATCTTTGACAGCATCAATAAAGGCTATAGGATCACAATCTGAAATTAAAGTAAAATGACTAGCTGAATTTTCAGATTTACTAATCCCATATACTTCATAGTCTTCCATCCATGCTGGTGCACCTTTGCTATGTTGAGGACGTTCATTGTTGGACTGAACATCATTTGATTCATGCTCAACAGCTCCATCATCTTGTATTATGGAACCAGCTTGTGAACTAATCTCCAAAGGTTGTTCTTCTTCTTCTTCTTCATTACCAATTGAAATTTGTTGGGAAGAACCAACATTGTTCCAATTCCAAGTTGCTTCTTCATCAAAAAGGACATTACGGCTAATAACAATTTTCTTGGTAATGGGATTCAATAAACGATAAGCCTTTGAATTGTCACTAATACCAAGAAAAATACATTTTTGGCCTTTATCATCCAACTTCTTTCTAGCAGCATCTGGAATATGGGCATATGCAATACATCCAAAAATGCGAAAATATTCCACATTTGGTTTGCACCCGCTCCAAACTTCATGAGGTGTCATATTTTGAACAGAACTAGTGGGGTTTCTATTCAATATATGAATGCTCCAGTGAACTGCTTCGGCCCAAAAATCTTTTGGTAAGTTGCTTCTCTTCAAAAGACTACGCACCATATCAAGAATTGTGCGATTCTTCCTTTCGCACACACCATTTTGCTGAGGTGTGTAGGCTGCCGTAAGTTGCCTTCTAATTCCATGCTTCTCACAAAATTCTACAAATTTATTTGAGTTGTATTCTCCACCCCAATCAGTCCGCAAGCTTTTAATTTTACAACCAGCTTCATTTTCAATAAGCACTTTAAACTTCTTCAAAGTTTCAAATGCTTCTAATTTTTCCTTTAAGAAATAAACCCATGTGTTTCTGCTATAATCATCAATGAAACTGATGAAATATCGTCTACCTCCCTTAGATGTAGGACTTATGGGTCCACAAATATCTGAGTGTACTAGCTCCAGCACCTACTTTGCCCTCCAAGACTTGCTTGTTGGAAATGATTCACGGTGTTGTTTGCTAACAACACACTTTTCACATATTCCGTTAGGAGATTCAAATTGCGGCAGACCCAACACCATCTCTTTCTGAGATAAGGATTTCAGCCTTCTAAAATTCAGATGCCCATAGCGAAAGTGCCACTTCCATGCATCATCCTTCACTTTTGCAGAAAAACAAGACTTTGTGGTGTTGCAAAGATATAAAGGAAACAAACGATTGGTCGACATATTAATTTGAGCAACTAACCCCAAATAATAATGTCGTATTTGACAAACTCCATCTTTGATATTAAGCTCATACCCCTTTTCTAAAAGTTGTCCAGCACTCAATAAATTTGTCTTTAAAGCAGGAACATAAAAGACATTACTGATAGTAAGAATGGAGTTGTCTTTGATTGTGACTTGTACCTTCCCTTTTCCCATAACAGAGACGGCTGAATTATCTCCAAACTTCACAGTATCTTGAAAAGTTTCATCCAATTCTGAGAATGCCACTTTGTGTCCACACATGTGATTGCTGCAACCAGTATCAAGATACCATAAATTAGTAGAAACTTTTTCTCTAGAAGTATATGCCATCAAGAGCGAAACCTCTTCTTCCGCCTTTGTCTCTGCATCTTCCTTTGTCTCTGCAAAGTTAGACCTTCCGCCATAATTTTTATTTAAATTGGTACGACACTCTGAGCGATAGTGTCCATACCGATGGCATTTCACTTGAGATTTATCACGCCTTTTCTCTTTTCCTTGAGAATCACCAGATTTGGTCTTCTCTGTTTTGTGATGCCAGTTTTTTCCCTTTCATTTGCCTTTCTCATGATCTGCTCCTTTTGAGAAAGTCATTGTCTTCAATGCTAACTCCTCCTTGTCTTGTTGATTTAACTTCTGTTCATGAACCAACAAAGAACTTTGCAATTCTTCAATAGAAAGAGTATCAATGTCCTTGGATTCTTTAATGGAGCAAACGATATAGTTGAACTTTGCTGTCATCGAGCGAAGTATTTTCTCAATGATGGTAACGTCCTCCAGCTTTTCTCCATTAATTCGCATCTTATTTGCGATAGCCATCACCCTTGAGAAATACTCAGTCACCGACTCACTGTTTTGCATACGTAAAGTTTCAAACTCAGCACGAAGTGCTTGGAGTTGCGCTCGCTTCGCCTTCGCCGTTCCTTGATACTTCTTCTTCATGGAATCCCATATTTGTTTAGAAGTATCCTTGCAAAGAATTATTTCCAGTATTGAGCGATCAATAGCTTGGAAAAGGTAATTCTTTGCCTTGAGATCCTTCAACCTTAGACTGTCCAACTCTGCTTTTTGTGCTTCCGACAAAGCAGTACCAGCTGGTGGCTCTTGCACGCCAACACTAACAACTAGCCAAAATTCCTTGGACCTAAGGAATTTCTCCATCAGCATGCTCTAATGATCGTAATGACCATCGAAGCGAGGAATGGCGGGCTGAACAAAATTTTCAGAAGCCATTGTCTTGCAGTTGCAATAATATTGCAGAATAGACACTCACAGTAAGCAGTATCCAACACTCGGACTTGATCTGCCGAACTCTCAACCTGGCTCGGATACCAAATGTTAAAAATTGTCAGTAGCATATATGAGAAAGCAACAGACAATGAAAGTACTTAATTGACTTGAGTAATATATCAAATACATCAGACACTTTAAATAAAGAAAACTAATAACTGAAGATGTCCATGACTCCTAAATAGAAGAGGAAACTACTCCACTAACTTGACCATACACTCCACTAGCACATGTAGCCTAAAGACTAGGAAACTACTAATTTAACTGCTGCCTACATTACATCAGTAAAGAATTAACATATTAACAAATGAGCTAAACAACCTACAAAGCCAAATTGCCAACATTACAATCATACAGAGAAGAAAATGGGACTTAGCTTTGCACGATTGCTCATTGAAGTAGAAATAGATGCTAAGTTACCAGATAAGGTTTTCTTCAAAAATGAAAAAGGGATGCTTGTGGAGCAGAAAATGCAGTATGACTGGAAGCCTACTCTATGTAAGTTTGTAATAAATAAGGACATGATAAGCAGAACTGTCGGAAAAATATGGACTCTAGCTTGTACTCAGTTTCTAGCAGTTACATAGCGTTGATGGGGAACATGACTAGGCTGAGGGAAGTTGAGATGTTTCGGAATGCTGTGATGCTTCCTAGACAAAGAGTGATCACTTGGCTAGCATACCAAGACAAACTAATGACTAAAGAAAGACTGGTGAGGCTGAGCATCCCTATAAATGGAGATACCAATTGTCTCATGTGTGATTAAGCAACACCTGAGACTCATCAGCACCTATTTGTAAACTGTATATGGATCAAGAATATAAGGGAAGCAATGATCAACTAGTCAGGAATAACCATTCCATCGCATACTATTAATAGAAGTTTATAGTGGATCAAGAACAGACACTAGAGGCAGTTCAGAAAGGAAGTAGCAGCCGCAATCATTGGAGCATTGATATATTACACTTGGCAAGCGCAGAATTGAAAACTTTTTAGGAAGATAACTATAAATAGTGCTTTTATAGATACACAAATACAAAAAGAACTTAGGGAGCAAATAGGTATGTTTGCAGATTCTAGGAGAGCTAGAAACTATAGAATTTTGATATAAAGACAGTGTAATTAAGAGTGATATAGCTGCTACATTGTTTTTCTTTTGAGATTTAGCCATTTAGGTAGTTTTGATCAGAGTGGATTGGAATAACTGGATGCTCTTAGCTTGTAAATCATTTGGTTGTTATGGTAATATTCACATATTATTGCCAAAAAGAAAATTTATATATAATTTATATACATCGGCTAAGAGAAGTAAACAATGAACCTAACCGGCTATTTGTGTAAAATTTCCTATATATTTCTTTCATACCTTTTGTCACGACCCAAAATTCGCATTTCGTGATGGCGCCTATATTAATACTAGGCAAGCCGACAATCTCAATAAACCACAATTTCTCTTAAGTTTGAAACATAATATTTAAATTCAATATAAAAATCTCACAAATACTGATATAAGTACACTCCCAAAATTCGGTGTCATTGAGTACATGAGCATCTAAATAATAACAAAGTCTGACTGATAAGAACACTGTCTCAAAATATAGAACAGTACAATAACTGAAAGGAAAGAGAGTCAAGGTCTGCGGACGCCAAGCAGCTACCTTGATAGTCTCCAACAGATAAATCCTCAAATCTGGCAACCGTCATATCCGGAAGTACCTGGATCTGCACACGAGGTGCAGGGTGTAGTATGAGTACAACCAACTCAATAAGTAACAAGACTAACCTTTGGACTGAAAGTAGTGACGAGCTCAACAGGTACAGTCCAATATAGAAATAATAGTACAAAAATGTAGGCATCCTTTCAAGTTCAACAGTTAAACTCAATACAAGTAAAATAGATCAATTCTGAATGATATGAGGAATATGACATCTCTGTATCTACATGCCAATGTACGTACTGTATGTGATGCACCTCAGTGAAAATCTCGCGTACTCACAATCTCAAAATACTCAATCACTCAGTACTGTATATGGCCAACCCAGCCCAGGGAAGGTCCATCCTATATATATATATATATATATATATCAACTGATAGTTAGTCACTCAGTACTGTATAAGGCCAATCCATCCCAGGGGAAGATCCATCCCCAAATGTAAATGATTCGGACAAGATCCACGTCCAGGGAAGATCCATCCCTCAATGTAAATGCTTCGGGCAAGATCCATGCCCAGGGAAAATCTATCCCTCAATACAAATCAACCGCTCTCACTGTGGGGGTGCAGACTCCGAAGGGGCTCCTTCAGCCCAAAGCGCTATAATAGCCAGATCCAGGCATAAGTAAATAAAATATGTTGCGGCGGGCAACCCGATCCCATAAATATCACTCAAAATCTCCAATCTCTCGGGATCTCAATGACATGAAATCAACCCGACATGATGATATGATGTATCAATGAATGACAACAGAGATTGGGATATGATATGCAATGATAGATGTGACTGAGTACACAATTGTAAATTTAATCAAATAATTCAACAACAACACGACCATGTGGGTCCCAAAATATCGGCACGTAGCCTAAACATGATCTTTAACATGAGTCTCGGCTCAATTTCCTCTAACACGTGGAGGATATGCGAATAATGACATGATTCTCTAATTATACAACTTCACAAAATTTATTTAAGTCTCAATTTCTATGGTGCACGCCCACATCGCGGAACCCGATAAAAGTTACAAAATATGAATGCCCAATCAACTACGAGTCCAACCATACCAAAATTACTAAATTTCGATAACAATTCGGCCCTCAAATCTTCAAATTTGACCAAGAGGGTTTTTAAAATTTTCCAACTTAAATCATCGATTAAATGCTAAAAATAGCAATAGATTCAGGTAACTTGACCAAAATTGAGTTAAGAACACTTACCCCGTTGTTTTTCTTGAAAATCTCCCGAAAATGGCCTCTCCCCGAGCTCCAAATCGTTAAAAATGGAAAATGTCCCATTTTCAGAACTTAAACTCTCTGCCCAGTCATTTCTTCTATGCGATCGCGGACCAAGTCCTGCGATCGCGAAGCACAATTTTTCCACTGCCCAAAAATAACCCTACACGATCGCGGATAATTCTACGCGATCGCGAAGCACAGTTCCACAGACCTACGCAATCGCGGACTTGTCCACGCGATCGCGAAGCACAACCTTGCGTGACCCCCCTCCTACCTCACTTCCTCTACACGAACACGACATACCTCACGCGTTCGTGATGCGTGAACTACTCCAGCTATTCGATCGCGGTCCTCCCCACGCGATCGCATTAAACAACAACTCAGCATCCCCAATTAAGCCTACGCAATCCCGAATCTGCCCACACGATCGCATAGCACAAGAAATCCACTGCCCAGCTAAGCCTACGCGATCGCAGACCAATTCATGCGATCGCACACAAGGAAACCAGACCTGTGCACCAGAAAAACTTCAGCAAAATACCAAGTCCAAAAATTAATCTGTTAACCATCCGAAACTCACCCGAGGCCCCCGGGGCCTCAACCAAATACACCAAGTCCTAAAATATCATACGAACTTAGTCAAAATCTCAAATCATATCAAACAACGCTAAAAACACGAATCATACCTTTCAAGCCAAATAAAACTAAGAAATTCCAACTTCTACATTCGATGCCGAAACCTATCAAATCAAGTCCGATTGACCTCAAATTTTGCACACAAGTCATAAATAACATAACATACCTATTCCAATTTCTAGAATCGGATTCCGATTCCGATATCAAAAAGTCAACTCCCTAGTCAAATTTTTAAACTTAAATTTCTATTTTAGCCATTTCAAGCCTAATTTAACTACGGACTTCCAAATAATTTTTCGGATACACTCTTAAGTCCAAAATCACCATACAGAGCTATTGGAATCATCAAAATTCTATTCCGGAGTTGTTTATACATAAGTCAACATCCGGCCAACTATTTCCACTTAAGCTTTCATCTTTGAGACTTAGTATTTCAATTCATTTCGAAACCTCACCGGACCCGAACCAATTACCCCGGCAAGTCACATAACAAATGTAAAGCACAAATTAAGCAGTAAATGGGGAAACGGGGTTGTAATATTCAAAACGACCAGCCGGGTAGTTATATTCTCCCCCTATTAAACAAATGTTCGTCCTCGAACGGGTTTAGAATCATACCTGGAGCCTCAAATAGGTATGGATATTTGCTCCGCATCTCCCCTCAGTCTCCCAAGTAGATTCTCCGACTAGCTGGCCTCTCCACTATACTTTCATTGAAGCTACATTCTTTGATCTCAACTTTCAAACCTACCGGTCTAAAATGGCTACCGGCCCCACATCATAAGTCGAATTACCATCCAATTGCATTGTACTGAAACCCAAAACATGAAACGGATCTCCGATATACTTCCGGAGCACAGATTCATGAAGCACTGGATGAACACTCGATAGGTTAGGCGGCAATGCAAGTTTATAAGCCACCTTTCCAATCTTCTTAAGTATTTCAAGAGGCCCAATATACCTAGGACTCAACTTGTCCTTCTTCCCGAATCTCATAATACCCTTCATAGGCGAAACTCGGAGTAGTGCCTTCTCTCCTACCATGTAAGCAACACCCGGTCGGCATAACTGTTCTGTCTAGACTGCCCCGTGCGGAGTCTATCCTAAATCAATTTAAACTTCTCCAAAGCATCCTAAACCAAATCAATACCCAATGGCCTAGCCTCACCCGGCTCAAACCAACCCACTGGAGACCGACACCATCTCCCATATAAAGCCTCATATGGAGCCATTTGAATGCTCGATTGGTAGTTGTTATTATAGGCAAACTCTGCAAGTGGCAGAAACTGATCCCAAGAACTCCCAAAATCTATAACACAAGCGCGTAACATATCTTCAAATATCTGAATAGTGCGCTCGAATTGTGTGTCTGTCTGAGGGTGAAATGATGTACTCAACTGTACCTGTGTGCCTAACTTTGGATGTACTGCCCTCCAAAATTGTGATGTAAACTGCGTGCCCCGATCTGAAATGATAGACACTGGCACACCGTAAAGGCAAATAATTTCGCGGATATAAATCTCACCCAACTGCTCCGAAGAATAAGTAGTACCAACTGAAATAAAATGCGCAGACTCAGTTAATCGATAAACAATCACCCAAACAACATCAAACTTCCTCAAAGTCCATGGGAGTCCAACTATGAAGTCCATGGCAATATGCTCCCACTTCAACTCCAGAATTCCAAGTTTCTGAAGCAATCCGCCCGGTCTCTGAT
This sequence comes from Nicotiana tomentosiformis, assembly GCF_000390325.3. Classification (NCBI taxonomy): domain Eukaryota; kingdom Viridiplantae; phylum Streptophyta; class Magnoliopsida; order Solanales; family Solanaceae; genus Nicotiana; species Nicotiana tomentosiformis. The sequence continues at coordinate 109,314,241 of NC_090813.1, forward strand.
ATTCGTACTTCACCTGTTGACAATTTAAACACCGATCTACATACCCAACTATATTTTTCTTTATTTTTCTCCACCAATAGTGCTGCCTCATATCCTGGTACATCTTAGCGGCATCCGGATGAAAGGAATACCGCGAACTGCGGGATTCTTCAAGAATCAATTCACGCAGCCCATCTACATTTGGAATACAAATCCGACCCTGCATTCTCAACATCCCATCATCTCCAATAATAGCATCTTTGGCATCGTCGTGCTGAACTTTGTCCTTCAGGACAAGTAAATGGGGATCATCATACAGGTGCTCTTTGATGCAGTCATATAAGGAAGACCGAGAAATCACACAGGCTAGAACCCGACTGGGCTACGAAATATCTAATCTCACGAACTGGTTAGCCAAGGCCTGAACATCAACTGCAAGAGGCCTCTCACCAACATGAATGAATGCAAGGCTACCCATACTCTCCGCCTTTCGGCTCAAGGCATCGGCCACCACACTGGCCTTCCTGGGATGATATAGAATAGTAATATTATAATCCTTTAGCAACTCTAACCATCTCCGCTGCCTCAAATTTAGATCCTTCTGTTTGATTACGTGCTGAAGGCTCCGATGATCTATAAAGGCCTTACAAGACACACCATAGAGATAGTGCCTCCAAATCTTCAATGGATGAACAATGACTACCAATTCTAAATCATGGACAGGGTAGTTCTTTTCATGTGTCTTCAACTGGCGCAAAGCATAAGCAATCACTCTACCCTGCTGCATTAAGACACACCCAATATCGATCCGAGAAGCATCACAATACACTATATAAGAGCCTGAAGCTGACGGTAAAACTAGAACTGCAGTTGTGGTCAAGGAAGTCTTAAGCTTCTGAAATCTCTCTTCACATTTATCCGACCACCTGAATGTAGCACCTTTCTAGCTCAATTTTGTCATAGGCGCCGCAATAGATGAATGTAACGACCCGACTTGTCATTTTGAACAATTATGCTCATTTAAACTATTTGAAGTCTTGAATAGCTTCATATGATATATTATGACGTGTGTGAATCGTCGGTTTTGATTTTTAAGTATTTCGGGATTAGTTCGAAAGAATGAATTTCATGTTGGAAGCTTAAATGAAAATGGTTGATTGGAGTTTGACTTTTGTGCAAATGACTCTAGAATGGAGTTTTGATGGTTCCAATAGCTTCGTATGGTGATTTTGAACTTAGGAGTGTGTCTGGATATTTATTTTGAAGTCTGTAGTTGAATTTGGCTTGAAATGGCGAAAGTAAGAAATTGAAGGTTTGGAAGTTTGACCGGAAGTTGACTTTTATGATATTGAGTTCGGATTGTGATTCTGGAAATTTCGGTAGTTCTGTTATGTCATTTATGACTTGTACGCAAAATTTGAGTTCATTCCGGATTGTTTTGGCATATTTCGGCAAAAGATATAGAATTTGGAAAATTTATAAGTTCGATTCAAGGTGCAATTTGTAATTTCTACGTTGTTATATGTGATTTGAGGCCTCGAGTAGGTTTGTAATATGTTTTGAGACTTGTTGGTATATTCGGACCGGGTCCCGAGGGGCTCGGGTGAGTTTCAGGGTGGTTTCAGACCATTTCTAGGCCATTTCTAGTTGCTGATTGTTGGCTACAGGGGTGTACAGTGCGATAGCGTGGACCTGGCCGCGATAGTAAAGAGAAAAATAGGAAAAAATGGAACTCTTCATCGCGATCGCGGAAGCCTTCACGCGATCACATAGAATAAAATCTCTGCTGCACTGACCCGACTTTGGAAGCTTATATCTCGCAATCTATAAGGAATTTGGAGATGATCCAAAAATAAAAGTTATAGTTCTTGATGTCTAGTTTTCAGAAAGGTAAACCATTTGTCATTTGGTATTTTTTACAAAAACCTATGACCATTACACTAGAGGCTGTTCGGAAGAGTTGGACAAGGCTGTTGGAAATTTGTTCATCGCGATCGCGGGGGAATGGCCACGATCACATAGAGTAAAACATATGCGGGAAAATATTGTGCTTTGCGATCGCGAAGCATTTTCTGCGATCGCATAGGGTAAATGACTGGGCAGCAGAACTTAAGTTCTGAAAATGAGCTATTTTTGACGATTTGGAGCTCGGGGAGAGGTGATTTTCGGAAAATTTTTAAGGAAAACATCGGGGTAAGAGTTCTTAACTCAATTTTGGTCAAGTTACCCGAATCTATTTCTATTTTTAGCATTTAATTGGTGATTTAAGTTAAAAAAATTTAAAAACCCTCTTGGTTAAATTTGAAGATTTGAGGGCCGAATTGTTATCGGAATTTAATAATTTTGGTATGGTTGGACTCGTTGTTGAATGTGCATTCATATTTTGTAATATTTGTCGGGTCTTGAGATGTGGCCCCCATTGGCGTATTTTTGAGTGGAATTTCGGATTTTGTTGAAAAAATTAGTATTTTCATATGGAATTAATTGTGACTAGGTTCGAGGCGATCGGAGGCCGATTCGTGAGGCAAGGGCATATTGGAATAAATAATTACACAGTTTGAGATGAGTAACACTTCTAAACTTGGTTTTGAGGGTATAAACCCTGATTATACGTGTTATGTGATTTGTTTGGAGGTGACGCACATGCTAGGTGACTGGCGTGTGGGCGTGCACCATAGAAATTGCGACTTAAATAATTTATGTGGAGTTGTATAATTAGAGAATCATGTCATTATCCGCATATCCTCCACGTGTTAGAGGAGATTGAGCTGAGGCTCATGTTAAAGATCATGTTTAGGCTACGTGCCGATATTTTGGGACCCATATAGTCGTGTTGCTATTGAATTATTTGATTAAATTTACAATTTTGTACTCAAACACATCTATCATTGCATATCATATCTCAGTCTCTATTGTCATTCATTGATACATCATGTCGGGTTGATTCTTATGTCATTGAGAGCCCGAGAGTCTGGAGATTTTGAGTGATATTTATGGGATCGAGCTGCACGCTGCAACATATTTTATTTATTTATGCCTGGATCTGGCTATTATAATGCTTGGGCTGAAGGAGCCCCTTTGGAGTTTGCACCCCCCACAGTGAGCGCGGTTGATTTATATTGTGGGATGGATTTTACCTGGGCATGGATCTTTCCCCAAGCATTTATATTGAGGGATGGATCTTTCCTGGATATGAATCTTGCCCAAATCATTTACATTTGGGAATGGATCTTCCCCTTTGCTGGATTGGCCTTATACAACACTGAGTGACTGACTATTAGTTGATGTGTATATATATATATATATATATATATATATATATATATATATATGGAATGGATCTTCCCTGGGTTGGATTGGCCATATACAATACTGAGTGATTAAGTGTTTTGAGATTGTGAGTATGCGAGATTTTCACTGAGGTGCATCACATACAGTACGTACATTGGCATACAAATACAGAGATGCCATATTCCTCATATCATTCAGAATTGATCTATTTTACTTGTATTGGGTTTAACTGTTGAACTTGAAAGCATGCCTACATTTCTACACCGTACACCTCGTGTGCAGATCCAGGTACTTCCGGATATGGCGGTTGCCAGATTTGAGGATTTATCTGTTGGAGACTATCACAGTAGCTGTTTGGCGTCCGCAGACCTTGACTCTCTTTCCTTTCAGTTATTGTACTGTTCTATATTTTTAGTCAGTGTTCTTATTAGTCAGACTTTGTTATTATTTAGATGCTCATGTACTCAATGACACCGGGTTTTGGGAGTGTACTTATATCAGTATTTGTGAGATTTTTATATTGAATTTAAATATTATGTTTCAAACTTAAGAGAAATTATGGTTTATTGAGATTGTCGGCTTGCCTAGTATTGAGACAGGGGCTTTCACGACATGCAGATTTTGGGTCGTGATAAGTCGGTATCAGAGCTCTAGGTTCATAGGTTCTATAAGTCATGAGCAAGTGTCTAGTAGAGTCTTGCGGATCGGTATGATGAGGTCTATACTTATCTTCAAGAGGCTACAGGGCATTTTAGGATAAACTTCTCATCTTTTTTTTCTTATCGTGCGACATTGATTCGGCTTGAAGTGTACCTCTTTGAATTCATTCCACTCATTCGTGTGCGCATGTGAGTGCTCGGTATCAGTTGTGCATCGCCGACTTGTGATTCCATGAATGAGGTTCGAGATGGGTATTCTGTGTATTAGGTGATGGGCCAGTCTGGAGGACTTGATGCCAGGTTTAGACCGCATCTTAGGCTCGGTAGCTTCAGTTGTGTGAACTTGTACATTTGGACTCATATGTCCGGTAGTGTCCCTATGAGTGGAATTTATGGCTCGATGAGCGGTGGAATGACTAAATGATGAGTATGATGCGACCGCAGGATGTGTTCAGATGGTTTATGTAACGATTCGACCGATCGTTTTGAGCCCTAGCGCGTCGTTAGGCAGTTTAAGGCCATAAGTAGCTTCACTTCAGGTATTATGACTTGTGCGCGTGGTCGGAATTGAATTTTGGAAAATTCGGAGTTGATTTGGAAAGAAAACTCTCATTTCGGAAGCTTTAAGTAGGAAGAATTGACTAAGGTTTGATTTTTGAGTAAAAGACCTCAGAATTGGGATCGGAAGGTTCCAACATGTTCGTATGATGATTTTGGACTTAGGCGTATGTCCGGATCGGGTTTTGGATGATCCAGGAGCGTTTCAGCGCCTATTATGGAAGGTTGGCATTTTGGAAGAATTTCATAAATTTGGGTTGAAGTATATTTCAATGTTATTGATGTCCGTTTGTTATTTCGAGTTTGGGAATAGCTCCGTATGGTGATTCTGGTATTGGGAGCGCGTCCGGATGTGGATTTGGAGGTCCGTAGGTCATTTCGGGGTCATTTGGAAAAAAGTTATAAATTTGAAGGTTTTTGATAAGTTTGACCAGGAGTGGACTTTTTGATATCGGTTGTCGGATTTCGATTCCGAAAGTTATAGTAGGTCCGTAATGTCGAATGTGACTTGTGTGCAAAATTTGAGGCCAATCGGACGTGATTTGATAGGTTTCGGCATAAAATATAGAAGTTTGAAGTTCTAAAGTTCACCAAGCTTGATTTGGGGTGCGATTCATGGTTTTGATATGGTTTGAGGTGATTTGAGGCCTTGAGAAGGTGTGTGTTATGTTATGGGACTGGTTCGTGTGATTGGACGGGATCCCGGGGGGCCTCGGGTGTGTTTCGAGGTGGTTTTGGACCAAATTGGAATGATTTGCTGGTGCTAATTGCTGCTATCTGGTTTCCTTCTTCACGAACGCGAAGGGATTCATGCATTCGCGAAGGAGACTTGTGGGGGCTGCTGGATTTGCCCATCGCGAAGCGATGGAAGAGACGTGAACACGGAGCTGAGGTTGTGGAAGCCTACGTGAATGTGGGTAGGCGCACGCGAACACGAACGTGAACGCGAAGAGGAAATGAGTTTGGGGGCCTGCCAGGCGTTAAGCCTTCGCGAACGCGGCTTGAGGCCTGCGAACGCAAAGGGTAGGGAGTCACCAGGTTCACGAACGCAGCCATTGGGTCGCGAATGCGTAGAGGAAATGTGGATGCAGTGTGTTTAGCCTTTGCGATCGCGATGGCATTCCCGCGATCGCGAAGAAGGGCGGGCCTGGGCAGATTGATTTTAATGCGAGGTTTGGCTCATCCCCTCTCATTTTTCACTTGGGTGGGCGATTTTTGGAGCTTTTGAAGAGGAAACTTTCATCATTTATGTCAAGGTAAGTGATTCCCACCTATTTCAAGTTAAATACTTGGATTATATATAGATTTTAACATGGAAATTCATGGAAAAATTGTGGAAAATTTGGGGTTTTGGTAGAAAACCTAGAAATTGGTATTTTTGGATTTTGACCAATAATTTGGGTATGGAATTGAGAATAAATCATATATTTGAGTTCGTAATATTATGGATAATGTTTATCTTCTAAAATTTTCGGAATCCGGGCACGTGGGCCCGAGGGTTACTTTATCGGCTTTTTGAGTGGAGTTGAGAATTTGTCTAAATTGATTTGTTATGAGTATTAGATTATATTTTTATTGGTTTGCACATTGTTTGACAAGTTTTGGAGCGTCGTGCATCGATTTGAGGTGTTAGAGGGCTTTGGAGCCGGTTATGGAATTTTGGAGCGGGGTAAGTCTCCTGTCTAACTCTGTGAGGGGGAAATTACCCCTAGGTGTAGTATATTGATGTGTGCTACTTGTTGTGGGGGATACGCACGCGTGAGGTGACGAGAGCCCGTACGTAGTTGCATTCATGTTATTGTCCGCGTAGGCTTAGGTTCATATCATGCTATAGTTGTACTATTTGAGCAGCCTCTCGCCTATTAAATTCTTCTGTTTTACATTACTACTTGAGACTAGACTTGCTATTGTAGAGACTTCATGAGTTTATGATTAGTCACCGAAAAATTTTACTCCTCTTACGACATGTTTTCGTGATATATATGTTTCATTGAAAGGTTTTTGTTAAAGAAATTACAACTCACACGTTTATTCGTGAGTGGGGTCAAGGACCTATCAAAGCTCCTTATTCTAATGGGATCGGGCCGTTCGCCTCGGCAGTTTAATAGATGCATTTATGGTTCGTGTCATTCGACCCTCGGCAGTGAACAGTTTAATATTTATGTTGGATCGGGCCGCATGCCTCGGCATTTATATAAAATATCCTCATGGAATCGTGCGTAATATTTGGCAATAAGCTAGTGTATCTGTGAGTCCTTCCTGATTTGAAGTATAACGACCCATTTTGGTGAGGTCTACTATATATTTAGATATATGATCCGGTTGAGGAGGAAATTTGCTAATTGAGAGCTTGAGCCTATTGTATAAAGGAGAATTGTACCACAAATTTATATTTGTTTATTTTATTTATTTACTCTGCCTCATATTTGTTCACCTCCTTACTGTACCTGATATTATTGGATCACTAGTGAGTGTCGATGTCGACCCCTCGTCATTACTCCTCCGGGGTTAGGCTAGATACTTACTGGGTACACGTTGATTTACGTACTCATACTACACTTGCTGCATATTTTTTTGTGTGCAGGTACTTTTATGTTCGATGATCCTTTGGGTACGGAGGCACGGATGATGCGGGGACTTGCCGCGAGCTGCATTTCAGGTTATGATCCGCAGCCAGCAGAGTCTCCTACAGGGTTATTTGTATTTTTCTTGTCTAATTTATAATCCGGACAGATGATGTATTTTATTTTACTTTCTAGTTGATGCTCATGCACTTGTGACACCGGGTCTTGGGGGTACTTATGAGTTGTTCAGTATTGTAGTTGGAAAAATATTATCATTTACTATGTAAATTTTATTTCTGATTATTTAATTGAAGGAAAATTTTGATTTCAAAATACAAAAATGAATAATCGAGTTAATCAACTATTGTTGGCTTGCCTGGCAGCGGTGTTAGGAACCATCACGACCATTAATGGATTTTGGGTCGTGACAGTTTGAATGTGACGAGAAGAGTTTCTCGAGATGTAAAAAGGGTCATTAGGTGCTTGATTTCTGTTTTGATTTGATGTATAGTCTCGAGTTATGAGTGTGTTGAAGGATCTTTCACATTGTTAAATTATGGGACAAATTAAATTCTCATGTCTTGTTAATGAGTTTGAACTCAGAAAGATTAAGTGATTGCGTAGTAATTGTGACTGAGAAAGGGTATTGCAAAATCCCAATTTGAGTCTAAGTAGGTGGGTTATCTCCTGCAGAGTAATCTACGTAGGTGTGTTCCTCATAATGTTGTGTGGAGAGTTTCTTTTCTACCAGTGGAGTGTATGTGTTGAGATTGGAATTTGAATTTGGGTGATAAAGTTTACTTGACTGTCAAGAGAATAAATGCGAGTTTAGCGGATGATTGAGGTATTTTATGGTTGGTGTTGCATGAGCTTGAGAAGAATTTTCGTTGAACTGACTGCAGTATCATGGCAGTAATACGGTATGTGTATTGTGAGTTATCAGATGTTTTATTCTACAATTTTGAGCCAAGTGGGGGAGCCTGCTATTGATGATTTTATTTCATGGTGATGTGTTAAATACTAGTGTTGGGTTTGAGGCATAATTGTGGACCCGTTATGACTTACGGAGGTTGCGATCGAGGATGACTCGAGCAAGAAAATTCTTGGATACGGGTTATATTATACTTTATGAGTATAAACATAAAATCATGGAATGAGTGAGTTGTTATTTGTGAGGGATGTAGTGCGCACGGAGTATGAATTTATTTGATGGTGTTAAGGCAGGGTTACTTCTTTGGGTGTTGTTGTGCTAATGGGGCATGTGTCTTTCGGCCTGTTTGGGTGGTGCAATTTAGATTTGAGCAAAATGGGTGACTCCCGAAAAGGTTCTAATAGGTTCGAGATTTATATATAGCAATTGAGAATTTTTCCGGACTTGTGTATGGATAGAATCTGAGATTTGCATTTGGTGGTGTCGGGACTTGCGGTAATTCTGTATGACTATGGAATCTGCATTCTAAGTATAAGAAAGGTAAAAAGAATAATTTTAAATTCACATAAGGTATTTTCAGGGTGGGTGTTTCGGTTGTGGTATTTATGGGGGTAATTATGATGTGGTGAGACTTTACAGATATTTTGGTAGCAATATTCTTCGGTTTGGTGACATGCGTGGCTTGGTCGAGTTAAAGGAATTCAATTCTGATAGCTTGGTTATGTGCAAATGGATTTCAAAGTGTTCTTGATGGTTTCTACCATGGTTTGAGCCGGATATTGTCTACCGGTATGGAAAACGTGTTGTGTATTGTGATTTTCTCCTGGAAGGAAGCAAGAGGAAGGTTTCTAACTAACTGGGTATGTAATTTGCTGGTGACTCAGAGTTGATAATGAGATTCTCGTACTTTTCACATGATAGCATGATAGATGTGGTATGTTGTGCGGGGTTAAGATTTACATGTACAAGATGACAACTCAGTCTTGAAGGGAAGGTCACGAATTTTGGACAGAATGGTCAGTTTCAGATATTTAGATGAATGTTATAATTGCTCGCTAATACCTAAGAAGGGTGCACATTTCAGAAGGCGCATTGTGTTCTGACTTACGGATGTTCATCGGTATTACAGTACTCACATGGTTGGTAGACTGCTGATATTCGATTTTTTGCTATGTGGCACAGAACAATTATAGAAGTATTCCTCGTGGGATAAGCGTGCATGAAGGATGTGTTAGTCATTCGAGTGCTTGAGTTGTGATCAGTTACAGTGGTTCATGTGTTCTATAAATTTGGGAAATGGGAGTTCTCAGAAGCAAATTGTTTTGGGACCGCGGACTGTGAAGATGTGGCCAAGGTAACTAGATAATAGTACGTGTTATGGTTAAGTCACTGGGGACTTTTTAGAGGGCTATTTATCCATGCTTGGATTGCGTTTAGGCTACAATAAGCCTAGAATTGACTGTTAAGCTTTAAGCTATGATGTTTCTCATATCTGTAACATTGCGTAAGCTATTTGAGCCATGTTTGAGGCTACATAGGGGTTAAAATTTCTGAACGAACTTGATAAATGCCTCAGTGATGAAAGGTTTTCGATTTGAGCTACGATAACACACTTTGTACATGCCTACACTTTAGCATGTCATTTATACCAGTCCAGGAACATGAAAATATTATCTCACTCATCATATACATGTATAACTATTTAAATGCTCCCATATGATATGTTGTACTAGAGGCCTGGGACTATACCGAGCGGATTATGTTATTGGCATGTGAGTTGTCTGTGCATATCCATATATTGATATTATTGGCACGTGAGTTGATCGTACGGGTCCAGATATTGATACTATAGTGCGTGAGTTGTCCGTGCGGGTGATGTTAATGTGATCTCTAAGAGAGCTGGTTACCGTTATTAGATTCGCGTGTCTTGGTTCTACTATATATGATGAGCTCATAGTATTGTGGTTGTAGTGATGCTTGTTGAATTTGCGAAAGGACTCTCTTCTTTGAGATATTTCCTATTTTTGGGTGCACGAATTGCACAATTATGGCTTGAGTTATATTGGTGTGGTATGTCTGTAGAATAGTTGTGTTTGATAATATAAGGTCATTGGACCTAGAATGGGTACTATCAGGTTTGATTACAACGTGTTGGAAGAATAAATTAGAATTCGGCTTAAACAATTAGCTATGGTACTTGTTGAACGAGGGAAAGCTCTGTGACCTATTAATCTGGTGAGTGGTTGTGAGTTCCCGTATATTTCTTTAATTATCGACAATGTATGAAGGTTTTGGAACGAGGTTATGTGGAATGTGGGGTTTAATACTAGTACTTGGTTAGTTTGGAGTAGTTACTGTGACCGGGAATGGTGTTGCGAGCATGAGAGTTATGTAGTATGTTATATGATTATATCTGGGGTTATGGTTATGGTTTGATATAGCTTGTTCAGACTTATACAGTGTGAAGATGTGAGATTCGGGTCTTGAAAAGAAATTCTGAATATTAGAAATTGAATTCCAAGGTTTACGGACTAAGATTTAAGTAATGATCTTCAATTATGTTTTGTTGTCAGGCCTATATGGAATAGGGTGGCGTGGGATCACCCCCGGGTATGTGCGTGGTAAGGTGGAATAGTGATTTAAGGGCTTAGGAACAACTCTTGGTACGTTCGAGGACAAACATATGTTTAAGTGGGGGAGAATATAACGACTCGACTTGTCATTTTGAATATTCATGCTCCTTTAAACTATTTTAAGTCTTGAATAGCTTCATATGATGTATTATGACGTGTGTGAATCATCGGTTTTGATTTTTAGGTGTTTCAGGATTAGTTTGAAAGAATAAATTTCATGTTGGAAGCTTAAATGAAAAGGATTGACCGAAATTTGACTTTTGTACAAACGACTCCGGAATTGAGTTTTGATGATTTCAATAGCTCCGTATGGTGATTTCGGACTTAGGAGTGTGTCTGGATATTTATTTTGAAGTCCGTAGTTGAATTTGACTTGAAATGATGAAAGTAAGAAATTGAAGGTTTGGAAGTTTGACTGGAAGTTGACTTTTATGATATTGAGTCTGGATTGTGATTTTGAAAATTTTAGTAGTTTTGTTATTTCATTTATGACTTGTATGCAAAATTTGAGTTCATTCCGTATTGTTTTGGCACGTTTCGACACAAGATATAGAATTTGGAAAATTTATAAGTTCGATTCGAGGTGCAATTTATAATTTCGACATTGTTATATGTGATTTGAGGCCTTGAGTAGGTCTGTAATATGTTTTGAGACTTATTGGTATGTTCGGACGGTGTCCCGAGGGGCTCGGGTGAGTTTCGGGGTGGTTTTGGACCATTTCTAGTTGCTGGTTTTTGGCTACAGTGGTGTACAATGCGATAGCATGGACCTGGCCGCGATAGTGAAGAGAAAAATAGGAAAAAATAGAACTGTGCATCGCGATAGCGGAGGCTTTCACGTGATCGCATAGAATAAAATCTCTGCTGCACTGACCCGACTTTCAAAGCTTATATCTCGCAATCTATAAAGAATTTGAAGATGATCCAAAAATAAAAGTTATAGCCCTTGGTGTCTAGTTTTTAGAAAGGTAAACCATTTATCATTTGGAGTTTTTTTTACAGAAACCTATGGCCATTATACTAGAGGCTGTCCGAAAGAGTTGGATAAGTTTGTTGGAAATATGTTCATCGCGATCGCGGGGGAATAGCCGTGATCGCATAGAGTAAAAAATGTGCTGGAAATTTTTGTGCTTCGCGATCGCGAAGCATTTTCCGCGATCGCATAGGGTAAATGACTGGGCAACAGAACTTAAGTTCTGAAAATGAGCCATTTTTGATGATTTGGAGCTCGAGGAGAGGTGATGTTCTGGGTATTTTCAAGAAAAACATCAGGGTAAGAGTTCTTAACTCAATTTTGGTCAAGTTACCCGAATCTATTACTATTTTTTGCATTTAATCGGTGATTTAAGTTGAAAAATTTTAAAAACCCTCTTAGTTAAATTTGAAGATTTGAGGGCCAAATTATTATCGGAATTTAGTAATTTTGATATGGTTGGACTAGTGGTTGAATGGGCATTCATATTTTGTAACTTTTGTCGGGTTCCGAGATGTGGGCCCCACTAACGTATTTTTGAGTGGAATTTCGGATTTAGTTGGAAAATTAGTATTTTCATATGGAATTAATTCCTATAATTTGTATTGACTGAATCGAATTAATTGTGACTAGATTCGAGGCATTCAGAGGCCGATTCGCGAGGCAAGGGAATATTGGAATAGAGAATTGTACGGTTTGAGGTAAGTAACATTTCTAAACTTGGTGATGAGGTTATAAACCCCAAAAATACGTGTTATATGATTTGTTTGGAGATGACGCATATGCTAGGTGACAGGCGTGCGGGCGTGCACCATTGATAGAAATTGTGACTTAATTGATTCTGTAGAGTTGCATAATCAAATAATCATGCCATTATCCACATATCCTCCACATATTAAAGGAATTGAGCTGAGACTCATGTTAAAGATCATGTTTAGGCTACGTGCCGATATTTTCGGGGCCCACATAGGTCTTATTGCTATTGAATTACTCGTTTAAATTTATAATTTTGTACTCAGTCACATCTATCATTTGCATATCATATCTCAGTCTCTGTTGCCATTCATTGATACATCATATCATCATGTCGGGCCGATTTCATGACATTGTGAGCCCGAGAGACTGGATAGATTATTGACTGAGTGAGCCCGATGGCCGGATTATGAGTGATATTTATGGGATCGGGCTGCACGCCGCAACATATTTTTATTTATTTATGCCTGGATCTGGATTATTATAGCGCTTGGGCTAAAGGAGCCCCTCCGGAGTCTGCAATCCCCACCCTCCCCGTGAGCGCAGTTGCATTTACATTTAGGATGGATCTTCCCTAAGCATTTACATTTGGGATGGATCTTCCCTAAGCATTTATATTTGGGCATGGTCTTGCCTAAGCATTTACATTTGGGATGAATCTTCCCTAAGCATTTACATTTGGGATGAATCTTCCCTATTACACATGGGCATGAATCTTGCCTAATTATTTATATTGAGGAATGGATCTTCCCTGGGCTGGATTGGCCCTACACAATACTGAGTGACTGAATGTCATTTATTATTATTATTATATATATATATATATATATATATATATATATATATATATATATATATATATTTGGGATAGATCTTTCCTGGGCTAGATTGGCCATATACAGTATTGAGTGACTGTGCGCGAGTTGTCATTTATATTTGGGCTGGATCTGCCCTGTACAGTGACGACTGACTGAGTGTGCTGAATATTAAGTGTGATGAGTGGAGATGCGAGACAGTGAGATTGAGTACTCTGAGAGTGTGAGTACATGAGTTCATCATTGTGCTGCATTGCATACTTGATATGTAGGCATAAAGAAGTATCTTTCCTCATGCCATCTGATAATGAAACTTATTATTTGTCGTTAAAGTTTTTAAGAAAAATCACAGATTTCAGACTTACTCATATTTTCGGTAATTTTCGGCAAAAGATTTGAGTTTTACTGTTATACTTGAAAAGAAAATATTTATTTTCCGGAATTGTATACGAGTTGAGCATTTCATTATTGAGTTATTACTTGTGCTGCTTTAAATTGTATTGTTATGAGATGTTATTGGTTATTGGTGTGGACTCTGACCTTGGTACAAACTCATCACTACTTTCAACCTAAGGTTAGGTTTGTTACTTATTGAGTACATGTGGTCGGTTGTACTCATACTACACTTATGTACCTTGCATGCAGATTTTGGATGTTGATGCTGCTGTACATGGCGGGAGCTAGCATTGAAGATGTACCTGCGATCAGTCACAACTGCCTCTTGTTCTAGGTAGCTTTAGAATTTAAATATGTTCATGTATATTTCAAACATATGACGTATTTTTATTTCACACCAGCTTTGTAAATTCTAATCTTAGAAGCTCATGATTTGTACTACCAGTCCTTGGGGAGTATATTAAAGTCAATTAAAGATTAATTGAATCAGATTGTTGTTATTTGGCTTACCTAGCGGGTGAGGTTATGTGCCATCACGGCTAGTTAGATTTTGGATCGTGACAAGTTTGCCCATAACCACATCTCTGGTCATAATAGTTGTTCATAATTAATTCCAACGTCCTCAATTAACCTCATATTAATCAAACCCTCATTTCAAATTTTTGCAATACTGGCAACAATTTACCCGAATTAACGAGTCATATTTAACGACACCTGGGCACTAACCTTTTAGGCTAAAACTCAATAATTACAGCACAAATATGGCTAAATATGCATAGAAACACATAAAAGAATTATCAAATAAGCCTAGCAGGCATGACTCCCTATTAGTACTATAGTACAAATTAAATTTCACAAAGGGAAAATTTAAAACACATGAATTTAACCACAAGGATCTCATCCTGATATAACTTCCATTGCGGTACGTAGTCCGGGTTAAACATATCAAATCACAATAAACCGCGAGGATCCCATCCTCAATTCTGAATCACGAGTATTTTGCACATTGTGCAGACTGAAAATTTTCAACTTTCGCCAATTTACGTCGAAACGACCTATTCCAATTTTCAGAATCGGATTTCAACCCTGATATCAAAAAGTCAACTCCCCAGTCATATTTTCAAATATAAATTTCTATTTTAGCCATTTCAAGCCTAATTTAACTACAGACTTCCAAATAATTTTTCGGATACACTCCTAAGTCCAAAATCACCATACAGAACTATTGGAATCATCAAAATTCTATTCCGGAGTCGTTACACAAAAGTCGACATCTGGACAACTATTTCCACTTAAGCTTTCATCTTTGAGACTAAGTGTCTCAATTCATTTCGAAACCTCACCGAACCCGAACCAATTACCCTGGCAAGTCACATAATAACTGTAAAGTACAAATTAAACAATAAATGGGGGAATGGGGATGTAATACTCAAAACGACCGGACGGGTCGTTACACCTTTTTTTAGCTTAGACGTGAAAAGGGAGAAAAGAGGAAAATATTCTTTTTCTTGTATTGTATTTGGTATTTGAAACCATGGTCCGCTCTCTCAAAAATCTCAAATTAAAATAAGAATATATATTAATTAATTATGATTGAATGATAAATTTAGTTAAAAAATATTGTGAATTTATTTATTTTGTATAACACCAATAGCTATATCTTTTCTCTATTAAAACTACACTTTAAAAACAACCTTTGATCCTACCGTAGTTATTTTCTTATTTCTTCTATTACTAAAGTGAATTTGACCTTTTTTTTAAATTGGAGATTTTAAGTTCGAGTTTAAGAATGTAGAAACTCTTAATAAAAATACTCTCTTTAGTGGCTCTAAATGATGTGAATTCAATTATGGTGCAATACAACAACTAACAACAACAATAATAATAATTCAGTATAATTTTACATGTGGGCCGTGAGAAAAGTAGTGTGTATGCAGACCTTACCCCTACATGGGGATATGGTGCAATATTGATTATAATTAAATCTTTTTGGTTGTCAAATGTAAACATTAGTTTATAAATCTAATCTCTTTTTGTTCTTTCTTTTATTAAAATTTAAGATTGTAGTATAATAATTGTAACATGACATTCATCTGTACGTACAAAGATTATTTTTGACTAAATAGGAAAGTTGCAGAATTCAAACTGTGTTCTCTTTTCTAGTCACGACCTATCTGTCCCCTAAAGAACAAAAAGAAGGGAAATCTTGAACTAAATCCTAGTCATTATCTTTTGGCATGTTCATGAGTGGAGTGACTAGGACTGAATTTGGAAGATCCCACTCAATTTGTGCTCGTTTGCTTTTCTTCCCATTATAAGTTGTCAAGTTCTAGTGTCATTTTTAAGGTCAGTCAAAATCGTTCAGTAATTCACTCGAGGCCACAAGATTTAGGACTCTTGTCATCTTCTTAAGCAGTAGCTTTCCTTCTTTAAAATGACTGAATTCACCCAATCAGGAGAAAGTAGATGACAGAAAGTAGTACTATCTATTACTGTAACTACTTATGTGCAAGCGCTAAAATTAAAACTATATATTCAGTTTTATATGGTTGTTTTCTCTATCTTTCCTGCCAAAGTATGTGTAGTTCTTCCAAAAGTAAAGAAAGATGACTCGACCCTTCAGGTTCACAACAGTCAGATAAGGTTCCCTTGTGATATTGAAGTGAAAATTTATCTTTAATTTCAGTCATGAGTGTGAAAAATTAAAGTCATGAGTGGCTAAAATTATCTTTTTCAGCTTACTCCATTTGATATTTACTTTATTTCTTATTACAGCATCAGTTTTCAAGTTCGATAGCACCCAATTGCGTTTCCTTGAATATTTTTACAAATATCATGAAGTAATATTTTAAGCTCTCCAGTCTTCATGGCTGTAGCTCTAGTGCATTGTTCTAAAGTATAATATGCATGTACAGAGTACTAAACAGAACAAAACCAAGAAAATAAAGTATTGGTTTGTCCACCAAATAGAAATATCAACAAAAATGTACAGAGAGAAAGAGGTGAGGAAAAATAAAATTTAAACAAACCTGAACCACTGAGACCAGTTATCCATATAACACAACCTCTTTGCTGAAGCAACTCCAGTCTGCAAAAAAGAGATTAAAGTAGAGATTCTGCAGGTACTTGTTTATTCTGCAGGTACTTGTTTAAGTACGTAGGGATTCCTCTGGACACAAAGACGCTTACAATGGTACAATGGTACCCCCATATTGAGAAGATAGTGGCAAGAATATCTTCATGGACTGCAAAAAAGTTATCTTGTACAGGCAGGCTTCAACTGGTGTAGACAGTTTTGTTTGTGTTGACAATATTGGGCCTCAGCCGCATTAACATTTGATTTGAAGACATACCCGGCCCATTTGTATAGTTACTGGCCCAGTTGTATTAAGTGGCCCATCTGTATTTTTTATTTGGGTATATTGTATATGTGTAACCAGAAGTTTCTAAACACAGTTGAGATCAATTCATTTTTCTTTCTTTCGGATATTTTCACGCCTCCTTTTCTCTCTCTCTCTCTCTCTCTCTCTCTCTCTCTCTCTCTCTCTCTCTCTTTCTCTCAGATTAGGTTTCATATTCTTCTCACTTCTCTCTCAGTTATGGGTTAATCTGTCCACATTAACATGGTATCAGAGCCTAGAATCGATCGATTCTAACTTCGCTCTGTCGATTGATGGTAGATTTGTAAAATTTTGTCATAATCTCAGCAATAATTTTTTTTGGGTTCGATTTTTCTGTGAATTATTTTTGAGCGATTTAGCCTCGATACAAGTTCTCCTTGTTATGCGATGGTTTAGCAGGAACTTCTTATGATATTTCTGAGGTAAAATTTTGGTGGTTCGAGATCTATGTTCTCTCGTGGTTCGAGGTCTACCGATTGGATGTATGTTGCTGTATTTTTCGGTTAATTTCAAGGCTTTACTTCTTTAGGTTGTAAAGAAAGACGGTAATCTCTATTATTAACCATTGTTCACGCTGAGTGTCGACAAATTCTGTCAGTTGCTTACATTTTGTGAAATATACCTAATTAGGGTTTTACCATGGGTAGTCCTGATGTTAGCTCAACTTCTACTGTTGATGGGTTTGATGACTTTACTGTTCCCCCTTCTCACTTATTTTATGTTCATTCCTCGGATAATCCAGGTACTCATCTGGTATCCCCACCTTTTGATGGTAGTGGTTTTGTTATTTGGCGTAAAAACATGTTGACTGCATTGTTTGCTAAAAACAAGTTAGGTCTTATAACTGGTAGAGTCCCAAAGCCCCAATTCCATTCCCCATACTATCAGTTTTGGGAACGATGTAATGACATGGTCATTGCATGGATAACAAATTCATTGTCTAGAGATATAGCCAATAGTTTGATGTGTTTTGATAATACCAGGGATACGTGGGCTGATATTAATAAAAGGTTTGGTACCTCAAATGGCTCCAAATATATTCAAATTCAGAGGGAAGTTAGTGTTACATCTAAGGGATCTTTGGACATTGCCACTTATTTCACCAAACTAAGGGGTCTTTGGGATGAACTTAGTACTGCATATGTAGGACTAGTTTGTTCTTGTGGAGCTTTGCCTAAATTCATTGAAGAACAAAAAATCTACCAATTTCTTAGTGGGTTAAATGAGTCCTACTCTACATACAAAAGCAATATCCTGATGATGCCATCTCTCCCTTCTTTGAGCAAAGCCTATTTCATGCTTCAACATGATGAGAAGCAAAAAGAAACTTCTGCTCCTCTTCCCAGCTTCTCTAATGATTCTGCTTCGTTCAATGTTTCAACTGGACATATGAATAATCATAAGGCTTTCCATTAACGGGTACAATTTGACTCAAAAAGAGGTTCTACTTCCACCTCAAATCTTTCTTGTAAGTATTGTAAGAAGACTGGACACACTGTTGATAAGTGCTACAAGCTCCATGGCTTTCCCCCTGACTTCAAATTTACCAAGAACAAGAGGTCTGCTGCATGTGTTTAGTCTGAGGCTCCTCTTCCAGATTTTGTCCCTTCCAGCCATGGTCCTTCTGAAGTTCCTAGTCATGGATTCAGTAAAGAACAATATCAACACCTTATGAATTTGTTCCAGCAAGTTCACACCTCTCATGCCTTCCACCATGAGAATAATGTTGTTGACAATATTGGTTTTGCAAATTTTGCATGTGTGTACAATCACCCTGAAGTACATTCTAGTTCTTTTCATGCATGTGTTGTTTCAACTTTAGGTTTAAACCCTTGGATCATAGATTCTGGTGCTACCAATCACATGACACCACATAAACATCTTCTACACAATATTCAACCATTAGTTTCTCCTTTTCTGATAACTTTACCAAATAGATATAAAGTTAAAGTTATATCTACTAGATCTTTAGTCCTTAGAACAGATATGATATCACATAATGTTCTTTTAGTTCCTTCTTTTCTTTTTAACTTGATTTCTGTGCACAAATTGCTTCTTCAGTTTCAATGTCTTGCAGTCTTCAGCACTTCTACTTGTATTTTATAGGGCCTTTCTCTGAGGAGGCCTCTGAAAATTGGTAAGACTGTAAATGGACTGTACTTCTTGCATCCAGCTGATCCACAACTTTCTACTCCTGTTCCTTGTTGTGTTTCTAATTCTGTTCATAGTAGTGTTTCTGCTCCTGTTTTCAATTCTTCTGAAACTTCTGTAATTCATAGTTCCACTTGTAATCCACCTACTGTTGCTAATAAAAGTGATTTGTTTTGGCATCAAAGGTTGGGTCATATTCCTTTTGCCAGAATGAAATCTATTTCTTTCTTGTCTGATAAAATTTCATCTAAACAACCATTCTTATGCACTGTTTGTCCTATGACTAGACAACATAGATTACCATTTCATGATAGTACTATCCATTCATCTGTTCCTTTTCAACTTGTTCATATTGATATTTGGGATCCCTACAATACCTCCACTTACAATGGCTTTAGATATTTTCTGACTCTAGTTGATGACTTTACTAGAGTGACATGGACTCACCTTTTATCTTGTAAAAGTAATGCTCTTTCAATCCTTAAAGCTTTCCTCCAACTAGTCAAAGTGCAATTTAAGTCTACTATTGTAACGACCTGGCCGGTTATTTTGAGAATTTGAGCCCTGATCCCCTAATATCTGCTTTCCCCATATTTGTTTCTGCTTTTGGGATTTGCCGGAGTGTTTGGCTATGGAATTCGGGGAGTTTTGGGACACTTAGTCCCTAGTTGTGAGTTTAAGCCTTAGAGTTTGGACCGTAGTCGGAACTGTGTGAAGACGGATCTAGAATAGAATTCCGTCGACTCCGTTAGCTCTGTTGAGTGATTTTGGGGTTAGGAGCACGTCCAGAATATATTTTGGAGGTCTGTAGTAGATTTAGACTTAAATTGGCGAAAGTTAGTTTTTCGTCAATTTCGGCCGATAGTGAAAATTTTGATATCGACCTCGGAATGGAATTCCGAAAGTGGCTGTAGGTTCGTAATGTCATTTGTGACCTGTGTGTAAAAGTTGAGGTCATTCGGACTAGATTTGTTATGGTTCGGCGTCGTTTGTAGAATTTGGAAAATTTTAAATTCTTAGGCTTGAATCCGTGCTTAATTCATGATTTTGGTGTTGTTCGACATGGTTTAAAGGCTCGACTAAGTTCATATGGTGTTTTATGATTGGTTGGTATGTTTGGTTGAGGTCCCGGGGGCCTCATGTGTGTTTCAGATGCTTAACGGGAAGGAATTTGGACTTAGGAAAATCTGGTGCATTGTTGGTTCTGGTGTTTCGCACTTGCAGAGGGGATTCCACATGTGCGGACTCGCAGGTGCGCTTGAGAGTTCGCAGATGCGGAAATGGACAGGGCATGCTGAACTCACAGGTGCGGCTAGTCGTCCGCAGAAGTAGAGCAGCAGATGCGGCCCAGAGGTCGCATATGCGGACCCATCCCAATAAATGACTTCCGCACCTGCGTTGATTTTTCCGCAGGTGCGAGACCGCAGATGCGGCCCAATGAGCGCAGATGCAGAAATTGCTGGGCAGAAAAGGGGATTTCGAGGGTTTGAAATTTCATAACACAAATTTCGATTTGGAGCTCGGTCGGAGACAATTTCTCGAGGGATTTTGAAGGAGAACTATTGGGTAACGAATTCTAACTCTATTTTGATCATAATACAATAATCTATTGTTGTTTTCCTCATCTAATTAAGAAAATTGAGGGTAGAAGTTTGGAAATGGGGGAAAAGGTTCCCCAATTCAAAATCTGAGATTTGAATGAGAATTTGACGTCAGATTTAGATAATTTTTGTTCGAGTGAACTCGTGAGTGAATGGGTGTTCATAAATTATAATTTTTACCCGATTTCGAGACGTGGGCCCGGGGTGACGTTTTGGGCATTTTTTCTAAATTTTCATTTTAGCTTCGAATTAATTAGTTAAATTAGTTACTTATAGTTATATTTACATTATGCAATTACTTTGAATAGATTCGGGCCATTTGGAGTCGGATACTCGTGGCAAGAACGTGATATCGAGTTGATTTGAGCGGTTCGAGGTAAGTGGCTTGCCTAACCTTGTGTTGGGGACTTTTTCCTTAGGATATTTCGATATTATTTGGTGTGTGAGCGCCGTGTACGTGAGGTGACGAGTGTATACACGAGCTATTACTGCAAAAATCCCGTTTATCCTTTTTTAATCATAAATTGTTTCTCTTATTAAATTGCACTAATATGTTTAATTGTTTAGTTTAGACTAGAAAAGCATGCTTACGTGTTTCAACCGCCTATTTGACATTCTGTGCGCCATGCTTAGTTAAATCCCTATTTTTCCTTATCTATGTTCAATATAAACTGTTTAACTCGATGCCATACCTGCCATTTCATCTTGCGTTGCATATTTAAATTGGGACTAAAGACATATTCCGGGAGATCTCCCTGCACTGCATATTTACTTTGGGACTACCGACGTATTCCGGGAGATCCCCCAGCACTATATATTTACTTGGGACTACGGACGTATTCCGGGAGATCCCCCAGCACTGCATATTTACTTTGGGACTACAGACGTATTCCGGGAGATTCCCCCTGTACTGCATATTCATTCGGAACTACTAGAGATTTCCCACCGTGTTTACCTTGTTATGAGCCAAGGGCTCCCTTAACTGTTTAATTTTTTTTGAGAATCTCTTTAACTGTGTTACCATAAATTTTACTTATATCTTTCACTGTTTAATTTATTATTTTTACTCCGGTAAGGCCTTGACCTGACCTCGTCTCTACCCGACCGAGGTTAGGCTTGACACTTATTGGGTACCATTGTGGTATACTCATGCCCTTTCGTGCACATATTTTCGTGTGCAGATCCAGGTACGAGCTATCAACCTCGAAGTTAGTGCATACTGCTGATTCTAGGAGACTTTAATGTACTTCTGCTTGCGTCCGCAGATCTTCGGAGTCCCCTTCTACTCCCTCGCCTATAGACTTTCTTTATTATCTTCAGACTTTTGTATAGAGCTATATAGATTATAGCAGCTTATGACTTAGTGATATTTCGGGTATTGGAAAATTATTTTGGATATGTCGAGTGGTATTATTCTTCGCTATTCACAATATGCTGTTTATTTTTAAAATATTGTGTTTTCTTTATTTTTTTTGTAATATTAGGCTTACCTAGTCGTAGAGACTAGGTGCCATCACGACACCTTACGGAGGGTTAGTTTGGGTCATGACAAGTTGGTATCAGAGAACTAGGTTCATAGGAGTCGCGAGTCACAAGCCGATTTATTAGAGTCTCATGGATCGGTGCGGAGACATCCGTACTTATCTTCGGGAGGCTATGTAACTGTTAAGAACAATCATATTTCTTTGATTTAAATGTTGTGCGAGTTATTTACACCAGAAATTCTAAGATTTTATTCTATTGTTTCTCACAGATGGTGAGGACCCGTACTGGGAGGACCGACGATCAGGCACCCGAGCCCCCTATCAAAGCCACCAGAGGCCGGGGTCGGGGTAGAGGACGACCACGCGGTGCAGCCCGAGCACCTGCGAGAGCTGCGTCGGCGGAGCCCCCAGCAGATCCAGCTGCAAGGCCAACACCGGAGATCCCTATTGCTACTCCAGCCCTCGAGGAGACTTTAGCTCAGTTCTTGAGCATGTTCAGCACTCTAGCTTAGGCTGGACTATTTCCGATAGCTCCTGCTACATCTCAAGTTGGGGGAGGGGCACAGACTCCCGCAGCCCGCACTCCTGAGTAGAGGGTCCAGATTGATCAGGCCCCAGAGTATATTCCTATGCCCCCAGTGGCTCCGGTTCAGCATGAGATCAGGGTAGCTGCTTTTGAGGCAGATCAACTCAGACTTGAGAGGTACAAGAAGTACCACCCACCTACTTTCAGCGGACTAGCTTGAGATGATGCTCTGGGTTTTCTTGAGGAGTGTCATCGTATTCTCAGCACTATGGGAATTGTGGAGACGAGTGGGGTTTCTTTCACCGCTTTCCAGCTAAGGGGAGCGGCATATCAGTAGTGGTGTGCCTATGAGCTGAGTAGTCCGGACGAGGCAGCCTCACTCACTTGGACTCAGTTTTCAGAGATGTTCTTGCATGAGTATGTTCCTCAGAGCCTCAAGGACGCTTGGCGCGCAGAGTTTGAGTAGTTTCGTCTGGGTGCCATGACTGTGTCGGAGTATGCAGTCCGTTTCAGTGAGTTAGCTCGCCATGCACCGGCTCTAGTTGCTACAGTCATAGAGAGGGTTCGTCGCTTCATTGAGGGACTCCACCCCAGTATTCGGACCAGTATGGCCAGGGAGTTGGAGATGGATATCACTTATCAGCAGGCAGTGAGCATTGCCAGGAGAGTGGACGGCATATTTGCCCGGGACAGAGAGGAGAGAGAGGCCAAGAGGTCTCGAGAGACTGGTCATTATTCAGGAGCCCGTGCACCAGCAGCATGCTATGGTAGGTGTTTTGTGAGTCGCCCTATTCATTCAGCTCTTCCAGCAGCCAGCGGTGTTCCAGCTCCTCCTAGACCTCAGGAGCCCTATTATGCACCGCCAGTATCCAGTATGCCTCCTACTCGAGGTGCTATTACCGGCCAATCCAACAGGCCAAGTACGAGTCAATCTCAGCCATCGCACCCTCTGAGAGGTTGTTTTGAGTGTGGTGACACTCGTCACCTGGTTAGAGATTGCCCAAAGCCAGGAGCACCTCCACAGACTTATCAGCCTCCACGTGTTCCACCAGGTCCTCCGGCTATTCTCCCAGCACCAGCTGCCATCCCACCTCTTCTGCCAACTCGAGGTAGAGGGTGGGGAGGTCGAGGTTGCCCTAGAAGGGGAGGCCATGCCAGGTACTATGCCCTTCCAGCCCGTTCAGAGGCCGTTGCTTCAGATTCAGTCATCACAGGTATCGTCCCTGTCTGTCATAAGGATGCATCAGTATTATTTGACCCAGTCTCTACGTATTCATATGTGTCTTCTTATTTTGCTCCACATTTGGGGATATCTCGGGATTCTTTGAGTTCCCCTGTTTATGTATCTACTCCCGTGGGAGATTCTCTCGTTGTGAACCGCATATATCGGTCGTGTTTGATTGCTCTTAGTGGTTTTGAGACCAGAGCCGATTTGTTATTACTCAGTCTGGTAGATTTTGATGTTATCTTGGGCATGGACTGGTTGTCACCCCATTATGCTATTCTTGATTGTCACGCTAAGACCGTGACGCTGGCTATGCCAGGCTTGTCGAGATTAGAGTGGAGAGGTACCTTAGAGTACTCCCCGTAGGGTCATTTAATTTCTTAAGGCTCAGCGAATGGTTGAGAAGGGGTGTGATGCGTATTTGGCCTATGTGAGAGATGTCAGTGTTAATACCCCTACAGTCGAGTCGGTTCCAGTAGTGAGGGATTTTCTAGATGTGTTTCCAGCTGATCTTCCGGGCATGCCGCCCGACAGAGATATTGATTTTGGCATTGATTTTCTGCCGGGCACTCAGCCCATTTCTATTCCTCCCTACCATATGGCTCCTCCTGAGTTGAAGGAGTTGAAGGAGCAGTTGCAGGAGTTGCTTGATAAGGGTTTTATCAGGCCCAGTGTATCACCTTGGGGTGCTCTGGTCTTATTTGTAAAGAAGAAGGATGGTTCTATGAGTATGCGTATTGATTATAGGTAGTTGAACAAAGTTACAATGAAGAACATGTATCCTTTGCCTCGCATCGATGACTTATTTGATCAGCTACAGGGTGCCAGGGTGTTTTCCAAGATTGTCTTGCGTTCTGGCTATCATCAGTTGAAGATTCGGGAGCCGGACATCCCGAAGACTGCTTTTAGGACCAGATATGGTCACTCTGAGTTTCTTGTCATGTCATTTGGGCTGATCAATGCCCCGATAGCCTTTATGTATTTGATGCACAGTGTGTTCCGGCCTTATCTTGATTCCTTCGTCATTGTGTTTATTGACGACATCCTAGTATATTCCTGGTCTCGGTAAGATCATGAGCAACACCTGAGGACCGTGCTTCAGACTTTGAGGGAGAAGAAATTGTATGCAAAATTTTCTAAGTGTGAATTCTGGCTTGATTCAGTGGCATTCTTGGGCCACGTAGTGTCTTTTGATGGGATCAAGGTAGATCCTAAGAAGGTGGAGGCAGTGCAGAGTTTCCCCAGACCCGTCATCAGCTACGAAAATCCGCATTTTCCTTGGTTTGGCGGTGTATTACCGTCGCTTTGTGGGGGGATTTTCATCCATTGCAACACCTATGACCGGCTGACCTAGAAGGGTGCTCCGTTCAGGTAGACCAAGGAGTGTGAGGAGAGCTTTCAGAAGCTCAAGACAGCTTTGACTATAGCCCTAGTATTAGTATTGCCTACGGGATCAGGGTCCTACACTGTCTATTTTGATGCCTCGAGGATTGTACTTGGAGCGGTATTGATGCAGGACGGTAGGGTGATTGCCTACGCGTCTAGACAATTGAAGGTGCATGAGAAGAATTATCCGGTTCATGATCTCGAGTTAGCAGCCATTGTTCATGCCCTG
Organism: Nicotiana tomentosiformis; assembly: GCF_000390325.3. Classification (NCBI taxonomy): domain Eukaryota; kingdom Viridiplantae; phylum Streptophyta; class Magnoliopsida; order Solanales; family Solanaceae; genus Nicotiana; species Nicotiana tomentosiformis. The sequence continues at coordinate 109,339,796 of NC_090813.1, forward strand.
AAGATCTGGCGTCATTATTTGTATGGTGTTCCCTGTGAGATTTACACTGATCACTGGAGTTTGCAGTACTTGTCCAGGCAGAAGGACCTTAATTTGCGTCAGCGGAGGTGGTTGGACCTACTTAAAGACTATGATATCACTATATTGTACCACCCAGGAAAGGTCAATGTAGTGGCCGACGCCTTGAGTCGCCGAGCAGAGAGTTTGGGGAGTTTGGCATATCTTCCGGCAGCTGAGAGGCACTTAGCCTTGGATGTTCAGGCCTTAGCCAGCCAGTTGGTGAGATTGGCTATTTCAGAGCCTAGCCGGGTATTAGCTTGTGTGATTGCTCGGTCTTCTCTTTATGACCGTATCAGGGAGCGCCAGTATGATGATCCTCATCTTCTAGTTCTTCAGTACAGGGTTCGGCGAGGTGATGCCAAAGATGTGACTATTGGTGATGACGGTGTGATGAGGGTGCAGGGCCAGATCTGTGTGCCTAATGTAGATGGGCTTCGGGAGTTGATTCTCGAGGAGGCCCACAGCTCGCGATACTCCATTCATCCCGGTGCCGCGAAGATGTACCAGGATTTGAGATAGTACTACTGGTGGAGGAGGATGAAGAAGGATATAGTTGGGTTGGTGGCCAAATGTCTCAACTGTCAGCATGTCAAATATGAGCACCAAAGGTCGGGTGGATAACTTCAGAGGTTAGAGATCCCAGAGTGGAAGTGGGAGCGGATCACCATGGACTTTGTTATTGGACTTCCACGGACTTTGAGAAGGTTTAATGCTATTTGGGTGATCGTGGATCGACTGACCAAGTCAGCTCATTTTATTTCGGTGTTGACTACTTATTCTTCTGAGAGGTTGGCTGAGATTTATATCAGAGAGATCGCTCGCCTTCACGGTATTCCAGTATCCATCATTTCAGACAGAGGTACACAATTCATATCCCGATTTTGGAGAGTCGTATAGTAGGGGTTAGGTACTAGGGTGGAGCTAAGCACAACCTTTCACCCTCAAACGGACGGGCAGTCCAGGCGCACGATTCAGATTCTTGAGGATATGCTTCGTGCCTGTGTGATGGAGTTCGGAGGGTCATGGTACCAATACTTGCCACTTGCAACGTTTGCTTACAACAACAGTTATCAGTCCAGCATTCGGATGGCATCGTATGAGGCTTTGTATGATAGACGGTGTCGGTCCCTAGTGGGATGGTTTGAGCCCGGCGAGGCCCGATTGCTGGGAACGGATTTGGTCCAGGATGCCTGGATAAGGTGAAGGTGATTCAAGAGAGACTTTGCACAACCCAGTCCAGACAGAAGAGTTATGCGGACCGGAAGGTTTGTGATTTGGCATTTATGGTTGGTGAGCAGGTCTTGCTTCGGGTATCGCCTATGAAGGGCGTCATGAGGTTCAGGAAGAAGGGCAAGCTGAGCCTGAGGTTCATTGGTCCTGTTGAGTTATTGCGGCGCGTTGGGGAGGTTGCTTATGAGCTTGCCTTGCCTTCCAGCCTAGCAGGAGTTCATCCGGTATTCTACGTTTTTATGCTCCGAAAGTATCACGGTGATCCGGCTCATGTATTGGATTTCAGCTCAGTCCAGTTGGACAAGGATTTATCTTATGTTGAGGAGCCAGTAGCCATATTGGACAGGCAGGATAGAAAGCTTAGGCCAAAGAATATTGCTTCAGTAAAGGTCCAGTGGAGGGGTCGGCCGGTCGAGGAGGCGACTTGGGAGACCGAGTAGGATTTGCGCAGCCAGTACCCTCATCTTTTCATAGTTTCAGGTATGTCTTTATACTCATTCGAGTACGAACGATTATTTTAAGAGGGGGAGGATGTAATGATCCAGCTGGTCATTTTGAGAATTTGAGCCCCGATCCCCTAATATCTGCTTCCCCATATTTGTTTCTACTTTTGGGATTTGCCGAAGTGTTTGGTTATGGAATTCGGGGAGTTTTGGGACACTTAGTTGTGTGTTTAAGCCGTAGAGTTTGGACCGTAGTCGGAACTATATAAAGACGGATTCGGAATGGAATTCCATCGACTCCGTTAGCTCTGTTGAGTGATTTTGGGGTTAGGAGCATGTCCAGAATGCGTTTTGGAGGTATGTAGTAGATTTAGGCTTGAATTGGCAAAAGTTAGTTTTTTCGGCGATTTCGGCCGATAGTGGAAATTATGATATCGAGGTCGGAATGGAATTCCGAAAGTGGTTGCAGGTTTGTAATATCATTTGTGACCTGTGTGTAAAATTTGAGGTCATTCAGATTAGATTTGATGTGGTTCGGCGTCGTTTGTAGAATTTAAAAAATTTTAAATTCTTAGGCTTGAATCTGTGCTTAATTCATGATTTTGGTGTTGTTCGACGTGGTTTAAAGGCTTGACTAAGTTCGTATGGTGTTTTAGGATTGGTTGCTATGTTAGGTTGAGGTCCCGGGGGCCTCGGGTGTGTTTCGAATGCTTAACAAGAAGAAATTTAGACTTAGGAAAATCTGGGGCATTGCTGGTTCTGGTGTTTCGCACCTGCAGAGGGGAGTCCGCAGGTGCGCTTGAGAGTTCGCAGATACGGAAATGGACAGGGCATGCTGGGCTCGCAAGTGCGGCTGGTCGTCCGCAGATGCGGCCCAGAGGTTGCAGATGCGGACCCAGCCCAATAAGTGACTTCCGCACCTGCGTTGATTTTTCCGCAGGTACGAGACCGCAGAGGCGACCCCATGAGCGCAGATGCGGAAATCGCTGGGCAGAAAAAGGGATTTCGAAGGTTTGAAATTTTATAACACAAATTTCGATTTGGAGCTCGATGGGAGACAATTTCTCGAGGGATTTTGAAGGAGAAATATTGGGTAACGAATTCTAAGTCTATTTTGATCATAATACAATAATCTATTGTTGTTTTCCTCGTCTAATTAAGAAAATTGAGGGTAGAAGTTTGGAAATGGGGGAAAAGGTTCCCCAATTGAAAATCTGAGATTTGAATGGGAATTTGACGTCGGATTTAGATGATTTTTGTTCGAGTGAACTCGTGAGTGAACGGGTGTTCATAAATTGTAATTTTTACCCGATTTCGAGACGTGGGCCCGGGTGACTTTTTGGGCGTTTTTCCTAAATTCACGTTTTAGCTTCGAATTAATTAGTTAAATTAGTTGCTTGTAGTTATATTTACATTATGCAATTACTTTGAATAGATTCGGGCCATTTGGAGTCGGATACTCGTGGCAAGAACGTGATATCGAGTTGATTTAAGCGGTTCGAGGTAAGTGGCTTGACTAACCTTGTGTTGGGGACTTTTCCCTTAGGATATTTCGATATTATTTGGTATGTGAGCACCGTGTACGTTAGGTGACGAGTGCGTACATGTGTTGTTACTGCAAAAATCCCGTTTATCCTTTTTAAATCATAAATTATTTCTTTTATTAAATTGCACTAATATGTTTAATTGTTTATTTTAGACTAGAAAAGCATGCTTACGTGTTTCAACCGCCTATTTGACATTCTGTGCGCCATGCTTAGTTAAATCCCTATTTTCCTTATATGTGTTTAGTATAAACTGTTTAACTCGATGCCATACCTGCCATTTCATCTTGCGTTGCATATTTAAATTGGAACTACAGACATATTCCGGGAGATCCCCCTGTCTTGCATATTTATTTTGGGACTACAGACGTATTCCGGGAGATCCCCCAGTACTGCATATTTACTTTGGGACTACGGACGTATTCCGGAAGATTCCCCCTGTACTGCATATTCATTCGGAACTACTGGAGATTTCCCACCGTGTTTACCTTGTTATGAGCCGAGGGCTCCCTTAACTGTTAATTTTTTTTTTGAGAATCTCTTTAACTGTGTTACCAAAAATTTTACTTATATCTTTCACTGTTTAATTTATTATATTTACTCCGGTAAGGCCTTGACCTGACCTCGTCACTACTCGACCGAGGTTAGGCTTGGCACTTACTGGGTACCATTGTGGTGTACTCATGCCCTTTCCTGCACATATTTTCGTGTGCAGATCCAGGTGCGAGCTATCAGCCTCGAGGTTAATACGTACTGCTGATTCTAGGAGACTTCAAGGTACTTCTGCTTGTGTCCGCAGATCTTCGGAGTCCCCTTCTACTCCCTCGCCTATAGACTTTCTTTATTATCTTCAGACTTTTGTATAGAGCTACATAGATTATAGCAGCTTGTGACTTAGTGATATTCCGGATCTTGGAAAATTATTTTGGATATGTCGAGTGGTATTATTCTTGGCTATTCACAATATGCTGTTTATTTTTAAATATTGTATTTTCTTTATATTTGTTTTGTAATATTAGGCTTACCTAGTCATAGAGACTAGGTGCCATCACGACACCTTACAGAGTGTTAATTTGGGTCGTGACAACTATTTGATATTTCAGGTCTGATAATGCATATAAATTAGGCAGTAGTACTGCATCTCAACAATTTTTCATTGATAATGGGATTCTTCACCAAACTACAATTCCACACACTCCACAACAAAATGGGGTAGTTTAAAGAAAACACAAACACTTATTAGAAGTGTCTAGAGCCCTTCTTTTTCAGTCCAAGCTTCCCCTCAGGTTTTGGGTGAGTGTGTTCTCACTGCCACTTACATTATCAATAGGATTCCTTCAACTAGTCTACACAATATATCTCTTTTTGAAAAATTACATGGTACTGTTCCTACTTATGACCACTTGAAATCTTTTGGCTGCTTTTGTTATGCTGCCTACCCTAGACCTGGTAGAGATAAATTTTAGTCCAGGTCCATTTCTGCTGTATTCTTGGGGTATCCTTATGGTAAAAAGGGCTACAATTATTAAATTTGTCTAATTATTCTGTTTTTTCTCTAGGGATGTGGTCTTTCATGAGCACATATTCCCTTACTATTCTTCTTCTTCCCCTACTTTTCCTCCTCCGCCTGATTTTGTTGACCTTCCTCCTTCCTCTAATGTGAACAATTATTCACCTGTTCATATTGATCCTCCTACACTTTCCCCCACTTCCATCACTTCTGCTGTTCCTCCTTCTCCTTTCACCACTTCTTCTCAGTCTTCTCATTCCTGCCCTCATTCCTGAAATTAGGAAGTCTAGCAGAACTGTTATTCCTACAGCTTACCTTAAGGATTATGTTTGCACATCTGTCATCCCTTCTCCTATTCCTGCTCCTTTAACCACCAATGTGTCTACTGTTTATTTTCATATACATGAACCTCAATTTTATCAACAAGATATCTCTAATCCTGCTTGGCAGGAGGACATGACTAAAGAATTTCAGGCCCTTGATGCAAACCAAACTTGGGATATTATTTCCCTTCCTCCTCATAAGAAACTAATACCTTGTAAATGGGTGTATAAGATAAAACAGAAATCTGATGACACTATTGAAAGATATAAAGCAAGATTAGTGATTAGGGGAGATACTCAGAAAGAAGGGATAGACTATACTAAGACCTTTTCACCAGTTGTCAAACTTACCACAATTCGATGCTTACTTACCTTGGCTATTAAAAGAGGCTGGATTGTTTTCCAATTGGATGTTAATAATGCATTTTTGCATGGTGACCTCCATGAGGAGGTTTACATGAAGATCCCTCCTCGTCTTGTGGTATCTGCACCTTCCTCTTACTCTCCTTTGGTTTGCAAACTCAAAAAAATCACTTTATGGACTCAAGCAAGCATCCAGACAATGGTTTGCCAAATTATCTGAGTCTTTGATCTCCAGAGGATATACTTCCAGCAAGAATGACTATTCTCTCTTCACTAAGTCTTCTGGTTCCTCCTTGGTGGTGATTGTTGTCTATGTGGATGATATTTTACTAGCTGGTGATGATGTGGATGAATTGAATTCTTTGAAGTCTTTCCTGGATGACACTTTCAAGATAAAGGATCTTGGGAATGTTCATTACTTCCTGGGTTTCGAAATTACTCCTCATCCACATGGCTACCTTATGTGCTAATAGAAGTACACTTCTGACCTCCTAGCAGAATTCCATTGTGAAAATTTCACTCCTGTTTCAACCCCTTTGGATCCCAGTGTGAAATTGGTTGCTGATATGGGAAATTTTATTTCTTATCCTAGCACCTATAGGAGATTGGTTGGCAAGCTCAATTTTCTTCAACACACCAGGCCTGATATTTCTTTTTCAGTCCAACATCTCAGTCAATTCTTACAAGCTCCACATGTTGCCCATATGTTAGCAGCTCTTCATGTGTTGAGATATCTCATGAATGCCCCTTACCAAGGTATTCTTCTATTTGCCAGTTCTGATTTATCCTTTTTAGCATACTCAGATTCAGATTGGGCTGCTTGTGCTGTCTCTCGACGATCTGTCTCAGGTTTTTACATCACTCTTGGGGGCAACCCTATTTCTTGGAAGAGTAAGAAGCAGCCTATTGTGGCCCTTTCTTCAGTTGAAGCTGAATATAGGGCATTGAGAATGGTTGTAACTGAGATTTCTTGGCTGGTGCGCTTACTTGGTGATCTTGGGTTACATATTTTTGGGCTTGTTTCTCTTTTCTGTGACAACCAGGCAGCTTCACATATTGCCAAGAATCCTGTATTTCATGAACGCACGAAGCATATTGAAGTTGATTGTCACTTTATCCGTGATAGTCTACATTAAGGTCTGATTTCCTTGCTATTCGTCCCCAGTTCTGCTTAGCTTGCAGATTCGTTGACCAAGCATCTCCCTGGTCCTCTACATCATCACTTTCTGTGCAAGCTTGGAGTGTCTACACCCTCCAGCTTGGGGGGGGGGGGAGTGTTGACAATATTGGGCCTCAATCACATTAACATTTGATTTGAAGACATACCCCGCCCATTTGTATAGTTACTGGCCCAATTGTATTAAGTGGCCCATCTGTATTTTTTATTTGGGTGTATTGTATATGTGTAACCAGAAGTTTCTAAACACAGTTGAGGTCAATTCATTTTTCTTTCTTTCGGATATTTCCACGCCTCCTTTTCTCTCTCTTTCTCTCAGATTAGGTTTCATATTCTTCTCACTTCTCTCTCGATTATGGGTTAATCTGTCCACATTAGCAGTTTGGGATACAATCTTATCAGTCCCAGGTATTCATACTTCCCGTGAAGGTGAAAATGATCGAAGGATATTGCAGAAGCTACTTGTGGTCGGAGTTAACACAATAACAAAAAAAGGCTTTAGTTTCCTGGGATAGAATTTGTTTACCAAAATATGTTGATGGTCTCAACTTGACTAACTTGCATATGGGATAAAGCTGCTATTGCAAAAGTATACTGGGAGTTGGAGCATAAACAAGACAAACTATGGATGAAATGGATACATTCATAGTACATAAAAGGGCAGAGTTTAGCTGATATGACCATACCTCAACAGTCGAGTTGGATGGTGAGGAAGATATTGGGAGCTAGAGATATAGTTAATCAGATGCATAAACATGTGATAGAGAAGAAGAGTTTAATCAAGCAAATCTATATACAACTGCTAGCAGTCTTACCGGAGAAGCTTGATGTTCCATAATGTTGCTAAACCTAAAGACTTTGTCATCATGTGGCTACAGTGTCAGGGTAAATTGTTGACTGTGGATAAGCTAGTAAAGTGGGGAGTCCAGTAATCTCAATTGTGTACCGTGTCAAACTAACAATGAGATAAGAGATCATTTATTTGGGGAATGCAAGTTTGCTATGGATGAATGGATCTGTAGAACAGGCTCATGAAATGTATGCAGCTTCAACCTGTTACTCTCTTCCTGTAATCAGTTTTTTACTTGGATCATCACACAAGCAAAGGGAAGTCTAAAAGAACTAGAACATTTGAAGGGGTGGTAAGAGATTACACCAGCCTTGCTAAAAATTGCATGTGTTTGTAACTGTAGAGTCACTGGAGACATGAGTCACATGCTGCAGAAGCTTTTATTTTTAGCCTATCTATGCAATTGCCATTTACCGTCACATTCAGGAGATTAGGTAACAGCTTCGTATAGGTCTTAGAGATATTTGTTATTTTTGGAGTAGCTAGCAGAGTATTGCTATGCTATGCTATGTATTTCTTCTACTTGGTGATCAATAAAAACCCGACTTGGTTTGGTTTGGTATTGAGTAAAAAAAAAATCCGAACCAACCCGACATATAAATATATAATTTTTATATATACTTTTAAGATTTTATATAGAATTTTCTTTAAAAAATATCTAGAAATATTTGGGATTCTCTTGCGGGATATAAATTTCAATAGAATATGAAGTGCTCCATATTTATTGACCTTAAATAATGGGTTATATGATCACTTTCTTATCAAGTGTTACTGAAATACGTCTATCTCTTTGTTCTTTTATATTCATATCATATGTTAAGATCTATTAAATTCTTATATCTTTTTCGAATGTGAAGTGATTATTAATATTTAGGTATCATATTGATTTTTATGTTTAATTACTAAATTCGGTTAAACTGAAAGTGTATATCAACGAAAAATTATTGTCAGACGACTAAAAAAATAACTATTATGTATTACTAATAGAATTCTCCCATAAGAATATTTTAATCGATAATATGTTTGACAATTTTTTTATATTTTTACTAAATATATATTTACTTATCAAATATTTAACAAAGTAAGATTGAAATAATATTTAATGAACAAAAAACCCGAAAAATCCGACAAAACCGAACCAATCCAAATCAATATAGTTGGTTTGGTTTGGTTTTGATAAAAACCGAACCAACCCGGTCCATGTACACCCCTGACTACTACTATATAGAAGGCTGGTAAAATATTGAGAAAATGATCAAAATGGTCCTTAATGTATAGGGGTTGAAATGTTTTGGTCCTTGATATATACCACTTAACAGGAATAGTCCTTAATGTATACAAAAGGTGATAGCTTTGGTCCTCAACCCTAAAACTAACAGTAGAAAATAAAAATTCTATTAAATTTAACTCCAATCCCTCAAAAGCAAAGCCACCCTTTTCCCCCTCCTCTTCTATCTTTTACCGTGCCAAGCTCTCAATAAAAAGACCTAGCCCCAGCTCGCATCTCTTCCACCATTTTTGTTACTACCAAAGCACCCATTTCAAACAACCAAAGCTTTACACATGATTGATATGTTGAATAGAAGAAAATATCAAGAACAAGAGTGAACCCATATGATATATCCTTATATTTAAAGATCAAAACTTGTTTTTGCACAACAGCTACGACGCAACTTGGACAAGACGATTTTAGCTGTCCATGTTGGCCTTGTGGCGATTGCTCTTTCTATCAATCTTTGCCAATATGAAATCTTGTCAAGCAACATTACTGGTTGCATATCACGAATTGGCCCATCACCTCTTCTTCGACTATATTACTAGTCCTATAATGGCTAGAATTTTCTGGTTCACCATTATTCTGCTTCTTTGAATCTTCCCCAGTAAGAAAATAATTCAAACTTCATCAAGATACAAAGCAAAAGTTTAGAATTCTGTAGCACATTAAAAACTATTCTCTTAAGACTTAATGAAACTAAATTGGTTTTCCAAACTTGGAATACTATAAAGAATATATTTTATGATCCATCGCTCAAGCATTAGATTCAAGTCTGTATATTTCCAGTTGCAAAATTATAAATCAAACTGAAATTTTAACAAATGAAGTGATGTTGATACTCAATTTTCCCTCATATTTTTAAAAATACATATATACTTTCAAAATAGCATATTTGCATCATCATTTAGTTTACAAACCTATACACGTATTTTTTCATAATTTTTAGAGCTTTAAATTAATTTTCTCATATTTTTTATTATATAAATATCTAGTAATTATCCTTTAAATTATTTTGTCATGACTTAATTACCCAAAATTATTATTTGCATCCATAATACATGTTTCAAACATTTTTATTCTATTTTTTATGATTGCATTAGCATTTTTAAGCTATTTATCTAATTTTATAATAATGGCCTATATTCTACAAATAATTGCGTTTATTATGTTATTTATGCCGAAGTATCATTTTTATATTTTTATAATATTGAGTAACCTCCTCTGGTGCAAGCACTGCTCGGAGCTCATTTTCGAGGCTCTTGTGAACTCTAAAGCATCAGGGACTTTGGGTTTTTGCTATTACACTCTGCACTCTTTTAATTCTGCTACTGGTTAGTGTTTAAACCCTCATAATGTTTGCTTTCTTCCCTTCTTTCTGCACACGTATCCGAATTTTGGTTTAACTATGATGGTGTTCAACTTGATGTCATTCTGTGTTAATTGACGCATGAGAGTAGTGTACTGTTCATGTCATGACTCACTATGATTTGCACTCTGCAATTTCCTATCTCCTAAGACTAGTTCCTCACCCTGTAACATCTTTACATGTTAATTTTGAACTTCAATATTGTGGTTGTATATTGTTTCTACCTATTGTATTTAGATAATGCCCTAACTTTTACTTGACTGAACTTTTACTAAGTCTTGTGTATGTTGGAGTGCTTTTTGTAATACTTCCCAAAAACCTGTTTTAAACTTGTGTCTTGCTACCCTGATTTTCTAAAGGCAAACATTCTATTTCAACTGACTAGGACCATGCTCCTAGGTTAACATGTTTTTTCAGTATGCCTTGGTTCACTTGCTACTTTCTCCTTTCTGTGATGATCAATATATGTATGCCTTAGGTTAGACTTGACTTAATTTAGGCCCTTAAATGTCAACTAATGCAATCTAGGTATGTTTGCAAACTTGTTTTCCTTTTCTATGATGTTTGTCTATGTGATGCTTTGCTACTAAACTTTGCTGAATTTTTGCTGGTCTACCTGACCAGTTATGCTGTATGATCACTCTGGGAATTTCTGTCCATTCTTTTTACTTGTTACTTTGGTATTCCGAATTCCTATTCTTAGCCGGCTGAAAGCCAAGGCTACCTAGGTTCTCTGTTGGCCTCCCTAGTGCGAGCACTACTCAGGGTCCAATTGAGGCCCTTGTGAACTCTGACGCACTAGGGGCTTGGCCTTATCACTCTTCTTAACCTTTAAACTATCCCTAATGCTCTATTTCCCTATCATGTACTGTATTCTATGTTGGTTGCTCCAAGTGATGCAATATTTGGTGTTATAGATAATTGAAAGGGGTCTGAATTCCCCTATGGGCCTGTGATCGTGTGGTTCTTTGTTGAAGGGTCTAAGTCTGCTATGTCAGAAGTTTTGAAGGCCCAGTAAGGCTAGGTATTTAGTTATTCTATTTGGGCCTGCTGTAGGCATGTCTATTGCCATGTAATATTACTACTTTATTATTAATTTGGGTCTGTAATAATAATTTTTGTATAAACGATTGGGGTGTTAGTAAACGAGGATGGGGTAGATTCTAATATTAACGCATGATGGGTAGAAAACATGTCTATAGGATTGAATGATGCTTTGCCTTATGTTGTTCATTCTCTATGTACATTGTAGAAAGCATGCCACTAGGGAAATACACACACACTTGCACTACTTGTTTATTAGTAAAGCCTAAACTCAAATGTCTCAATATCTTTGTAACTATATGTTAATTAGAGAACCTGCCCGTAGGAAATATTGTTGAATTTCCTGTTAATTCGCATTACTAGAGATCATGCCTATAGGACTCTAATCATATAATTTATTATAGTATTGCATATTTCACCTAGAGAAATCTACCTATAAGGTCTAACAATAAAATCAGACTCCTCAATTGTTAATCGTTAGAAATCCTGCCTATAGGACGCCATTGTTCACCTTAATAACTGGTAATGACGCCCTTCAAACATTGTTCATCACTCACTTAGGCCATTATCAAGTGTATGAGTAACTCTGAATTTCCACTCCCTCTATCACATAACTCACCTTGGCGCAATAATTATAGGGCTAGTAATTGAGGAATTTGCCTTCTCAATAACCAGTGTGTAATAACCTATGCAATCCTGTCTATGGGCAACGCTTGGTTTCTGAAACTGCTTGCATGTCTTAACGCCTTGTCACATAGAAATCATGTCTATAGGGAGTTAAGTTCTTAATTCTGAAATTTGTCTACTGCCTATAACATGAACTTGTCTTGCGTGCATTTGTTGCTTAAGTGTGGAGGCAAACCTGAGCCCTTAATTGTCCATACTTAAAGTCCAATGTGTTTTTGTATGTCGCCTAGTTTTGACATTTCTGAGCAACCTAAGTAAGGTCTAGAACCACTAAAATAGATGTCCAATACCTCCTGGACCATAGGGATGGGTCGGGTAGTGCACGCATCTGGTACGACTTATAATTGAATTAGTGCACATTAGGTAACAATTTTAACATAGTAATCGGGTAGCAGGAGATGATAGTTTGTGCCCGCTGAATAATATGAGTAACACCCCATCTTGAGGGAGTTACGAAGTATTATTTATGTTGTACGGGGTGATCCTTTAGACTAAAAAACTTAGGACCCCCCTCCCCCCTTCTCTTTATATGTTGTTATTAGATCTAAATAGTTGTATCCCCATGTTCGCACTAAGATCTGTATTAATCCTGTTGTAATAAAGTTCCGTGACTTCTGAACTCCCTTTGTTTATTTGATCACCTAGCTTAACCATAATCCACATAATCTTAAATTCGGCCGGGACCAACAGTTGTGGACCTCGAGGAGTGCCTAACACCTTCTCTTTGAGGTAACTTGAGTCCTTACCCGATCTTTGGTGGCGTTGACTAGTCAAACAGAGTTATTTGCATAATAGGTGCCCTAACGTACCTTAAAAAATCGTTAGGTGGCGACTCTTCTCCTTTAGCACTCTATCTCCCATTCTAAAAAGGAGTTGTCACAACGTCGAAGCCCGCTTTCGCGAGAAAACAGGGCGCGACAAGTGATTAAAACAGATTCGCAAGTAAATTTAAACAAGAAAAAAAGGATTTCCATTTATAAATCCATAAGACTAACAAGCAAAATAATTTAGCTTCCCGAGCAGATCCATTCTTGTTTGAGAGAGGGTTTTGGATTTAAGGTCATTAATGGTGAATGAGAGAAGAGGAGGAGGGAGTCGGGAAAGATTGGGGTGAAGTTTAACATAATTTTTTTTTTCTACCGTTAGTTTTAGGGTTGAAGACCAAAGCTATCACCTTTTGTATACGTTAAGAACTATTCCTATTAAGTGGTATATATCAAGGACCAAAATATTCCTAACCCCTATACATTAAGGACCATTTTGATCATTTTCTCTAAAATATTCCATTCGACGTGTGTGTTTGTTGGTATTAAAAATAAATTTAAGGGCTAATAAGTAATTTAATAGAAATTCTTTGGGATGGCAAAATTTTTTAGTAAGCTCCCTTGAAATTATTTTGGCCTATTTGACTATTCTACCCTTTGTTTATGTCATCATTACGTGTCTTTTACTGAGAAAAAGTATTTAACTGGACCCTACTGGTCCAACCAGCTTCTAGCCTAACTCTCTTCTTTGTTTCAGGCTTTTAGCAAATCACGTAAAATATTGTAAATTAATTAAATCCTATTCCTATAAAAACTCGAACTCTGCCAATTTCTAAACCTAGCCCTTCAAGCCATTTCTGATTAATGCTTAGCGATACAATATTTTTCTCCAAAATCATTGTTAAAATATTAATCATCAGTTTTATCAAATAGCTCAAAGTCATATTTCCAAATTAAAGTGATTTTAATTAACAAATATGAAGCAAGACCTACTCCTTCCCATCTCAAGAATAATTGAAGAGAGTTATCTCGAGTCATCAACATTGGCATAAAAAAGTTAGGAATGGATAAATAACACATAAATCGTGGGCTATAGAAAGGTAATTTCTATGTAATTCAAATACGAATTAGTTTTGTCTTATAAATTTTGAAGAAAAAATGAAATATAATTAAAATATTCATTTTTCAAAAATTTAATAAAGAACTAGAGATAAAAGTATAATTTACTCTCTAACCCATACTTAATTAAGTCATAAAATGAGGCAAAAAAAGTGAAAAGGGCAAATTTTTCTTTTGCAAAATTACTTTCTCAATTCCAAACAATTATTATCATGTTTTATTTTCTTAAAGTTAAATTTGATTAATTTTATACTAAACAAAAATTAATTTATTTAAAAAAATTTATACTAATTAAAATAACGTTTGATACTTTAGAAACACGATAACATTTTTAATTCCAAATGAAAGGAACATCTTATTACTCATCAATTTGGAAATAAATATAAAATAAAATATAGGCACACTAGAGATATGTACATATAAGTGATAAATAGGTGAAGTTATATACTTTATAATAAAGTATCAATTAATATGACTAAAATAGTTTTGTAATCAAATGTATGAAATAAGTGAGATATATCTCACCAATCATAGAAGTTGATACTTTCAAAAGTATTGCTATAATTATTGAAAAGAACAAGAATTAGTTTGAGTGACTATTATACTTTTCAATATTCTGATGAACTTCTGTAGACATAACGTAGTTAAGTAGAAGAACATCTTCTGCTGCCAGCGTTTGAAATCAATCCCGGAAAATTTTCCGGGTTTTTCTGCCGGTGCCAACGCCGGTGTTCGGCTTGTCGTTGCGTTGGCAGTCGCCATCGGAACAGCTTGGTTTTCGTTTTCAGTCATCATCTTTTCTGTAAAAGAATGACACAAACAAACGTTTAATACACGTTTTCAAACTGGAGTAAAAATCACGTAGATTTTAATATCCAACAAAACGCCACGAAGGCTTAACTCTCCAAAACGGGAGTACACAAACCACAAAGGTTTTAGTTTGCAGAATAATAAGAATAACACAAGTACAGAAATAAATATTAAATTCCTTAAGATTGTTATTCCCGGTCAATATTGCTGTATTTGTAAATATTAATTCTGCAAAATATAAGTTAACGTAATGAAACAATAATAATAAATTCGAGCCCACTGAATTCACAGTGTTTCCTTAAGGAATTTAATCCCCTCCTAGTACCCAAGGTAATGGATTATTTCCTCCCAGGATAGAACGAATAACACACTGGTGTAGCGGTACTTCAAACCCCAGTGTTTCGGCGAACACAAAGTTCGGTAGCAAATCACACTTACAGTTGCTTTGTTTGAAGTTAAAAACAATGCAGAACGAAGGAGTATATACTCAGAAAAACGTATGGAAGTTCTGAGAGGAAGGAGTGCAATGTATAGCCAATTTGTTGAGCGAATTGTATGTTGAGTTCAGTATCTTTCTTCAACATTTGCTGCTCATATATATAGCAGCCAAGAAGGAGTGCAAGACCAAACGTCCACCCTTCATGGTGGAGCAAGCATTACATGTTTGTGGAGCAAGCACTTCATGGTGGGAAGACCATTATCCGGCTGCCAAATTATCAATACATGGATTGGAAAATATCCGTTACAAATACGGATAATCTTACGTTAAAATTTACTATTAACAAATAAATTTGGTCCAAAAAATTAATCAATCAATCGATCATTTGACCAAATCCAAATCCAAATCCGAAGCCGAAGCCGTAGCCGTAGCCGAAGCCGAGCCGAGCGAGCGAGCGACGACGACGGCGCGAGGCTTGCTTTCTTCTTAACTCTTTAAGAGCTACAAGAAGAGCAATTATATATATACCCACCAAAAATGTCTTCCACTTCCAATATGGGACAATGTCTCATTGTTAAGAGGGGAAACTTAAAATTTTACTCAAAATTTCATTTTCCCTCCATTTCCCATTCACCCTCATTTTAAGAATATTACATCTTAAAAATAAAACCTCAACAATCCCCCACATGAATGGGGAATGGCTATATCACGGAAGTATGCATGAAAAACTGTGTGATTTACAAGCAAGGATTAATTGCATCTGGATAAGTAGGTTTCCCTTTGAACTTTCCGTAGTAAACTTATGTCGGATATACTCGGTCAATCGGTAGATTTGATATCTTTGAACCGTCGATCTTTGGTGTATACCTAGACAACCATAAGTCACACAATCAACCCTTAACCGTCTTTGGTTCTCATTGTTGTGTTCGTTTCAGCCATGAACACCGCCTGGTTTCATAAGTGCGTAGAGAACTGGCCTTACAAAGTTCTCCTTGAAGCGGCTCACACTTCACACTTAAATAGGTGATTCCTAAACGTGTCATCCTGTAGATACACTATTTGATATACCCCGTATCAAATTTAGAAATCATTAAAAAGCCTTAATGCTTTATCCTTGGTACTGAACATTGTCTCATCACGAGAATGGACTAAAATTTTATTTGACAATGTTGAACCGTCATTAATGACTTTGTTTGATCTCTTTGAACCTAGATCTTGGGATCTCCAGTCTTCTAGGTAGAGTTACCGCCACAATGACTTGTTCTCGGCCATAGCCCCATTCCCCTTGATGATTTCTCAACTACCTCTCTAGTTAGGCCTTTTGTAAGTGGATCCGACACATTATCACTTGACTTTACATAGTCAATTGTGATAATTCCTCTAGAGAGTAATTGCCTAACGGTTTTATGTCTTCGTCGTATATGACGAGATTTACCGTTATACATGACGCTCCCAGCCCTTCCAATTGCCGCTTGACTATCACAATGTATGCATATTGGTGCCAACGGTTTGGGCCAAAATGGAATGTCTTCCAAGAAATTCCGGAGCCATTCAGCTTCTTCACCGGCTTTATCTAAGGCTATGAATTCAGCCTCCATTGTAGAGCGGGCAATACATGTTTGTTTGGACGACTTCCAAGATACCGCTCCTCCACCAATAGTGAATACATATCCACTCGTGGACTTAGAATCAGTTGAACCGGTGATCCAATTTGCATCACAGTATCCCTCAATCACCGCAGGAAAATTACTGTAGTGCAATTCAAAGTTCTGGGTATGTTCTAAATATCCCAAAACTCGTTTCATTGCCATCCAATGAGATTGGCCTGGATTGCTCGTATATCGACTCAGTTTACTTATAGCACAAGCTATGTCTGGTCGTGTACAATTCATGATATACATTAAGCATCCCAATACACGAGCATAATCCAATTGTGATATGCTTTGGCCTTTGTTCTTTGCTAATGCAAGATTCACGTCAATTGGAGTCTTTGCAACTTTAAAGCCCAAGTGCTTGAATTTTTCAAGTACTGTCTTAATATAATGAGATTGTGACAATGCCAGACCTTGAGGAGTCTTATTGATCTTAATTCCCAGAATTAAATCAGCAACTCCCAAGTCTTTCATATCAAACTTGCTATTGAGCATACGCTTAGTAGCATTTATGTTGGCAATGTCATTACTCATTATCAACATATCATCCACATATAGGCAAACAATGACTATGTGATTTGGAACATTTTTAATGTACACGCATTTATCACATTCATTTATCTTAAAACCATTTGACAATATTGTTTGGTCAAATTTTGCATGCCATTGTTTGGGTGCTTGTTTTAGTCCGTAAAGAGACTTAACAAGTCTACATACCTTCTTTTCTTTACCTGGAACCACAAACCCTTCAGGTTGTTCCATGTAAATTTCTTCCTCCAACTCTCCATTTAAGAAGGCCGTCTTAACATCCATTTGATGAATTTCAAGACCATACACTGCAGCTAATGCTACTAACATCCGTATGGACGTAATTCTTGTAACTGGAGAGTATGTATCAAAGTAGTCTAGACCTTCTCGTTGTCTATACCCTTTGACTACGAGCCTTGCCTTGAATTTATCAATAGTGCCATCATCTTTGATTTTTCTCTTAAAAATCCATTTAGAACCCAAAGGTTTATTTCCAGGAGGAAGATCAACCAATTCCCATGTATGGTTGTTCAATATGGATTCTATTTCACTATTGACTGCCTCTTTCCAAAACAATGATTCCGAAGAAGTCATAGCTTCTTTAAATGTTTGAGGCTCATTCTCCAATAAGAAAGTCACAAAATCTGGTCCAAATGAAGTAGACGTTCTTTGACGTTTACTACGTCTTGGATTCTCCTGATTACATGTACTTTCTTTTGTTTCTTCCCGAGGTCGTTTAGATCCTTCACCAAACGACTCACATTCCTTTTTATACGGATATATATTTTCAAAAAACTCAGCATTATCTGATTCTATAACCGTATTATTATGAATGTCGGGATTTTCTGATTTATGAACCAGAAATCGATATGCTTTACTATTTGTCGCATATCCTATGAAAACACAATCAATGGTTTTCGGTCCTATCTTTACCCTTTTGGGTTTAGGAACTTGCACTTTTGCCAAACACCCCCACACTTTAAAATAATTCAAGTTGGGCTTCCTTCCTTTCCATTGTTCATAAGGAATGGATTGTGTTTTGCTATGGGGCACTCGATTTAATATTCGATTAGCCGTAAGAATGGCTTCCCCCCACAAGTTCTGTGGCAAACCAGAACTTATCAACAATGCATTCATCATCTCCTTTAATGTGCGATTCTTTCTTTCCGCAATCCCATTAGATTGGGGCGTGTAAGGGGCTGTTGTTTGATGAATAATTCCATATTCTAAACATATTTCTTCAAAAGGAGATTCATATTCACCACCCCTATCACTTCTTATCATTTTTACTTTCTTGTTAAGTTGCGTTTCAACTTCATTTTTGTATTGCCTGAATGCGTCTATTGCTTCATCTTTACTATTCAGTAAGTAAACATAGCAATATCGAGTACCATCGTCAATAAAAGTTATGAAATACTTCTTTCCACCGCGAGATGGTATTGACTTCATGTCACAAATATCTGTGTGAATTAAGTCTAAAGGATTTGAATTCCTTTCAACTGACTTATAAGGATGTTTAACATACTTACATTCCACACATATTTGACATTTTGATTTTTCGCATTCAAACTTGGGCAGTACTTCCAAGTTAATCATTTTCCGCAAGGTTTTATAATTGACATGACCCAAACGTACATGCCATAAATCATTTGACTCAAGTAAGTAAGAAGAAGCTGAAATATTATTATTATTTTCAACAACCATTACATTTAGATTGAAAAGGCCCTCGGTGAGGTAACCTTTTCCCACAAATATTCCATTCTTACTAATTACAACCTTGTTGGATACAAAAACGCACTTAAAACCGTGCTTAACAAGAAGTCCAGTAGAGACTAAATTCTTTCTCATTTCGGGAACATGAAGGACATTGTTCAAAGTCATGACCTTGCCAGAAGTCATTTTTAGAAATACCTTCCCATATCCTTCAACTTTTGCTGTTGAAGCATTTCTCATATAAACTGTCTCTCCGGGTTCAGCAAGAGCATAGGTAGCAAAAGCCTCTCTAACTGCACAAACATGGCGAGTGGCTCCTGAATCAAACCACCACAGTTTAGGATTTCCCACCAAGTTACATTCAGAGAGCATGGCACACAAGTTATCAACATCATCATGGTTTACTACCATGTTTGCTTGACCCCTTTTCTTGTCTTTCTTCGGAGCACGACACTCCGTAGATTTGTGTCCGGTTTTCCCACAGTTGTAGCAGTTTCCACTGAACCGCTTCTTGCTTGGGTTGTATTTCGGACCAGAAGCCTTCTTCCTCTTTTTGTTAGCTTCAACAATATTTGCTCCCATTATTGTTGAATTTCCACGGCCTCTCCTTTCAGCAGCTTTATTGTCCTCTTCGATTCTCAACCGAACAATGAGATCTTCAAGGGACATTTCCTTTCGTTTGTGTTTCAAATAATTTTTGAAGTCCTTCCACAACGGAGGCAACTTCTCAATCATTGCTGCTACTTGGAATGCTTCGTTGATTACAAGACCTTCAGCAAGTAGATCATGAATAATCACTTGCAATTCCTGGACTTGAGTAATAACAAACTTGCTATCTATCATTTTGTAGTCCAGAAATTTTGCGGCAACGAATTTCTTCATCCCGGCATCTTCAGTCTTATATTTCTTTTCAAGCGCATTCCACAATTCTTTGGATGTCTCCATGCTACTGTATACATTATACAGATTATCATCCAGTCCGCTAAGAATATAATTCTTGCATAAAAAATCAGAATGCTTCCACGCTTCAATCACGAGAAAGCGTTCATTATCTGGAGTTTTATCCGGCAGATCAGGAACATCTTCCTTGATGAACTTCTGTAGACATAACGTAGTTAAGTAGAAGAACATCTTCTGCTGCCAGCGTTTGAAATCAATCCCGAAAAATTTTTCGGGTTTTTCTGCCGGTGCCAACG
Organism: Nicotiana tomentosiformis; assembly: GCF_000390325.3. Lineage (NCBI taxonomy): Eukaryota > Viridiplantae > Streptophyta > Magnoliopsida > Solanales > Solanaceae > Nicotiana > Nicotiana tomentosiformis. The sequence continues at coordinate 109,359,890 of NC_090813.1, forward strand.
CCGGTGTTCGGCTTGTCGTTGCGTTGGCAGTCGCCATCGGAACAGCTTGGTTTTCGTTTTCAGTCATCATCTTTTCTGTAAAAGAATGACACAAACAAACGTTTAATACACGTTTTCAAACTGGAGTAAAAATCACGTAGATTTTAATATCCAACAAAACGCCACGAAGGCTTAACTCTCCAAAACGGGAGTACACAAACCACAAAGGTTTTAGTTTGCAGAATAATAAGAATAACACAAGTACAGAAATAAATATTAAATTCCTTAAGATTGTTATTCCCGGTCAATATTGCTGTATTTGTAAATATTAATTCTGCAAAATATAAGTTAACGTAATGAAACAATAATAATAAATTCGAGCCCACTGAATTCACAGTGTTTCCTTAAGGAATTTAATCCCCTCCTAGTACCCAAGGTAATGGATTATTTCCTCCCAGGATAGAACGAATAACACACTGGTGTAGCGGTACTTCAAACCCCAGTGTTTCGGCGAACACAAAGTTCGGTAGCAAATCACACTTACAGTTGCTTTGTTTGAAGTTAAAAACAATGCAGAACGAAGGAGTATATACTCAGAAAAACGTATGGAAGTTCTGAGAGGAAGGAGTGCAATGTATAGCCAATTTGTTGAGCGAATTGTATGTTGAGTTCAGTATCTTTCTTCAACATTTGCTGCTCATATATATAGCAGCCAAGAAGGAGTGCAAGACCAAACGTCCACCCTTCATGGTGGAGCAAGCATTACATGTTTGTGGAGCAAGCACTTCATGGTGGGAAGACCATTATCCGGCTGCCAAATTATCAATACACGGATTGGAAAATATCCGTTACAAATACGGATAATCTTACGTTAATCAATTGATCAAATCCGAAGCCGAAGCCGAGCCGAGCGAGCGACGACGACGGCGCGAGGCTTGCTTTCTTCTTAACTCTTTAAGAGCTACAAGAAGAGCAATTATATATATACCCACCAAAAATGTCTTCCACTTCCAATATGGGACAATGTCTCATTGTTAAGAGGGGGAAACTTAAAATTTTACTCAAAATTTCATTTTCCCTCCATTTCCCATTCACCCTCATTTTAAGAATATTACATCTTAAAAATAAAACCTCAACAATCCCCCACATGAATGGGGAATGGCTATATCACGGAAGTATGCATGAAAAACTGTGTGATTTACAATCTTAAAAATTAGTAAAAAAAAGCTTTTGGGACTTTCATTTTTTAATGTTGTCTACTGCTTGTAGACCAAATATTATATACTAATTGGTGTTTCACGAATTTTGGATAAAATAATGATCAAGTTATTACATTTAAATCTTGCATATATATGAAAACACCACAATTTTTGCATTGTTTCTTATTTCTGAAGGATAATCAATCAATTTTAAGTAAGAGTAAATGTAGATAAACGTATCACTTGCAATTAATAGCTAAAAGATTTTAAACTACACAAATGTACTATCACATAAATTTGTTTATCTCATAATTTTAAGAAATATATATTTAAGTCCTTTTTTTTTTTGTAATAAATGTAAAATATTACCTTAACAACCAAATTGATACACCTAAAGCTCAAACCACCTTCTAGGAAGGGTGCTTGAGTCATCTAGGCCTCAACCGGAAAACTAGTTACATAATCTCTGTTTAACACTTGACACCCTCGAGCTCTTTCTGTACCTTAAATCGTATCTAGTCTATGCTTAGTTACCTGCTATATTTGTTCTTTAACAAAACTTGTTGCAGGCATATAAATTTTATCGGAGTTAAATCCAATAAAATAACATGGATCATATTTCAAAATGTAAGATATATTAGGCCAAATAAATATTATGGGCTAATATAATTGAATTAATTATATAAGTCCAATACATATGGATTAAATAAATAGGTCCAAATCTATTGGGCTAGTTTGCTTACATGCCGCCTTAGGCGCGATTCCGAACTTGACTCAGATTCTAGTGAACGAATGGGTTAGGCGAAAAGGGGAGGCCGCTAAAGCGTTCCATTTCGGCGGATTGAAAGAGCCGACTTGTGAGCCACCCCTGGAGAAATGCTTTGTCTTCAAGGACAAAGTTATGGAGTTGGCTCGTGAAAAGAAGATCGTGCTTGAAGATGAGAAAGTAAGCGCGAACCAAGTCTCTATCACCTTTGGCTCATTCAGTCCAGATGAATTATGTAATTTCAAAGAAAGTAAAGATGAAGAATTACTGGAGAACAACAAGGTTGAAGTTGATCAGCCTGATGATGATGATGGTTGGACGTTGGTGACTCGTCGAAGGCACCACAAAATAATCAAAAGAACAACCAATAAGGAAAATGATGGTAAAAAGACCAAGGAAACAGAATCTACTTAGGCGTTTGAAGAAAGCAAAAGTGGAGGTACACCACCCTCAAAAGCCACGACATCCAGTGACCTTGGAGGATTTCTTGCCATGTTGGTTCCGCATGAAGATTTCCCGTGATGATATTGAGGCCCCTTGTTGCAAGCTGATAAAGGGGAAGAAAAGAGTGATGACCTACCGTTAGCACCATCTTCAGAAAAGCTCATCGAGTCCATTCCTCAAGAAGTTAATGCTTGTGAGAAAAAAGTTACGTTCACAAATGACGATCTTCTACTAGGTGACATTCCTCATAACCGCCCATTATACCTGGTTGGCTATATGCGCGATGAAAGGGTAAATCAAATTTTAGTTGATGGAGGATCCTCAGTGAATATCTTGCCAATTCACACTGTGAAAGAACTTGGTATTCCCATGAACGAACTCTCGGAAGGTCATGTGATGATTCAAAGATTCAACCAAGAGGGGCAAAGAGCCATAGGCGCGATCAGGTTGGGGATCACCACTAAAGATATGCAATCAAGTACATGGTTGCATGTGATCGATGAAAAGACTTCATACAACGTTCTGCTTGGAAGGCCTTGGATACATGAGAATAAAGTAGTTCCATCTACCTACCATCAATGTTTGAAGTACTATGAGGGAGAAGTCGAGAAGAAGAAAGTTGCTGATGACGAGCCATTCACCGAGGCTGAGTCACACTTCGCTGATGCAAAGTTTTACTTGAAGAACCACATTGTGAAGGAGCTAAAAGCTGATGATGTCATGAATGGCAAGAATGACGAGTCCACTAATAAGAGAGTTGAGGTGGTTGCCGGCAAAACTAAAGTTATTACTGAGGAGGTACATCCTAACTCAAATAAATCTCATAAAGGGAACATTGTGTCTCACGGCAAGAAAGTAATTCCTGCGCTCCGCTATGTCCCTAAAAAGAAGAAATAGGAGGGCGAATCATCCAATATTCTAAGGGAATTAACTCTTCTGATCAAATGAATCGAGGCAGTAAAGCTATCCTCAATGCTACTTGGAGGATTTGTGGCCCAAAATCATTCTCAGAATGTGACACTCCCTACAAAGCATATAAATGAAGGCTTTGAGCCTAATGCTTATAGGTTATTTGCAAAAGCTGGGTATAATCCCAATAAGACATCAAAATTAGGGAAGCTCCCGTTAGAAGCTGCTACAAGGCAACCACGTGAAGATTTGGGATATAAACAACCCTCACTAGTGCGCATCTCTATAAGAAGGGCAAGCAATAATTATATCAGTGTAGAAGATGAATCTACCGCTTCTAACAGACCTTCTGTCTTTGATCGACTTGGAAAATTAACTGTGAGGACTTTCGTATTTGAAAGATTGGGTCCATTAAAGAAGGGGTACAGGTTTCAGAGAAATTATTCAAATACAAGAACACCCATTTCGCCTAGGATCCAGAAGATCTATAAGGATTTCCAAAGTCTGGTTCCTTCTAGAATGAGGCGACAAACAAAAGTCATAGTGTTATATGATGAGGTACTAAAGGTAAAGCCATACACTATGGTCTACACTAAAGAATGTGATGAAGACAAAGAAAGTGTGGGTTCTTCGTATCATGTTACTGCATAAGGCGAGCATGGTGTTTCATCTCTAATGGAGGATGACAGAAAATTGGAGGATATTTCACCGTGTTATCACATATTCTTCAATGATGGGGACCCTCAAGAAGATGAAGATGCAAAGGATGCTCCACCTAAACTTGAAGAAGGGGTAAAGGCAACAGTTGACGCTTTGAAAGAAGTAAACCTTGGCACCGATGAAGAACAAAGGCCCACTTATCTAAGTGCTTTACTAGCAGAAGATGAAGAAAACACTTATATTGAGTTACTCAAGGAGTATAGGATGTCTTTGCTTGGAGTTATAAAGAGATACCTGGCTTGGATCCCAAAGTAGCAGTCCATCACCTTGCAGTCAGGAATGGTGCTCGTCCTGTTAAGTAAGCTCAAAGGTATTTTAGACCGGACTTGGTTCCCCTGATTGAAACTGAGGTTAACAAACTCATCAAAGCCGGCTTTATTCGTGAAGTTAAATACCCAACATGCGTCTCAAGTATTGTCCCTGTAAGGAAGAAGAATGGCCAGATTCGAGTATGTGTTGACTTTAGGGATCTCAACAATGCGTGTCCCAAAGATGAATTCCCGCTTCCTATCCCAGAGCTGATGATCGATGCTACTACTGGTTATGAGGCAATGTCTTTCATGGACGATTCGTCGGGATATAACCAAATTCGCATGGCAACAAAAGATGAAGAGCTTACTGCATTTTGCACCCCCAAGGGTATTTATTGCTACAAGGTAATGCCTTTTGGGTTGAAGAACGTTGGTGCTACTTACCAAAGGGATATGCAAAATATTTTTGATGACCTTCTCCACAAGAATGTCGAATGTTATGCTGATGACTTGGTGATAAAATCAATAAAGAAGAGTGACCACTTGAAAGACTTGGGAATGGTGTTTAAGTTGCTCCGGAGTTACCAACTTAGGATGAATCCATTGAAATGTTCCTTTGGATTTACTTCTGGAAAGTTCCTTGGTTTCATTGTCCAGCATCAAGGGATCGAAATTGATTAAGCCAAAGTAAATGCAATTTTGAAAATGCATGAGCCTCGGAACATTCATGAATTGAAAAGTCTTCAAGGAAAGCTAGCTTATCTTAGGAGATTCATCTCGAATCTATCTGGGAGATGCCAACCATTCAGTCACCTTATGAAGAAAGGTGTCCCTTTCAAGTGGGACCAAGCGTGTAGCGATGCCTTTGAGAGCATTAAATCCTACTTGATTAAGCGTTCAGTTTTAGCAGCCCCTATACCTGGAAAGCTATTGATACTATACATTGCTGCGTAAGAAAGGTCTGTTGGAGCACTGTTGGCCCAAGAAAATAGTGAGGGGAAAGAAAACTCTCTTTACTACTTGAGCAGGATGATGACACCAAGCGAGATGAATTATTCGCCAATTGAAAAGTTGTGTTTGGCGCTAGTTTTCTCAATTCAAAAGTTAAAGCACTACTTTCAAGCTAATGTTGTTCGTCTTGTTTCTAAAGCAAATCCCATCAAGTTCGCAATGTCAAAACCTGTTCTTAGTGATTGACTAGCGAGATGGTACCTCCAATTTTAACAATTTGAGATTGTGTAAGTCCCTCAAAAGGCTGTAAAAGGACAAGCATTGGCAGACTTCTTGGCATAACATATGATACCTGATGAATGGGAACTAACTGATGAATTACCTGACAAAGACGCAATGGTCGTTGAAGTACAACCACCATAGAAGATGTACTTTGATAGTGCTGCACATCGCGGAGGAGCCAGTGCTGGTATAATATTTGTCACTCCTCAAGGGGAGGTTCTGCCTTACTCCTTTACGTTGACATAACTCTGCTCCAATAATGTTGCGGAATATCAAGCACTAATACTTGGGCTTGAAATGGCTGTCGATATGAAGCAATTGCAATTGCAAGTCTTTGGTGACTCACAGTTAGTGGTCAATCAGTTTTCAGGTAGCTACGAGGTCAAGAAGCCTAAACTATGCCCTTATCATAGTTATGCTAAAAAATTGATGGGATGGGTTGGTGATGTGACTATTCAACATTTAAATAAGAAGGCTATTGCTTTAGCTTCCCTAGCTTCATCGTTAACTATCGCGCCCCTTTTTCTCGCGAATGAGGGATTTGACACGTGACAACTCTTTTAAATGGGGTATTAAAATAGGAGAGTCGCCACCTAACAATTTTTTAAGGTGCGTTAGGGAACCTATTATGCAAATAACTCTGTTTTAACTAGTCAACGCCACCAAAGAACGGACAAGGGCTCAAGTTATCTCAAAGATAAGGTGTTAGGCACTCCTCGAGATCCACAACTGTGGGTCCCGTCCGAACTTAAATTATATGGATTAGTCTATATGATCAAGTAAGAAATGAGAGTACAAAATCTAAGAATTTTATTACAAAGAGATCTTGAATAAGGAGGTGCAACTATTTTCCGTTCTAATAGGGGGGACCTAAGTTTTTTAGCCTAAAGGATCACCCCATGCAACATAAATAATACTTCGCAACTCCCTTAGAATAGGGAGTTACTCATATTATTCAGCGGGCACAGACTATCATCTCCTGCTACCTGATTACTATGTTAAAGTTACTACCTAAAAGCATTCTAATTCAATTCTAAGTCGTACCCTATGCGTGCATTACCTGCCCATACCTATGGTCCAGGAGGCTTTGGACCTCTATTTGGATGGTTCTAGACCATTATCTAGGCAGCTCAAAATTGCAAAAAAAAAAAAAAAAAATAGGCGACAAACAAAACATATAAGGACTTCACATAAAAGCAGTTCAGGGTTCACATTGACCTCCACACTTAAACAGTAAATGCACGCAAACACATATGCCAATTAGGAATCTGCAGAATCCTATAGACATGCTTTCTAAGCGATCAAAGTATGTAGGTAATTTCAGATGTAGGATATAGCTTATAGACATAATTATGCGGGTATTATAAGCTAATTGTTGAAAGTTTTAAATTACCATTCCTATATGTGTGATGCCTAGGTGATCTACGCAGTTAGGTATTACAAAATCTGTTGGGAAGAGTCCCAGAATTATCCAGATTTTCCTAACAGTGATGCTCAGGAACAATGTTTAAGTAGTCTAATATTAATCAATTAACAAGCAATTATTTTCTATAGGCAGGATCTCTAACAGTTGATGATTAGAACTCCTTTTATTTATACTTAGTCCTATAAACAAGATTTTTAGTGAACAATGTGATACAATAGCAAATGAAGTGATCAAAATCCTATAGGCATGATTTCTAGTGAATAACTGAAGTGAATTGAAGGAAAATTCATTAACACTCGTTCCTATAGGCAGGCTTCTAATGCATTTAAAAGTAGTCATGCAAATTGAAGGAGGGCTCACTTCATATAGGCATGCTTCTAATGCATTTGAAAGTAGTCATACAAAGTGATTACTTCCTTTAGGCATGCTGTCTATAAACACGCAACAGTAAACATAGCATATGAACTCATGATTAATAGTAAACAAGTAGTGTGTGTGTGCTTCTCCTAATATCATGATTTCTACAGTGCTTATGTAATCGAACAACACGTATAGCAAATACATTGTCAAGTCCTATAGGCATGTTATCTACCCACTTTGCATGTAGATATTGAATTCTACCCATTTCCTTTTTACTAACACCCCAATTGTTTATACAAAGGGTATTACAGGCCCAATAACGAGTAAAATATACAAATGTTACATAACAGTGATAAGAGGCCCACAGCAGGCCCAAATAAAATAAATACCCAGCATTGCCTGGGCCTTCAATAGCTCTTACACATCATACCCGGGCCTTCAACAAAGAGCCACATTCAATACACGACTCAGGGATCCATAGAGGAGTCCAGAAATAGTTCTCAACCATGGCACCAAGTGTTGCACCATTTAAATCATCCAATTCAAGTACACAACACATAACAAGGGGAAGTAGAGTGAATAAGAACAGTTTGAGATTGAGGGAGTGACTAAGGACCAAGCCCTAGTGTGTCAGAGTTCACAAGGGTCTCAATTTGACCTCGAGCAGTGCTCACACTAGGGAGGATAACAATAGAACCTAGGTAGCCTAGGCTTTCATCCAGCTAAGAATGAAGAGTTTAGAATAGCATAAGTTGCAAGTAAGTAGAGTGGACAGACGTTAGGGGATACACTCATATCCTAAAGTAGACATAGCCAAGTTGAACATACAGAATAGCTAGTCAAGCAGGTCATAAGACTTGTTCAGTAGAACTTCAACGTTTGGCAAAGTAGCACATCAGAAACACATATTGGGAGAATTAGGGGAAGCAACAAGTTTGCAAAGTTTGACAAAAATCAACACTAACAGGTTGAGACCTAAGAAGTCTGATTTAGGCTAAGTATACATCTTAGCATCACAAGACAAAAAGGTTAATTCTCATCAGGAGGTATGGCAACGTTGAAACACATATTATGACATGCCAAGTAACCATTGAAGGAACAGGGAATTAAGACATACTGGGGGGGGGGGATATTAGCGAGATCACAGTTGAGGAAAGAGGTCTTATAACAGATTAAAACACATTAGGTATGCAAGACAAGCATCACAGAGATTCGATACAGAGTGAGAAGCAAGCCCATGTTAAATAATACATGTAGGTATTCTAATATTGACACAGTAGACTAATCACCCTAAGAAAGTTCAGATTATGCTAACTATAAGTCCGGATCATGCTAATTTGGTAATAGGGCAGCATTTAAACATGAGAAAAACAGATTACTATTACTGGTGAAGCATGGAGAGGGTTAAACATGCTAAAGGGCATACTTATAGAGAGCAGGGTCAAAACATGTCAGATAGGCAAGTCATTAATACAGAAATTCAGAATATGAGGGGAAACATGCTTGTGCCATACAGTGGGGTACATATTCATGCTTTTGAACTCAATCAACTAGTCAACTAAAGAAGTACAAATTATGCTAGTGAGGCGTATTCAAGTAACAAGATTGATAATAAAAGACTAAATTAAACACCAGAATATGATAACAAGTATAAGGGTCCCAAACAGTAATAATTTCTAACATATTGACTGGTCAGAACTTAATAGAACCAGGTTTGGGCATGCTTGAAGCTAAAGGCTAAAGAGACCTAAAGAGTTGAGGAAAGCAGACGAAATTACACACAAAAGCAATCCAGAAAACATACTGAACTGACCAATTTCAGGAATGAAAATGTATACAAATCATAAATGCCTAGGAATGAAATTGCAAAGTATAGTGACTCACCAGTTAAGCGAAGAACAGTAAAGAATAGGTTTCCACAGAAAACCTAGAATCCCTAATGCGTCAAAGTTCCCAAGAGCTTCAATGAACTCAAGGCAATGCTCGCACCAAGAATGTGTTAAGTAACAAGATGCTAATGCCCTTGGCTTTCAGCCGGCCAATACAGAATACCAAGCAAGAGAGTAGCAAAAACCTCAAAATTTTAGTGAAGAAATCGATTTTTTCCAAAGTCTCCCCCAGAAGGGAAAATGAGGGGGTTTATATAGTAGTCAAAAATCGAGCAAACATATAAGGAAACAGAATAATTTAAACAACAAACATGGAAGAAACATGCAAATCAATTTGAAATCAATTTAAGAGAGAAAATCTGGTAAACCCTAATTTATAGGAAAAGTGTAAATCAGCAAAATACAAATAAAATCGGACTCACACAGTGTAGAATAGAACACGTGTAGATGAAATATGGTCCAGATTCAAGAGATAAGAATCAATCGGACAGAATAGGAGAAGTAGTACTTTCCATGTTTAGGCAAGTACTAGGTGATACCATAGAGAATTAACCAGTAGCGGAAACACACAAATATGGTAAGTAAATGAGAGGAGAATCCCATTAGAAGAGGGATTAGGAGAGGGGTTTAGAGAGGCGGCGATTAGGGTTCTTCAGAGAGGGGGAGAGTTTTAGGGCAGCGGATTTAGAGGGAATAGGATTAGGGTTTGGGGTTGGGTGATTTTAAAGGGGGGGATTAAATGTGGGTCGTTGATCTTAGCGATTAACGGACAAGATTTTAAAGAGGGATTGGGTCGGGTAGGCTAGGCGGGTCGCGACCGGTTTGGGCTGGGGTTATTGGGTTAGTGTATTGGGTTGGTTTGGTCCAAAAATTTGACTCAAAATTGGGCCAGCTTTTGAAAATAGAAAATAAAAGAAAAATAATTTAAATAAATAGCTAAATAAATATATAAAAATTCTAGTTATGCAAATTAATACTTTACAATAATAGGAGACTATAAAAAATGTAAGATATTATTTTGACCCTAAATGAAATATCAATTGCAATAAGAATGCAAAATGTAGACTATTATTGCAAATTTATGCAAATAGCCTAAAAATACCATTGTAATTATATAAAACAAAATGGGGTAAAAATATTTAAAAAAATATATTAGAGATGCAAATAATAATTTTAGGTGATTAAGTCATCACAAATAATTTAAAAATAGTGATTACTGAATTCTTATGTAAATTAATGCAAGAAAAATTAATTTAAAAACTTTGAAATTATGAAAATTTATAGGAAATGCTTGTGTAAATCCTGTAAATTAATAATAATGCAAAAATAATATTTTGAAAGTATGCATATTATTTGAAAAATATATGAGGGCAAAATTGGGTATCAACAACTGCCCCTCTTTACCCGAGAATAATGAAAGAGTTGTCGGGTAAAGAAAATGATGACTGATTTTGACCGAATGAGGTGATTGTTTTTTTTAAAAATGGAGGCCGAACCCTGGTCCTTGAGTTGCCTAGATATCCCCAGTGTTACGGGAATCAGGTCGTCTGTAGTTCTAGATCCAACGGCGAACGAAACCGATGAAGTTGTTACAGGAATGGTCGTATGCTTCGGAAAAGGTTATTTTGGGGTAGGACAATATCAAATGAATTTATGCGGAGTCATCGATGTGAATCTGAAGCGTTATGGATGTATCACTGAGCAAATATCTGAACGGTCATAGTGTAAAAGGCGGGTAATTAATGGTGGTCGGTTATGTTTGAAATAATTGCAGGATGTGAACATTGAACGGAAACCGGAGTGAAGATTGCTCTCAATAGGAGAACGTTTACTTCCTAGATTACCTGCAAAACTTAAAACACGATGCATGCAAGTATATATGGATTATTGCGAGAATTTAAACATGATGCAGATTCCCTTCGGACCATGAGGGTTGTCTTTGGACGGTGAGGATGGTGTCCTTAGACCATGATGTCCCGGGCCATGAATCATGTGATAAGGGATTCGCAGGCCATGAAATGATGTCCTCGAGCCATGAGAATGGTGCTTCCGAACCATGACACCTTTGAATAATGATGTGCACTTTTAAGAGATCCTCGGGCCATGGAATGGTGTCTTCCGGCTATGAGGATGATGCCTTCAGACCATGACGCCTTTGGACAAAATGGCGATATTTCAGCCCATGAGATGCAAAATATGATGTTTGGACGTATGCAAAGATGAGATAAGATAAGGCTTAGTCTTGGGGTAAGATGAGGGCAATGCTTAGCCCTAGGTGAGTAGAGGATAATGCTAGGTCTTAGATGGCGTAATGGAGATAGCATTTAATCACAAGGAAAAGGCAGTGCTTAGCCTTGTGAAATTAGGGAGGCAGTGCTTTGCCTCATGCAGGATGAGGAGACAGTGCTTAGCCTCATGCAAGTAAGGGAAGCGGTGCTTAGCTTCATGCAAAATAAGAGACAATGCTTAGTCTCATGCAAAGAAGGCAATGCTTAGCCTTGTGCAATTAAGGAGGCAATGCTTAGCCTCATGCAAATAGGAGACAATGCTTAGTCTCATGCAATGAAAGGCAGTGCTTAGCCTTATACAGTTAAGGAGACAATGCTTAGCCTCGTGCAAATAGGAGACAATGCTTAGTCTCATGCAAAGAAAGGCAGTGCTTAGCCTTATGCAGTTAAGGACGCAATGCTTAGCCTCATGCAGATAGGAGACAATGCTTAGTCTCATGCAAAGAAAGGAAGTGCTTAGCTTTATGCGGTTTAAGGAGGCAGGGCTTAGTCTCATGCGGGAAAACAATGAGTGATAGTGAGAAAGCAGAGTATTTCTTAGCTGAAAATGTGTTTGCGTTTGGCAACTTTGTCATTATGAAGGTAGTGATTCTGATGTGTGTATGTATTTGCGCATATTCTTGTTATGTTCATTGTGCCTGCATCCAAAGAAAAATCATGAGTTTGCGGGGAAGATTGGTCCGTGCTTTGCCTTCTCGCTTTAATTTTGCTCCTGTCTTGAGATCCTGTTTGAGTTACCCTGGGCAGCATCTGGCTATTTATAAAAATAAAGTTTTCGAAAAATATGCGTGCATTTGATGAATGTAGTTATTTAAATATAGTAGTATGCAATATCATGTAATTTAGATGAACCAATGACTGTGACATATTTTAGAGACATTGCGACTTCCTTGCTTTAGAATTTTGAGGGTCCTCCTCAAAATTCTGCCCCAGTTTAAAAGCAATTCTTTGACCGTTCTGTGTATGACGAAGTTGGCTGGAAGCTTCTGACCATGGCAAAATGAAGATCTTATTGAGATGTGACTGAACCCACAAGGCTTCCTACGTATCCCCTCTTAAACGGGAATCATGTCAAGCGCAGTTCAGTTACATCAAATGAAGAAATGTAAAGAGTTGATAGGTTTTGGCCAAATTTCTCCGTCCACTTCTGCAAGTATGAGTGCTCCTCCTGCTAGTACTCTGTGAACCATGTAGGGCCCTTGCCAATTGGGTGAAAATTTCCCTTCGGCTTCATCTTGATGCGGGAAGATCCGTTTTAGCACCAACTGCCCTGGTGTGAATTGTCTAAGCCTGACCCTTTTATTGAAAGCTCTGGACATTCTGTTCTGGTAAAGTTGACCGTGACATACTGCGTTCATGTTTTTCCCGTCAATGAGATCCATTTGTTCATAACGACTTCGTATCCATTCCACATCACTGAGTTCAGCCTCTTGTATGATTCTCAAAGAAGGAATTTCTACTTCGGTGGGAATGACAGCTTCAGCACCATAGACCAGCAAATAAGGAGTTTCCCCAGTTGATGTGCGAACCGTGGTGTGATATCCAAGTAGGGTAAATGGTAACTTCTCGTGCCATTGTTTGTGATTATCTACCATCTTCCTTACTATCTTCTTGATGTTCTTATTGGCGACTTCCACAGCTCCATTCATTTGTGGCATGTATGCTATGGAATTTTTATGCTTGATCTTGAAGGTTTCACACGTGGATCTCATCAAATCAATGTTAAGGTGATGATTGATTCTGGTACCCCGAATCAACAGACAATATGATCCCTAACAAAATCTGCTACGACCTTTTTGGTTACAGCCTTGTAAGATGCGGCTTTAACCCATTTTTTGAAATAGTCTATGGCCACTAGAATGAACCTGTGCCCATTTGAAGCGGCAGGTTCAATTGGACCAATGACATCCATCCCCCAAGCGGAGAAAGGCCAAGGTGCACTTGTTGCATTGAGTTTATTGGGCGGCACTCATATCATATCGGCATGCACTTGGCATTTATGACACTTTTGGACATACCTGATGCAGTCTGTTTCCATAGTCATCCAAAACTATCCTGCTCTTAATATCTTCTTAGCTAAGACGAAGCCATTCATGTGTGGTCCGCAAGTTCCGGCATGTATTTCTTCGAGCAATTTGGATGCTTCCTTGGCGTCGACACAAATGTAATAACCCCAGATCTGGAGTCCTTCTATACATAATCCCTCCGCTTTAGAAGAAGTGGTTAGATAATCTTCGGAGTGTGTATTTCTGAGTATGATTTGCGTGCTCCGGGTATTCTCCTTTTGCCAAATATTCTTTGTTGTCATGGAACCATGGATTTCCATCAATTTCTTCTTCAATGTGAGCACAATAAGCTGGCTGGTTATGAATCCCTACCGGGATAGGGTCGATGAAATTGTTGTCTGGGTGTTGTATCATGGAAGATAGAGTGGCCAATGCATCTGCGAACTCATTCTGGATTCTCGCAACATGTTTGAACTCTATTTTTGTGAATCTCTTCATCAATTCTTGTACATAGTACAAATATGGAAATATTTTGGTATTCTTTGTAGCCCATTCTCCTAGAACCTGATGTACCAAAAGGTTTGAGTCACCAATTACCAGCAATTCCTGAACGATCATTTAATGGCCAACTTGAGTCCCAAGATGCAAGCCTTATATTCTGCCATATTATTGGTACATGGAAACCTGAGCTTTGCGGATACTGGATAGTACCTGTCTTTGATACTAGGACAGCTCCAATACCTATTCCTTTGAAGTCCGCGGCTCCGTCGAAGAACATCCTCCAATCGTCGTATGCTTTAGTGATGTCTTCTCCCACAAATGATACTTCCTCGTCGGGAAAATACGTTTTCAATGGTTCGTATTCTCCGTCTACAGGATGTTTTTCCAAATGATCTGTCAATACTTGCCCTTTGACTGCCTTCTGAGTTATATAGATGATGTCGAACTCACTCAGCAATATTTTCCATTTTGCCAACTTTCCAGTAGGCATGGATTTCTGGAAGATGTATTTCAACGGGTCCATTCTTGATATGAGATATGTGGTATAAGCACAGAAGTAGTGCCTCAACCTTTGAGCTATCCATGTCAAAGCGCGACAGGTGCTCTCCAGCAAAGAGTACCGTGCTTCATAGGGTGTGAAGTTTTTACTCAGATAATATATGATCTGCTCTTTTCTCCTCGTCTCATCGTGTTGTCCTAGAACACAACCAAAAGCCCCATCTAGTACAGATAAATAGAGTAGCAGAGGTCTCCCAGGTTCCGGTGGGACCAAAACAGGTGGTTTGGATAAATATTCCTTGATCTCTTCAAAGGCTTTCTGGCACTCTTTAGTCCAACTTGTTGCAGCGTCTTTCTTCAACTTTTTGAAAATCGGTTCACAGATCACAGTTGATTGTGCTATGAAACGGCTGATGTAATTAAGACGCCCTAAGAAACTCATCACATCTTTCTTGTTCTTCGAAGGTGGCAAATCTTGGATAGCCTTGACCTTTGACGGGTCTAGCTCAATTCCTCGGTGACTGATGATGAACCCTAACAACTTTCCAGTAGGGACTCCGAAGGCACATTTTGCGGGATTCAGTTTTAGCTTGTACCTTCGAAGTCGATCAAAGAATTTCCTCAAATCTGCTATATGATCTGTGCTTCTCTTGGATTTGATGATGACATCATCCACGTACACCTCTATCTCCTTGTGTATCATGTCATGGAAAATAGTTATCATGGCCCTCATATAAGTGGCTCCAGTATTCTTTAGGCCAAACAACATCATTTTGTAACAATATACACCCCATGCTGTAATAAAGGCTGTCTTTTTGGCATTCTCTTCATCCATCCAGATCTGATGATATCCCGTGTAGCAATCCACAAAGGATTGAAGTTCATGCTTGGCACAGTTGTCAATCAGTATGTGTATATTGGGCAAAGGGAAATCGTCTTTGGGACTTACTCTGTTTAAATCCCGATAGTCGACACACACTCTGGTCTTCCCACCTTTCTTTGGAACCGGCACAATGTTAGCCAACCAGATCGGATATTCAACCACTCTGAGAACCTTGGCTTTGATCTGCATGGTGACTTCCTCCTTTATTTTCAGACTCATATCTGGTTTGAACTTTCTGAGCTTCTGCTTTACAAGCGGACACATAGGGTTGGTAGGTAGTTTATGGGCCACTATGGACGTGCTCAAACCGGTCATATCATCATAGGACCATGCAAAATATCCTCATACTCCTTCAAGAACCGGATGTATTCTTCTTTCTATGACGGCGATAGGTGAATGCTTACACGAGTTTCCTTGACTGTTTCGGAGTCTCCCAAATTAACGGTTTCAGTCTCATCCAAATTGGACTTAGGCTTGTTTTCAAAATTTTCCACTTCTCTGACAATTTCCTCGGGTATTATATCCTCTTCCAGATCCTTTGAATCACTATCCTTATGTTGCGTTGTCTCGTTACATGTCACAGTTGTAGGTTCATCAGGATAAGTAATAATAATGTTGTAGAGAGAAAATATAAAGGATAATAATAAATACTAAAACAGCAATCCATTGATAAATATTTAAAAATGTCAAACCAATGCAGTTCAATGATTCAAGCAATTATTTCAAAACAAAAACGTTAAAAAAATAAAATACTGAAAATGTCTTAAATGCCCATAAAATTGCTTTTAAAAATAAATGATGCTAATTGCCAGGCTACCCAGGAACTCGACGGGCCCTTGATGGCGCAACAGTCCAATTCTTGAGAATGGCTCCCTTCTCCATTGTTTGAATAATAAGGTCTTCCTCCTCCTCCTCCTCAACTATCACACTGCAGTCCATGTCTTTGTTATCCAGAAATAGCTTCCTTATGCCAGCTGGAGCTTCATCTTCTTCAGATCCCCACATCATGTAGGATTGATGAAATGTCTGGTGTAAATGTGGTACCGGTTGTTCCAGCGAATAATAAGGACCACGCCACAGTAGTGACCAATTTTGATACTCGTGCAAGGTGTATTCATACCCAAGCCCAAAAGTTGTGCCGTGACGATTTAACTGTATCGTTTTGATGATCCCCTGGATATTCTTGCCGAGACCCTTGCCAGGTTCATACCCTGTCCATGCCAATATGCCTTCTATCTTACTGCTCCACCATTTGTCTTTTTCAATTGCGTTGACGCGCTCAATGCGATGGTATGTTTCTCCACCCAACTTCCTTCTATTCTCGATAACCGTAACAGTTTGATTGGTGTAAATAGGATTACTTCTGTCCCCATGGATGATCACTTCCTGATGGTTCCACTCAAACTTCACGGCCTGATGTAGAGTAGAAGTTACGGCCCCCGCGGCATGTATCCACGGTCTCCCTAAAAACAGATTGTATGTAGCAGATATATCCAATACTTGAAACTCAACATCGAACCAGGTCGGGCCCATTTGTAGGCTGAGGTTGGTCTCCCCAATTGTGGCCCTTTGAGACCCATCAAATGCTTTCACATTCATACTCCCTGCTCGTATCTCGTGCAGACCTTTACCCAACCTTTTCAAAGTAGTTAGTAGACAGATGCTGAGACTCGAACCCCCATCTATCAGGACCCTGACAATGAATTTGTCCTCAAACTGTACTATGATATGTAGTGCCCTGTTGTGACTTAGTCCTTCCGGTGGTAGCTCGTCTTCATGAAAAGTGATCTTTTGGCTTTCCAACACTTGCCCTACCATGTTATCCATCTCTCCATTGGTGATGTTATTTGGTACATAAGCTTCATTCAACACCTTCGTCAAGGCATTCCTATGCGCCTCAGAGTTTTGCAGTAGTGATAAAATGGATATTTGAGCAGGGGTTTTGTTCAGATCATCAACCACAGAATACTCTCTCGCCTGCACCTTTCTCAAAAGATCATATGGGCCAGTCTCAATGACAGGTGGCTTAGAGGTGGATTCTTTACTTGTTCCTCCCAAATGCTCGGGTGTATAAACCCTACCAGTTCTGGTCATGTCTTGCGCTGCACTTGTTTCTTCCATTTTTGCCTTTTCTTCCCTTCTTGCTTCCGCAAAATAATCCCAAGTATAGCATTAGACTTAAAAGACGGCGTGGGTGCCACCATCACAGTGAAGGGTGTTGTTACCTCAACCTCAAATGGAGTTGGTGCGACTACCTCAACTTCAATCGGTGCATGGGTTTGTACCACGATAGGTGTGAGAGTGACTGGAGATGTTTCAGGATTATACCCTTCTCGAATGAGTCCAATTGACCCCTCTGAGTCCCATTCTTCATCGGTCTCTATCACGTTTACCCCTTCACCCCTGTGACCCAGGAGAGGATTGTTACGGACATTGGGTGCATCCTCCTTTTCCTGTATGACTTTGGTGTCAATTAATGTGTGAATCTTATCCTTCAAAGTACGACACTCATCAATAGTATGACCCTTCATGCTTGAGTAATAGGCACATGTCTTATTTGGATTAATCCACTGGGAGGAGTTTTCCATAACAACAACGGGAATGAGAGTGACATAACCGGCAGCCTTAGTCTCTCGTACAGTTGGTCTATGGGTTCAGCAATTGGGGTGTATTGTCTGGGCGGTCTGCGATCGAAATTGGGTCTAGGTTTTTGGTAGTTTTGGCGGGCTAGTGGTGAGTGGTAGTATGCTGGTTGGGTGTTATAAGTATGGTAAGTGGCGGAAGGTTATTGGTATCTGGGAGGTGAAGGCTGATATGTGGGTGGGGGTGTTTGGTATGTAAGAGGAAACTTTGGACCTTAGGATACCATCACCGCACCAACTTCTTTCTTCTTGGAGATAACTCCTGACTGTAAGGTTTTATTTGTGGCTTGGAGTGCTTCAAAATTTGTCACAATTCCGCTTTTGATCCCTTCTTCTATTTTTTCTCTCAATTTGATGATGTCAGAAAATTTATGGTTTTCAATAACCATCAGTCTTTCGTAGTATTGTGGATCCTGAGCTCTAACGAAGAACTTATTCATCTGTTCTTCAAGCAGTGCTGGCCTTACTTTTGCAGCTTCAGACCTCCACCGAGTAGCATACTCATGGAAAGTTTCCATTTGCTTTTTCTTGAGATTCTGAATGTAGAAAACGTCTGGTGCATTTTTTGTGTTAAACCTGAACCGATCCATGAAATCTGATGCCATGCTCACCCAATTAACCTATTTCTTTGGGTTCTGACCAATGTACAAAGACAGGGCATCTTCGGTGAGGCTCCTCATGAACAGCTTCATGCGGATTCTTTCATCCTTCCTAACTCCTACAAGCTTGTCACAATACATTCTCAAGTGCACCTTCGGATCACCAGTCCCGTCGAAAATTTTGAACTTAGGAGGTTTGTAACCTTCTGGCAGTTCTACATCTGGCTGAATACACAGATCTTCATAATTCAAACCCTCAATACATTTGCCCCCTTTGACACTTTGAACTCTGCCAGTAAGTTTCTTGAGTTCTTCCACCATGTTATTGATGAGCAGGTGCTTCTCGGAGGATTCGGGTATGTATAGGGTCTATTACGGGGTGTGGGGTAAAGTTTCCACATATATAGGATTGCTTTGGTGGACTCCGGGAATCTGGGTGTAATGGTGGTCATTGGTTGTGTTTTGCGGGTGAGGAGTAGGCTGTGGTGCATTCTGAGGGGTGTGGTATATGGTTGTTTGTGGGTATTGAGTTGGGTGGTGATGGTGTTGTTGAGGAGTAGGTACCGGTGGAGGGTTGTGGTTCTGTGGAGGTGTGGCGTATTGATGTGGTACAGGAGGATTTTGCGGATTTTGATTTTGTGTGTTTTGGGGAGGTGCCGGGTTTTGGGCGTTTGTGTTTTGTTAGTTAATATCGGGGATGTTTAGGGTAAGGGAAAGTTTTGCCAAGTTCCGGACCTGCTCAAGTGCCCCTTGTAGCTCCAATATTTTCTGTTCCAGATGTAGGACCAATTCATTCTGTGCTGGAGTATTCCGACCGTCCGAAGTTTCAACGTTCTCTGCATTGTCCTTTCTGATACCACTTAAATTGTCCATCTTTCCTTTCTCTTTGCTTCTGCCTTTAGGATCACTTGGTGAAGGAGGAGGTGGAGGACCTCTGGATCTAGTGTGATATGTGGATGATGCCAATATGCACTAACCAACCTTTGGGAAATGGGAATAAACAAAAGAAAAGAAAAACAAAAAGGTAACCAAGTCATTAAGGGATATTGAAAGAATGCTTGCAATATTGAACATGCTTTGCAAAATCTTGTAACAGATTCGCGTCCTAATTTGGGGGACCTTGTTGTGACCGAGATAGGCCTAAGCGACACATAGACTTGGAGAAAATTGATGCCAATAATTGTGTCATTTCATTAATGCGAAAATGAATCAGATCCTTACTAAAATGACAATAATAAGAAAACTTACTAATGGCATTTGCCTTATTACAATCAAAATCTGAAACTAAGATAAAAAGCAGTAAACAATATCATTTCCTAATCTACTTGGTCCTAGAAGGACTTTCCCCATGCTTGGCTCTCTTGACTCAATCAATCAGATTCCCCAGGTCGCGTATATCCAACAACAGGTAAGCCTTTGCTAGATGCCCCCCTTTATTGCCATCCGTGTTCTGACAATCTGAAAGCCTCTTTCTCATCTTTCCCTCAAGCTCCATCAACTCTTGCTCCAAATATTCTAGTCTTTCTGTTGATTTAGTGGCGGTTTCCTTCCATTCGTTGATTGCTTCCATATCCACTTTGTGTTGTTCTAGATGCCTAGCTTCAGACTCGAAGACCCTTTTGCGTAACTTCCTATACTTGACTTGTGCTTCAGCAGCGTCATCTATGATCCTATTTTTCAGATTAATTCCTGGCTTGACATCTCCCGCTATATCTTCTACCAACCATGATTGGTAGAAGTATACATGGCCGGCATGATACCTGTCTGGATCGATAGTGTCTTTCTCCACAATGACCTTTTGATTCAACATATGTTGTGCCTCAAACTTGAACGGAATGATGTTCCCTTTAAAGTCTGCTTTGTACTGGACCATGTTTGAAACTTGAGGTATAACCTGCTTTCTTCCCGCTTGCCTCATCACCCTTATAGGAGCATAATGATAGATCCCTCTTAACCCGATCAGCAATAATGAGTGGTTTCTCTTGACCTGATGATGAACTCGCTGCTAGGGAACCATTCGAATATCCAATGTACCTTTTTGTCAGTCAAATTGCTGAAGAAGCGCACCCAGCTCACAGCACTTCTAGGTTGCGCGAACCTATCTGTGATAAATGTCATTCTTTTTGGATGATGGTAGGCTATGTAGTCATTCAATGGTCATCGCAGAAGCTCCTAACGATATTCACCTCTCTGGAAATGTTCTAATAACAAAACCTGTAGCAACAGATTACAGCCCTCGAAGTGCCCATACCCCTTCTTGCATCGATCTAGAGCTCGGTACATTTCGGCCAAGATCATGGGGATGATAGTGTAAGTTTGTCCATCAACTCCTTCCATTAGAGTCCTAGCAACCATGGCTAAGCGAGTGCGGATCTTCCCCCCTTTCATCGAAAATATCAGCAGCCCCAAGAAACAGACAATGAACACAAAAACTTGGCGGTGTGTCCAACCCAAAGAAGTAATGGCAAGTTCATCATGGTGAAGGCGATATGACTTGCTATGCCCATAATGTTCATAAAGGAATTCAAATGGTATGTATGACCTCTTCAGACAGAGTAACTCATCATTTTTCTTAAAACCCATTATTTTCAAAAAACCGCGGGGAGTGCGATTTTCTGGTACTAATAAACCCGGACTATCCCATGGCAGCCTAGTGAAGCCTCCTATTTCCTCTAAGAGAGGAGTCATTTCTACATCACCAAAGCGGAAGACATCTCTTATCTCATCCCAAAACATAGTGGTGGCCTCAATCAATACGTTATTTGGCCGAATGTCCAATAAGGAAGGTAAATTTTCGAGGACCCTTTTCACGTGATTCTTGTCACTAAGTGAGAGCTTCTTCCACCAATCAAGCAGCAAAGGTGGGATGTTTTGAACCATGCCGAACCTGGGGGCTTCGTGCCTCATTTTCTACAAAATAAATAGAGTTAGCCCTTTCCCCCCTTCGGGTCTGACAATTTACACGTTAATGATCAACATACCGGTATGTTTTCTCCAAGTAATGCACATAACGTGATGGTGTCCATTGGGAATATGGAAATTCCATCGGGCTTTGGACAAGGCTTATCTTAGTGGATTATCACGCGGACAACGTTCTAACCCATACTAGGTTAGACATGATGCATGCACAGTTGATACTGGAGCAAGGTTTCTAGAAGTGTCTAGACTGGTACTCTTAAGTGGACAACTTGAGAGGAAAAGGCACGGAACCGTCGATTGCACCGCTGATCGACTAGTTTACCGCAAATAAGCCTTTCTAATTTAAAGAGTAATTTTGGAAGAGCACGGACACTCATCAAGTGCCGCTATGGTATTAGTTGGGCACAAGTGGAATATGATGTGGAGCATGCTGTATGCAAAGATAATAACACATTGCCAAGTATTTATATGATAAATATATGAAAGCAATAAATGCAGTATTAAGATAAAACATAAAGGACGTAAAAAGAAAGACAAAAGAAGAAGTTAGTTCGTGGAATATAGGGAATATAATAAAGTAAGCAAGAGAGTAGGGGTGGGAGAGACATGATATAGCTAATAAATAGCAGTTAGAGCAACTAAGGGCGAATAGGGAAAGGGATGTGCATGTTATAACAAATTTAAGCAAATAAAGGTGGAAAAGGGAAGGGATGTGCATGTTATAATGGTTTTAAACAAATAAAGGTGAATGGGAAAGGGATGTGCATGTAATAGCAAATCTAACAAATAAAGATGGAAAAGGAATGTGTGTTTTATAACAAAGAAAACTAATCCACATAAGCCAAGTTCATTATGGTAAGAGCCTTAGTATCCCTAGCAGAGTCGCCATGCTGTCGTGCCCCTTTTTCCCATGAAAGAAGTATTCGACACGTGACAACTCTTTTAAATGAGGTATTAAAAGAGGAGAGTAGCCACCTAACAATTTGTTTAAGGTACGTTAGGGCACCTATTATGCAAATAACTTTGTTTTAACTAGTCAACGCCACCAAAGATCGGGTAAGGGCTCAAGTTACCTCAAAGAGAAGGTGTTAGGCACTCCTTGACATCCACAACTGTGGGTCCCGACCGAACTTAAATTTTATGGATTAGTCTATATGATAAAGCAAGCAAAGAGAGTACAAAATCTAAGAATTTTATTACAAAGAGATCTTGAATAGGGAGGTGCAACTATTTTCGGTTCTAATAGGGGGGACCTAAGTTTTTTAGCCTAAAGGATCACCCCGTGCAACATAAATAATACTTTGCAACTCCCTTAGAATAGGAAGTTACTCATATTATTCAGCGGGCACAAACTATCATCTCCTGCTACCCGATTACTATGTTAAAGTTACTACCTAAAAGCATTGTAATTCAATTCTAAGTCGTACTCTATGCGTGCATTACCCGCCCATACCTATGGTCCAGGAGGCTTTGGACCACTATTTGGATGGTTCTAGACCATTATCTAGGCAGCTCAAAATTGCAAAAAAAAAAAAAAAAAAACAAAAAAAAAACTAGGCGACAAACAAAACATATAAGGACTTCACATAAAAGCAGTTCAGGGTTCACATTGACCTTCACACTTAAATAGTAAATGCACGCAAACACATATGCCAATTAGGAATCTGCAGAATCCTATAGACATGCTTTCTAGGCGATCGAAGTATGTAGGTAATTTCAGATGCAGGATATAGCATATAGACATAATTATGCGGGTATTATAAGCTAATTGTTGGAAGTTTTAAATTACCATTCCTATATGTGTGATGCCTAGGTGATCTACGCAGTTAGGTATAACAAAATCTGTTGGGAAGAGTCCCAGAATTATCCAGATTTTCCTAACAGTGATGCTCAGGAACAGTGTTTAAGTAGTCTAATATTAATCAATTAACAAGCAATTATTTCCTATAGGCAGGATCTCTAACAGTTGTTGATTAGAACTCGTTTTATTTATACTTAGTCCTATAAACAAGATTTCTAGTGAACAATGTGATACCATAGCAAATGAAGTGATCAAAATCCTATAGGCATGATTTCTAGTGAATAACTGAAGTGAATTGAAGGAAAATTCATTAACACTCGTTCCTATAGGCAGGCTTCTAATGCATTTAAAAGTAGTCATGCAAAGTGATTACTTCCTATAGGCATACTGTCTATAAACATGCAACAGTAAACATAGCATATGAACTCATGATTAATAGTAAACAAGTAGTATGTGTGCGCTTCTCCTAATATCATGATTTCTACAGTGCTCATGTAATCGAACAACACGTATAGCAAATACATTGTCAAGTCCTATAGGCATGTTATCTACCCACTTTGCATGTAGATATTGAATTCTACCCATTTCCTTTTTACTAACACCCCAATTATTTATACAAAGGGTATTACAGGCCCAATAACGAGTAAAATATACATATGTTACATAACAGTGATAAGAGGCCCACAGCAGGCCCAAATAAAATAAATACCCAACATTGCCTGGGCCTTCAATAGCTATTACACATCATACCCAGGCCTTCAACAAAGAGCCACATTCAATACACGACTCAGGGATCCATAGAGGAGTCCAGAAACAGTTTACTCAACCATGGCACCAAGTGTTGCACCATTTAAATTAACCAATTCAAGTACACAACACATAACAAGGGGAAGTAGAGTGAATAAGAACAGTTTGATATTGAGGGAGTGACTAAGGACCAAGCCCTAGTGTGTCAAAGTTTACAGGGGTCTCAATTGGACCTCGAGCAGTGCTCACACTAGGGAGGCCAACAATAGAACCTAGGTAGCCTTGGCTTTCAGCCGGCTAAGAATGAAGAGTTCAGAATAGCATAAGTTGCAAGTAAGGAGAGTGGACAGAAGTTAGGGGATACAATCATATCCTAAAGTAGACATAGCCAAGTTGAACATATAGAATAGCTAGTCATGCAGGTCATAAGACTTGTTCAGTAGAACTTCAACGTTTGGCAAAGTAGCACATCACAAACACATATTGGGAGAATTAGGGGAAGGAACAAGTTTGCAAAGTTTGACAAAAATCAATACTAATAGGTTGAGACCTAAGAAATCCGATTTAGGCTAAGTACACATCTTAGCATCACAAGACAAATAGGTTAATTCTCATCAGGAGGTAAGGCAGTGTTAAAACACATATTATGACAGGACAAGTAACTACTGAGGGACTCTAGAATTAAGACATACTGGGGGGGGGGGCATATTAGCAAGATCATAGTTGAGGAAAAAGGTCTTATAACAGATTAAAACACATTAGGTATGCAAGACAAACATCACAGAGATTCAATACAGAGTGAGATGCAAGCCCATGTTAAATAATACATGTAGGTATTCAAATATTGACACAGTAGACTAATTACCCTAAGAAGGTTCAGGTTATGCTAACTATAAGTCCGGATCATGCTAATTTGGCAATAGGGCAGCATTTAGACATGAGAAAAATAGATTACCATTACTAGTGAAGCAGGGAGGGGGGTTAAACATGCTAAAGGGCATACTGATATAGAGCAGGGTCAAAACATGTCAGATAGGAAAGTCATCAATACAGAAATTCAGAATATGAAGGGAAACAGGCTTGTGCCATATAGTGGGGGTACATATTCATGCTTTTGAACTCAATCAACTAGTCGACTAAAGAAGTACAAATTATGCTAGTGAGGCATATTCAAGTAACAAAATTGATAGCAAAAGACTAAATTAAACATCAGAATATGATAACAATTATAAGAGTCCCAAACAGTAATAATTTCTAACACATTGACTGGTCAGAACTTATAGAACCAGGTTTAGGCATGCTTGAAACTAAAGGCTAAAGAGACCTAAAGAGTTGAGGAAAGCAAACGGAATTACACACAAAAGCAATCCAGAGACATACTGAACTGACCAATTTCAGGAATAAAAATGTATAAAAACCATAGATTCCTAAGAATGAAATTACAAAGTATAGTGACTCACCAGTTAAGCGAAGAATAGTAAAGAATAGGTTTCCACAGAAAATCCAGAATCCCTAATGCGTCAAAGTTCCCAAGAGCTTCGATGAACTCAGGGCAGTGCTCGCACCAACAACGGGTTAAGTAACAAGATGCTAATGGCCTTGGCTTTCAGTCGGCGAATACAGAATACCAAGCAAGAGAGTAGCAAAAACCTCAAAATTTTAGTGAAGAAATTGATTTTTTCCAAAGTCTCCCCCAGAAGAGAAAATGATGGGGTTTATATAGTAGTCAAAAATCGAGCAAACATATAATTTAACAGAATAATTTAAACAACAAATAAGGAAAAGAAACATGCAAATTAATTTAAGAGAGAAAATCTAGTAAATCCTAATTTTTAGGGAAAGCGTAAATCAGCAAAATACAAACAAAATCGGACTCACACAGTGTAGAATAGAACGCGTGTAGACGAACTATGGTCAAGATTCAAGAGATAGGAATCAATTGGATAGAATAGGAGAAGTAGTACTTGCCATGTTTAGGCAAGTACTAGGTGATACCATAGAGAATCAACCAGTAGCGGAAACACATAAATATGGTAAGTAAATGAGAGGAGAATCCCATTAGAAGAGGGATTAGGAGTTGGGTTTAGAGAGGCGGCAATTAGGGTTCTTCAAAGATGGGGAGAGTTTTAGGGCAGCGGATTTAGAGGGAATAGGATTAGGGTTTGGGGTTGGGTGATTAAAAAGGGGGGATTAAATGTGGGCCGTTGATCTTAGAGATCAATGGCCAGGATTTTAAAGAGGGTTGGGTCGGGTTGGCTAGGAGGGTCGTGACTGGTTTGGGTTGGGTTATTGGGTTAGTGTATTGGGCTGGTTTGGTCCAAAAATTTGACTCAAAATTGGGCCAGCTTTTAAAAATAGAAATTAAAAAAAAATAATTTAAATAAATAGTTAAATAAATATATAAAAATGCTACTTATGCAAATTAATACTTTACAATAATAGGAGACTATAAAAATATAAGATCTTAATTTGACCCTAAATGAAATATCAATTGCAATAAGAATGCAAAATGTAGTTTATTATTGCAAATTTATGCAAATAGCTTAAAATACCATTGTAATTATATAAAAAAAAATGGGGTAAAATATTTTAAAAAATGTATTAGAGATGCAAATAATAATTTTAGGTGATTAAATCATCACAAATAATTTAAAAGAGTGATTACTGAATTGTTATGTAAATTAATGCAAGAAATATTAATTTAAAAACTCTGAAATTATGAAAAATTATAGGAAATGCTTGTGTAAATCCTGAAAATTAATAATAATGCAAAAATAATATTTTGAAAGTATGCATATTATTTGAAAATTATATAAGGACAAAATTGAGTATCAACATTAAACCTGTCAGATCAAGCGCAAGTTACTATTTGCCAAAAATGGGTAGTACCTCCACTAAATGAGGGTAAAAGTGAAGAAAATGAACTCGAACATCTTGTCTCTATTTTTGAAGCTGAGAAGGAAGGCGACAACCCATTATCGATTACTTGAGCTACGGGATACTCCCAGAAAATCCAAGGAGGAGAACTGAAATAAGTCATCGTGCACCTCGCTTCCTTTATTACAAAGATACCCTCTATAGAAGATCATTCGAGGGAGTACTCTTGCGATGCTTAGGAAAAAATAAAGCACTCCAATCTTTGCAAGAATCATATTTCGGGGTATGTGGATCACATCAGTCTGGACCAAAGCTCCACTTCCATATAAAAAGGATGAGATATTATTGGCCGACAATGGTAAAAGATTACTTGGACTATGCTTGAAGATGCAAGTCTTGCCAATTTCATGCAAATTTTATTCATCAGCCTCCCGAAGTGTTGCACCTGACTGTTTCATCCTGGCCGTTTGACGCTTGGGGATTGGATATTGTTGAACCACTGTCAAATTCCTCTGGTGGGCACCTATACATCTTGGATGCAACTGACTACTTCTCAAAATGGGTTGAAGCTATTGCTCTTAAGGAAGTAAAGAAGGAAAATGTTGCAAGTTTCATCCGAGTAAATATAATTTATCACTTTGGCATTCCTCGTTACATAATAACGGATAATGGCAAGCCATTCGACAATAGGTTGATGAACAAGATTTGTGAACTCTTCGGCTTTAAGCAACGTAACTCTTCTATGTTCAATGATGCTACCAATGGTCTAGCTAAGGCATTCAACAAGACTCTATGCAACTTATTAAAGAAAGTTGTCTCCAAATCCAAACGAGATTTGCATGACCGTTTGGAAGAAGCTCTGTGGGCATATAGAACAACTCACCGCAAGCCAACAAAAGCAACCCCTTATTCACTCGTCTATGGATTCGAAGTCGTTTTTCCACTCGAACGTCAAATACCTCCATTACGATTAGTTATTCAAGAAGGGATCATTGATGAAGAAAATGCTCGACTTTGATTAGCAGAGTTAGAGGCTCTTGATTAGAAGAGGTTGGAAGCTCAAGAGAGCCTTGAATATTATCAAGCTCGATTGTCTCGTGCCTTCAATAAAAGAGTTTACCTAAGGTCCTTTCAAGTAGAAGATCAAGTCCTTGCCATACGAAGACCCATGGTTACTTCCCATAAACCTGTAGGGAAGTTCACTTCAAAATGAGATGGGCCATATGTCATGCAAGAAGCTTATTAAAGTGGGGCTTATAAGCTGGTTGATGCAGATGGCATGAGAATCGGCCCTATCAATGGCAAATTCTTAAAGAAGTATTATCCTTGAAGTTGCAACGCTCCTTAACGCAAGAGCATAAACTGCATGTTACTCCTGGCCTGCAAGAGTATAAAACTATGTAAGGCCCAAAAAAAAGTCTACTAGGTTAAAAACCTCGAAAGAAGCGGCCTAGAAAAAAGTTAGGACATTAAAAAAAAATACCCGTTCTGAACTACGGTATGACTTGATCCTCTTCACCGAGGTACGTAGGCAGCTTAGAGTTTCGTTCTAAGTTCAGTCATATGAGTTCAAAAGATACAGGGTGCCCCAATCATCGTTCGAGTGAAGTATGAGATAAAGCAATCCATTCACTTAAAAAAAATCAAGCTGAAACACCATTCTTCGATTGAACTTTGGATCCCATTCGATTTAAAGGGGGCAAGCCCCTATTGTAAATTAGTATCTTCAATGGGGCGATTATAGTCTTTTAGAAGGCTGCCAAGTATTTGCACTGAAGTCTGGGATTCGCTGTACCTTCATGTTCGCCAAACCTTCTAGTTTGTTGGTCTCCAAATCCGTTCTCTGCCCTAAAAAAAGGAAGGAAAGAGAGGCATTAGAAAGGAACACAAGTATAAGAAGGAAGATTACCTGGCACAACATTTCAAATTCAATGAGACTTGAACCCAAGATATTTGGTGAGAATGAAGCTCTTGAATTTCAATTTCTGGAAATTAAAAAGTCTTGCGATCTCGAGGCTTCCATACCAAGATACAAAACTTTTGGTGAAGTCGCGCTAATTTGGAACTGTCGGCATATCAGAAACTAATATCGATTTCGAACTGTTATCTGAAACTATTCTTAAGGTATTAAATTTTACATTTTGGATATGTTTTAGATTTTGAAGTTTAATTTTCAAGAAATCAAACGGTTCATGATTTTGACATTCCAACATCAAGATACAAATGTTTTGGTGAAGTCGCGCAAATCTCAAATCGTCGGTGTGTTAGAATTTAATATTGAATTCGAAATATTATCTGAAACTATCCTTAAGGCATTAAATTTTGCATTTTGGATATGTTATAAATTTGGAAGTTTATTTTCCTCTAAATCAAACGATTCGTGATTTTGACGTTCCTACATCAAGATACAAAAGTTTTGGTGAAGTCGCGCAAATCTGAAATCGTCGCCATGTCATAATTTAATATTGATTTAGAACTATTATCTGAAACTATCCTTAAGGCATTAAATTTTGTATTTTGGATATGTTATATATTTGGAAGTTTAATTTCTAACAGATCAAACGGTTTATGATTTTGACTTTTCTACTCCAAGATATGATATTTTTGGTGAGACTACACAAATTTGAAATTTTCAACGAGGTGGAATCTAAAGTTGGTTTCAAAATATTATCTGGGGTGATTCTGAAGGTGTTTGATTCTTTGTTTTGGATATATTTTAGATATTGAAGTCTAATTTTTATTAAAACAAACGATTCATTATTTGGACTCTCCTACAACAAGATATGAATCTTTTGTTACAAGCGCGTAAAGCTGATAATGGTAAATGCGACAAAGATAAAAGTCGAAAAATGTAAAGCAAAGGAGAAGCAGTCTTATTTATGATGAAATACATGTCCACTAGGTCAATCTAACATAAGGATAAAAGGGGAGATAATGTTAATAGTCTAATCTAAACAGAACTTGTAGTTGATCAATTCTTGATAGCTAGTCTCCAGGTTCTTCTTCTTCTCCTCCAGATTGGCCGAATCATCAACATTCAGCAAATTTACGTTGTCATATGAAGAGACCTCAGTCTCGGCAGCTGAAACTTTTGCTTGAATCTCTTCAACCTCCTTTTGAGTTGCTTCTATAACACCTTCGAGATTCTCCCTCTCTTTTTGTAATGTCTGCAACCTCTTCACAACTCTCTTCAGTTTCTTTTCACTAGAGGAAGCTTTCTTGACTTTCTCGCTTGCTTCAAATTTGAACGATTCGAGACGCTCTTTAGCTTTTGAAATCAGCTCTAGCTTCTCAACTTCACTCGTCTTATCAGCCAAATTGGATCGCTCTTGGTCATATGAAGCGGCAAGCTCGAAAAGAGAATCCAGTAAACCCTATAATAGAGAAAGATCCAAAACATTCGCCTTTTCATATCCTCGAAAATCTCAATGATTTTCTCCCTATAAGATGAGAGCGATTCCGCATGACCTTTGGAGAGTCTATTGCAAATATCCTCCCAAAGTCCCAAGATGAATTCCTTTTTGTGTAACTACTTTTGGGATTGGAGTAGGTGGTTCTTTGAATTTTGAGAGCATCTTTCCAACACCTTGATCTTCACCTTCTAAATGAGTAGTAAATTTTGGCCGAACATTGTCTACCAGAGCTTGTAAATTATCCTCAAGAAACTTCCTATGCGCCTTCTCCTACCAAGACATATAATTGATGGAGAAAAGCTTCTCCACAGGATCTCCCGTTGGGGGAAAAGCTGCACGTGACATAGACCAATACAGTGTGCAAATCCTCCAAAATTTGAGTCCTTCATCTAGAGAGGCACCACTGATATCATTCTCCAAAAAACCGGGGACGTTCCGATAAAATCCAAATTGACGACCAAACCGATATGGAGTATATGGCTCGATAATGAACGAGTTATCATACCTCAAAGGGAGGTAATTAAAACATAAGCTCGTGAAGTAATTTGACTCCAACTATTGAGGGGCCTCGTTATCCACATAATAATAAGGACGAGAATTAGTAAACATTGTTGGTGTCCAAACTATATTCTCTCCGTCGTGGATGCACTTTCTCGCATCTTTCTTGTCAAAGTACCTCGCGGCGCCCTCTCTTGAGTATGCCACCATCAAAGGGATAGTGGACCCTTAGCAAATGGGTAATGGGTTTTGAATTAATATGTAAGCCAACCGTAAACATAATGGATGGGAAAACAAACTTTGACCTGGTCAAGTTGGGAAGAAAACAAAATCTTATTCAAACCATGATAGATACTCGCCAAAAATGGGATCGCAAGGCTAATCTTTCGCCTGCTTGCCATCTTAAAAGTCTCGGGATGAATGAAGTTCTCTGCCTTATGGGGAAACACAAAAGCACATATCCAACATGACAAGAAGGTTGCTAGATATGTTTCATCTTTCTTGTCAGACCTCACCCTAAGCTTAGAAAATATAGCTTCTTGATCACTCGACCACCTAGTTGTCTCGGGAATAACTCTGTTAGCTTCTTTTCCCTTCGCGGTGGAGCAGGTTTATATATTAAAGCTTTCTTATATCAAAAATTTGTCCACTTGCTTAAGGAGACCTTTTGGTTAACACACGTACCTTCCTTAAGATGATGGAAGGCAGCAAATAAGTACTCGCAAGATTGAGGAATAAATCTCATTTGTTTTTCATCTAAACATGTGAGTTCCCTTGTCTCAGGTACCAGCTCTTCGTAAGGAAAACCTATAATAGGAAAACCTCCAAGAATATGTAAGTCCCAAATAGAGATAGATAGCTCCCCAACTAATGTAAGAAGTGTGTTCGTCTTGGGACACCAAGCCTCACAAAATGCTTGCAAAATGTTCGAGTTTCGATCAGAAGTGAAAAGCAAGGCATAGACAACATTATAAATCTTGGATGTAATTAGGGTTTGTTGGCTTCCACCAAGTACATCTTCAGCCCATTCCCAATATCCTAGAATATGACGATACTCGCCCTCGATTGTTATCGTATCTCCCTAATGTATTTCTCTTTGAATTATGTGATGCCCTAAATTCGGAAGGGTGCTTGCAATGTTTACGTGGTGATGAATTGGCATTTGGAGAGACCATGTCCTAGACAATGGATTAAAAGTAGACTTGTGCTCCAAAGTCTAATTTTTTACATGAAGCGGGTTCCTCCAAGAAGGCCATGAGACTGCATACCGGCCAGCTTGTGGGGTGTGAATCAAAAGTTTGGTTTGTTCTATGCCATATTCAGTCTCGACTATCAGATATCTAGGTTTGGAGGAATGTGAGGTAGTCTTTAAAATTTACCATCTCTTTGGGCTGCAAAGAAGAAAAATGTCATGAGCGTCTAAATCAAGAATGTTGGGGGGGGGGGGACAATGGTCTAAATGGACGAAATAGCCTCCCATTTTTAGGCGGGGATGAGTATCCATCCCTTCGCACTCTGAGAGTAACCTCTCCGATATTTGGGTCACCTTGAGAATATTCTCTCCGATATTCGGGCTGGGATGCGTATTCATCCCTTCACACCCTGAGAATAATCTCTCCAATATTCAGGCCACCTTGAGAATAATCTCTCCGATATTTGGGTCGTGATCAGTATCTGTCCCTTTGCACCTTGAGAGTAATCTCTCCGATATTTGAGCGGGGATGAGTATCCATCCCTTCACACCCTGAGAATAATCTCTCCGATATTCGGGCTGGGATGAGTACCCATCCCTTCACACTCTAAGATTGTCTTCTTCATGCATGGATCATCTTGTTAAACAAGAATAAATCATTCTCGCTTGACCTACAAAAAAGAGAAAAAAAGAAGAAGATAAAAACACATTAAAAAAATTAAAAAAATTGTACCTGTCAATGATTCACTTGGACAGCCTTGCGAGCTGTGAGTGATGCCAATTGAAGGGAAGGCACGTCCCTATTTATAGAATCTCCAAAGATGCTAGTTGATGGATTAATTACGATGCGGAAGTAGAGATTTTCAGAGTCCAACATGAACTTGTTCTCCTAATTCAATTCGAATGAAGAAAGCTACAAGCAGAAGTCTTCTAACCAATTTGGACACGTACGGGGTTTTAAAAAATTGGATAAGGCCAAACGTGGTAAGGGGCAACGATTAAGATCTTTGAAGTCCACTCTAATTAGAAAGGCAAGAAGAAAGTTATATATTTGATTCTTCTCAATTAATATCTCACATAAATTTTCAATTAGAATCTCAAAGTTATATTTTTGATTTTTTTCAATTAATGTCCTAAAGCATCTTTTTACGTGAAGATCAACTGGATGTTTGCAAAATGGGTAAAATAAAATAAAGACATTTGTTACCTAAATACTTCAAGCCTAGTTTTCAAAAGTTTAAATATCTTGACGAGTCCTGAAGTAGGGGGCATTTGTAGACAATATAAATTTTATCGGAGTTAAATCCAATAAAATAACATGGCTCATATTTTAAATGCAAGATATATTATGCCAAATAAATATTATGGGATAATATAATTGAATTAGTTATATAAGTCCAATACATATGGGTTAAATAAATAGGTCCAAATCTGTTAGGCTAGCCTATTTAATTGGGCTGCAAGTGATGAGCCCTCTTCACTAAGCCTAAGATGTCATCTTCCTAGAGGCCCAATTCGGTGCCACGTGTCAAATGACATGGTACGCCAAATCAAACAAAAGAGCCAATATGATCATGCCACGTATCAAAATGACAAGGCATGTCAAGTCAAATTAAAAGGCCAATGAAATCGCGCCACATGTGCAAGTGACATATTTTGGCCAATCAAATGCGGCATTGTCATACTTCAATTTGTTTGGTCGAAAAGAGTTTGTTCTTATCATAACTCTTCCCTACCACAACTATAAATAGGGGTCTTCATAACCCAGAAAAGATACCAGAAGTTATAACAAGAAGCAAGGGAGAGCTCCTGGATCAAACGCCACAAATTTGTTTACAAGTTTCAAGCTTCAAGCAATAAAGTTCAAGTTCAAGCTCAAGAACGAAGAACAAATCAAGATTCAAAGAGTACAAGTTCAAATCAAAGTTCGTGCTAGTTGAATTCAAGATCATCATTCGTGGCAACAAATATAGATTCAAGATCAAGCTCAAAGACCCTTGAATCTATTTACTATAGGAAAGAAGAATTAGAGTATTCATAAAGATTGTACACTCATATTATTTGAAATTAAATACTACGATTGTTGCAATATTTTCGGCCTCGATTATTTTCTTGACGCGCAATTTATTGTCTACACTTGTTTCACATTTTCCTAAACTGATTCCAATTCCTAGCCTGCCAGGTGTAGTATATCATAGCTCCCTAGGCTGCCATGATGAACTCTTTCTTCATTTGTCTCCAATGCCTTCATTTGACACATCTTATTGTTTGTCTTGTCCCATGCCTCTGTAGTTGAATTCCTAACCATGGTGACAACTCTCTCCTTACTTAAGTAACCCATGAACACTCAATGATTCTGAGTTTCAGTCAACCATTAATCACATAAACAACATGCATATTCAGTTACTAGCACATGTAGCTTGAGTCTTTCCTTGGTCAGTAGCCTCTCCTGGTTTTGATGTTTTATACTTCAATACCATACAAGTGCGGGGGTGATTTGTGTGGTGTCTAATTTTTTTTATAGAAAGACCTGGTTCTTCTATGTGTTCCTTATACTACAGTTACGGAATAATAAATGCAGAAAGTAAAGAACATAAGTATTTTTACGTGGAAAACACCTGGCTCAAAAGGTGAAAAAACCACGACCTACTACCCAGTAGGATTTTTCCCAACACTTCACTAAATCACTGAGCCAAAAATAGCATTTACAAAACTCTTGTAAACCTAGGGATTACCTCTAACCCTTTGTGGAAACCAGCCTCAAGCTGTTGCGATAATTTCACTTTAACTCTAACTTGAACAATACATTCAGAGTACCTAGTACAAATGCTTCTAGAGAAAGTTGAAAGGTATAACTCAAAAGCCATACTGCAATAAAACTAGAATAAAAGACAGATACTTAGAACTGGTTCTTCTATCTGGTTCATGTAGCTTCAAGTTCGCACACTTGAATCACACAGGAATTTCTTGCAAAATGCCTTGCTATTTTGCTCTCAACTCTTGTTTAAATTCAGCGTTTGAGCGTCACCTGTAAAAAAGAACAAACGGATATATACATAGAGTTATTAGAATAAGAAATAACTAGAGTTCTAATGCTATACTCTTCCTTGGGGGAAGAGCTCTAGTTATCTTCAACTTCTAACTCCTCCCTTATCAAGGATAGAGTTCTCTTTAAGGAGTGATGCTCCTTATCAATTATTTAACTTTTTCGTTCAAGAGATATCAGATATAACCACTTAAGCTTATCTCCTTCACGTGCATGCCTTGTCCTTGAATCTGCCCGTGTCTGTGTACAGTGTATATGGACCTGGTTCATGCGTGTATTCCTTTGTCAATCATCAAAACAAACTTACTTAGGCCAACAGGTTTGCTAACCAACTATGATTCTATGCTTTGGTTGCATAAGCCTTGTCCATATTAAATCATCTTCTGTCCCTTTCATCATGTCTCCCAGTAAAGCATTATAACTCGTAGTTACAGAGTAAACTCCAGTTGCTGTCAGTAGATATCTGCCATCAAGGTAACAGTGCTTCATTTCCAGCTTGAGTGAATTGAGCTTCTTCCACTACCAGCTACAGTCAAGAGGTGGTTGGTGATCCCATATATTCACATCATTCTTCATATATAACCCATGCACACATCTCACCCGTAGTATGTCCTGCTTCATTTTTAGTTGCCATAGTGTCACGACCCAAACTAACCTCTATCGTGATGGTGCCTATCGTGGAACTAGGCAAGCCGACTCATTTCCAAAACAAACCGATATTTTCATTTCAAAGATAATTTCAAGGTTATTTAACATAAAACCTCCATTTAAAGAGTTCCAATTAAAGAAAAATAGAAGTGCGGAAAAGAAAAGCCCGACATCGGGGTGTCACTAGTCATGAGCATATACTACAATCTGTCTAACAATATCAAGGCTAACTCAGCCCGAAAAATAGCTAAATACAACTAGAGGAAGATAAGAGGGAGAAGAGCAGGGACTGCGATCGCCAAACAGCTACCTTGCTATCTCCAAGAAAATCTGCAACCAGAACACTCAATAACCGCTACCGTGTCCAGCTACACCTAGATCTGCACACAAGGTGCAGGGAGTAACGTGAGTACGCCAACTCAGTAAGTAACAACAATAAATAAATACTGAGGAGTAGTGACGAGCAATAAAGCATATAACGTTCATATCAGGAAATCTCAGTAAAATACCACATGCTTTTAAAATCAGGATTTGAATCAAACATCTCGTTTAAACCCAGTTCCAGTTAAAATCATTTAAAGACATTTTTTCCAACAGTTTTTCAAACAAAGGCTCAATGCAAAGGTGAGCAAAAATGATGAAATCATAAACAGCCCCTCGGGCAAAACATCACTCATATACAGCACCTCGGGCAAACCTCACAGTCACTCGTGCCACTCGGGCATACCTCACAATCACTCTTGCCACTCGGGCATACCTTACAATCACTCTTGCCACTCGGGCATACCTCACAATCACTCTTACCTCCCAGTCACTCAGCACTCGGCACTCGGCACTCGCACTCAGTAGGTACCTGCGCTCACCTGGGTGTGTACAGACTTCGGAGGGGCTCCTTCAGCCCAAGCGCTATAATCTGCACAGACAACTCACGTGCGATAATAATAAAGTATGCTGCAGGCGGGAAGCCCTAATCCACACTCATCCTCACAAATCAGGTCCTCGGCCTCACTCAGTCATAAAGTATGCTGCAGGCGGGCAGCCCCGATCCACACTCTTCCTCACAAATCAGGCCGTCGGCCCCACTCAGTCATAAAGTATGCTGCAGGTGGGCAGCCCCGATTCATACTCATCCTCACAAATCAGGCCACTAGGGCATTTCAGTAAAACAGGGCATTCGGCCCAAAACATTTATATGTATCAAAATAGAGTCATAAAACTGAGTTATGCGGTAAACAAGTATAAACATGACTGAGTATAGATTTTCAATCGAAAACAGTGAGAGGATGGTACGAAACAGCCCCTAAGGGTCCAAACAGCATTGGCGCAAGGCCCAAACATGGCATTCAGCCCAATTTACAGAAATTCTTTCTAAAATATATAAGTATCAAATGGTTTCAACAAAGTATGCAACTTTACAGTTGCTACGGGACGGACCAAGTCACAAATCCCTAATAGTGCATGCCCACACACCCGTCACCTAGCATGTGCGTCACTTCAAAATAATAGAATGATATGAAATCCGGGGTTCATACCCTCAGGACTAGATTTACAATCGTTACTTACCTCAAACCGGTCAAATCTCTAACCCGCAATGATCTTGCCTCTGGACTCGGCCTCCAAATGCTCCGAATCTATTCACAATCAGTACAATACCATCAATACGCGCTAATGGAATGAATTCCCCAAGAAAAACTACAAAATTAGACCAAAACCCGAAATTGGCTCAAACCCGGCCCCCGGGCCCACGTCTCGAAATCCAAAAAGTTTTACAAAACTAGAAAGCTCATTCACTCAAGAGTCTAACCATACCAAATTCATCAAAATCCGACATCGTTTGGTCCTTCAAATCCTTAAATTACTCTCCAAAATTTCCAAGCCCTAACCCCTCATTTTCACAAATTACCATGATTAAAACAACGGGAAATCACCATATATATAAGTATTAAGGCTCAAGAAACTTACCTCAATGAAATCCCCTTGATTCCCTCTTCAAACCTCTCCCAAAAGCTCCAAAAACCGAGTTGGAATTGTGAAGAATGACCAAAATTCGCAAAGGGTTCTATTTATGGTTTCTGCCCAGGTTTTTCGCACCTGCGGCCATTTTCTCGCACCCGC
This sequence comes from Nicotiana tomentosiformis, assembly GCF_000390325.3. Taxonomy (NCBI): domain Eukaryota; kingdom Viridiplantae; phylum Streptophyta; class Magnoliopsida; order Solanales; family Solanaceae; genus Nicotiana; species Nicotiana tomentosiformis. The sequence continues at coordinate 109,397,739 of NC_090813.1, forward strand.
GCGACCGCACCTGTGGTCCAAGAAGCCGCACCTGCACAACTCACTTAATCACCCAGATTACGCACCTGCAGACCCCTTTCTCGCACCTGCGGACTCGCATCTACGGTCCCAGGTGCACATCTGCGAAACCAATCCAAACTTCTCATCTCCGCATCTGCGCCCAAAGCCTCGCACCGGCGGGCTCGCAGATGCGGCCAATTCTTTGCACCTGCATTCCCAGCCTTGGCCCAGCATCTCCCGCACCTGCGCACTCCCCACGCGCACCAGCGGCCTCGCACTTGCGACCCTTTCTTCCGCAGGTGCGGAAATAGCAGAAGCAGCAGCTCCAGCTGCAATTCCAGCTTCAACAAATCCGTTAACCACCCGGAATCACCCCGAGGCCCTCAGGACTTCAACCAAAAATACCAACAAGTCATATATCAACCTAGAAACTTAGTCGAACCTTTGAATCACTCAAAACAACATCAAATTATCAAATCACCGTCGGATTCAAGCCTAAGAACTTCTAAATTTCCAAAATTCAGCAACCGGTGCCAAAACCTACCAAACCACGTTCGAATGACCTCAAATTTTCCACATACGTCACAAATGAAACTACGAACCTACTCCAACTTCCGAAATTCCATTCCGACCCCGATATCAAATTTTCCACTACCGACTGAAATCGTCAAATTTCTAATTTCGCCAATTCAAGCCTAATTCTACCACGGACCTCCAAATCACATTCTGGACGCACTCCTAAATCCGAAATAACCTAACGGAGCTAGCAGAACCATCAGAATTCAATTCGAGTTCGTTTACACATAGGTCAACATCCGGTTGACTTTTCCAACTTAAGTTTCTACTTAAGAGACTAAGTGTCTCAATTCACTCCGAGTTCCTTCCGAACCTGAACCAACTAACCCGATATAACATAATATAATTGAATAACACAAAAGAAGTAGAAATGGGAAAAACGGGGTTATAAATCTCGAAACGACCGGCCGGGTCATTACATCCTCCCCCTCTTAAACATCAGTTCGTCCTCGAACGGGTCTAGAAATATACCCGGAGTCAAGAATAGGTGTGGATATCTGCTCCGCATCTCCCGCTCGGTCTCCCTGGTGGCCACCTCCACAGGCTGACCTCTCCATTGCACCTTCACTAAAACTATATCCTTTGACCTTAACCTTCGAACCTGCCGATCTAAAATAGCCACCGGCTCCACATCATAAGTCATATCACCCTCCAACTGGACCGTGCTGAAATCCAAAACATGGAACGGATCTCCAATATACTTCCGGAGCATGGAAACATGAAACACTGGATGCACACTCGACAAGCTGGGTGGCAAGGCAAGCTTATAAGCCACCTCTCCTATCCTCTGAAGCACTTCCAAAGGCCCAATGAACTGGGGCTCAACTTGCCCCTCTTCCCAAACCTCATAACACCTTTCATGGGTGATTCCTTCAGCAAAATCTTCTCCCCAACCATAAAATACATATCACGGACCTTCCTATCCGCGTAGCTCTTCTGCCTAGACTGCGCCGTGCGAAGCCGCTCCTGAATTAATTTCACCTTATCTAATGCGTCCTGAACCAAGTTTGTACCTAAGAGCCTAGCCTCATCTGGCTCAAACCATCCAACCGGAGATCTACACCTCCTCCCATACAAAGCCTCGTATGGAGCCATCTGAATACTCGACTGATAACTGTTGTTATATGCAAACTCCGCGAGTGGCAAAAACTGGTCCCATGAACCCCCAAAGTCAATGACACAAGCACACAACATCTCCTCCAATATCTAAATAGTGCACTCGAACTGCCCGTCTGTCTGAGGGTGAAAAGCTGTGATTAACTCAACCTGAGTACCCAACTCTCACTGCACGACCCTCCAAAACTGCGATGTGAACTGAGTACCCCTATCTGAAATGATGGAAATTGCGACACCATGCAGGCGAACGATCTCTCGGATGTAAATTTCAGCCAACCGCTCTGAAGAGTAAGTAGTACCAATTGGAATGAAGTGCGCGGACTTGGTCAGCCGATCCACAATAACCCAAATAGCATCGAACTTCCTCGAAGTCCGTGGGAGCCCAACTACAAAATCCATAGTGATCCGCTCCCACTTCCACTTCTGGGATCTCTAACCTCTGAAGCAAGCCACCTGGTCTCTGATGCTCATACTTAACCTGCTGACAGTTTAGACACCGAGCCACAAACCCAACTATATCCTTCTTCATCCGCCTCCACCAATAGTGCTCCTTCAAATTCTGGTACATCTTCGCGGCACCTGGATGGATGGTATACTGCGAGCTGTGGGCCTTCTCAAGAATCAGCTCTCGAAGCCCATCTAAATTAGGCACACATATCCGGCCCTGCATTCTCAGCACGCCGTCATCACCAATAGTCACATCCCTAGCATCACCTCTCTGAACCCTGTCCTGAAGAACGAGCAAGTGAGGGTCATCATACTGACGCTCCCTGATACGGTCATAAAGAGAAGACCTGGAGACCACACAAGCTTATACCCGACTAGGCTCCGAAATATCCAATTTGACAAGCTGGCCTGCCAAGGTCTGAACATCTAATGCCAAAGGTCTCTCTGCTGCTGGAAGATATGCTAAACTCCCCAAACTCTCTGCCCGGCAACTCAAAGCATCGGCTACCACATTGGCCTTTTTCGGATGGTACAAAATAGTGATATCATAGTACTTAAGAAGCTCCAACCATCTCCGCTAACACAAATTAAGATTCTTCTGCTTTAATAGATACTGAAGACTCCGGTGATCAGTATAGATCTCACAATGAACCCCATACAAATAATGACGCCAAATCTTCAAGGCGTGAACAATGGCTGCTAACTCAAGATCATGGACAGGATAGTTCTTCTCATGGGTCTTCAACCGGCGTGAGGCATAGGCGATCACCCTACCCTCCTGCATCAAAACACAACCAATGCCTGTCCTCGAGGCATCACAATACACGGTGTAAGAACCTGAAGCTGATGGCAGAACTAACACTGGAGCTGTGGTCAAAGCAGTCTTGAGCTTCTGAAAGCTCTCTTCACATTCATCCGACCACCCGAATGGAGCACCCTTTTGGGTCAATTTGATCAAGGGCGATGCAATAGATGAAAATCCCTCCACAAAGAGACGGTAATAACCCGCCAAACCAAGAAAGCTCCTAATCTCCGTAGCTGAGGACCGTCTAGGCCAACTCTGCACCGCCTCTATCTTCTTCGGATCCACTTGAATACCCTCGCTGGACACCACGTGCCCCAAGAATGCTACTGAACTGAGCCAAAACTCACATTTGGAGAACTTTGCATAAAGCTTCTCCTCCCTCAATCTCTGCAATACAACCCTCAAATGTTGAGCGTGCTCTTCCTGGCTACTAGAGTACACAAGGATGTCGTCAATGAATACAATGACGAATGAGTCCAAATAGGGCTGGAATACACTGTTCATCAAATGCATGAACGCTGCTGGGGCATTGGTCAGCCCAAAAGACATCACAAGAACTCATAATGGCCATATCGGGTCCTGAAAGCTGTTTTAAGAATATCTGAATCCCGAATCTTCAGCTGGTGATAACCGAACCTCAAATCGATCTTGGAGAACACCCTCGCTCCCTGAAGCTGGTCGATTAATCATCAATACGAGGCAAATGATACTTGTTCTTGACTGTGACCTTGTTCAACTGCCTGTAATCAATACACATTCTCATGGAACCATCCTTCTTTTTCACAAATAGAACCGGTGCACCCCAAGATGACACACTAGGCCGAATAAACCCCTTATCAAGGAGTTCCTGAAGTTGTTCATTAAATTCTTTCAACTCCACCGGTGCCATACGATACGGTGGAATAGAAATGGGCTGACTTCCAGGCGCCAAATCAATACCAAAGTCAATATCCCTGTCAGGCGGCATGCCCGGTCGGTCTACTGGAAACACATCTGGAAAATAATGTACCACCGGAACAGAATCAATGATAGGAGTATCTGCACTAACATCCCTCACAAAAGCCAAATAAGATAGGCAACCCTTCTCAACCATGCACTGAGCCTTCAAATATGAAATCACCCTACTTGGTACATAATCTACAGAACCACTCCACTCAACCCTCGAAATTCCCGGCATAGCCAACGTCACCATCTTAGTGTGACAATCTAGAACAGCATGACATGGAGATAACCAATCCATACCCAATATCACATCAAAGTCAACCATACTAAGCAACAATAGATCCACTCGGGTCTCTAGACCCCCAATAGTCACCACACATGACCGATATACGCGGTCCACAATAATAGTATCACCCACATGAGTAGATACATATACAGATGAAACTAAGGACTCACGGGGCATATCCAGAAAATGGGCGAAATACGAGGAAACATATGAATACGTGGAACCAGGGTCAAATAATACTGAGGCATCTCTATGGCAAACTGAGACAATACCTGTAATCACAGCATCTGAAGCAATAGCATCTGGTCTGGCAGGGAGAGCATAGAAACGGGCCTGACCACCCACTGATCTGCCTCCCCCTCTAGGGCCCACTCCTAGTTGACTGACCTCCACCCCGAGCTGACTGGGCGGGTGGTGAAGTAGCTGGTATTGTAGTCGGAGGCTGACTCCTCTGCTGAGATAGACCTCCATGACGACGAGGACACTTCCTCCATATATGCCCAATATCCCCACACTCAAAATAACTCCCTGGTGCTGGCAGCGGAAACTGAAAGGAATCCCTAGCACCGGGATGACTGATAGAAGAACCTGGCATGGAAGAGCCCTGAACAGGTGGAGCACGGGACGAACTTTGAACTAGAAGGGCACTAAGTGATGAGTGGCCCTGATGAGAACCATGGCCAGATGATGCACCCCAATGAAATGGTCGAGCTGACTGAGCCTGTCTGAAATGACGACCTCTACCGTGCTGGAACTGACCCCCAAAAGGAGCACCGCTGAATCCACCCTGACCACGAGGCCTCTTGGCCTCCCTCTCAACCCTCTCCTGACCGCGAACCATCTCAATCTGCTGATCAATGTTGACAACCTCATCAAAGGTAGCACCCGAAACCCGTTCCCTGGTCATGAGATACTGTAGCTGATAAGTGAGGCCATCAATAAACTTCATGATCATTTCTCTGTCCGTGGGAACCAACTAGATAGCATGACGGGCCAACTCGGAGAACCGCATCTCATACTGCATCACAGACATATCACCCTGGCGAAGCCGCTCAAACTATCTATGCAACTCCTCTCTGCGGGATCGAGGCACGAACTTCTCCAAAAAGACCACGGAGAACTGCTGCCAAGTAAGGGGTGCTGCGCCAACAGGCCTACGCCTCTCGTAAGTCTCCCACCATCTGAGTGCAGCCCTAGAAAACTGAAAGGTGGTGAATGAGACCCCACAAGTCTCCAAAATACCAGCAGTACGGAGTATCCTCTGACACCTGTCCAAAAAGTCCTGAGCATCCTCTCTCTCTATACCACTGAAAGGTGGTGTCTGAAGTCTCCCAAACCTCTCCAACCTACGCTGATCATCCTCAGGCATAGCAGGAACCACATAATCCTGAGTAACAGCAAGCGGCTGGGCTGGTGGTGCCTCCGGTGTCTGAAGTCCCTGAATAACTTGCTCGGGTGTGCGAGCGACAGGAGTCTGAGTGCCTCCCTGGCCTAAGAAGTTGTTACGGCCGTCGAAATAGAGACCGCCTGAGCAAGGCCAGTACACGCTGTTAGAATCTGAGCTAGGGCCTCCTGAAGGCCTGGAATCACAATAGGCACAGGTGGTACCTGAGCTGGTGCAACAACAACTGGAACTTGATCCTGATCTGGGATAACCGGTGGATCTGTAGGTATTGCCCCAACTGCTGTACGGGCTGCACCTCTACCCCTACCACGGCCTCTACCGCGGCCTCGGCCTCTCGCGGCCCTGGCTGGTGGTACTGGTGGCTGGCCCTCCTGACCGGTAGTACGAGTCCTCACCATCTATGAGAGAATGAAACAACAGATGTTTAGTTACTAGAATCAATAGATTCGCACGACAAGAATTCAAAAATGTGGAGTTTCTTAAAGGTTCTGCAGCCTCTTGAAGATAAGTACAGACGTCTCTGTACCGATCCGCAAGACTCTAATAAACCCGCTCATGACTCGTGAGACCTATGTAACCTAGGCTCTAATACCAATCTGTCACGACCCAAACTAACCTCTGTCGTGATGGCGCCTATCGTGGAACTAGGCAAGCCGACTCATTTCCAAAACAAATCGATTTTTTCATTTCAAATATAATTTCAAGGTTATTTAACATAAAACCTCCATTTAAAGAGTTCCTATTAAAGAAAAACAGAAGTGCGAAAAAGAAAAGCCCGACATCGGGGTGTCACTAGTCATGAACATATACTACAATCTGTCTAACAATATCAAGGCTAACTCAGCCCAAAAAATAGCTAAATACAACTAGAGGAAGATAAGAGGGAGAAGAGCAGGGGCTGCGATCGCCAAACAGCTACCTTGTTATCTCCAAGAAAATCTGCAACCAGAACACTCAATAATCGCTACCGTATCCAACTACACCTGGATCTACACACATGGTGCAGGGAGTAACGTGAGTACGCCAACTCAGTAAATAACAACAATAAATAAAGACTGAGCAGTAGTGACGAGCAATAAAGCATATAACGTTCATATCAGGAAATCTCGGTAAAATACCGCATGCTTTTAAAAACAGGATTTGAATCAAACATCTCGTTTAAACCCAGTTCCAGTAAAAATCATTTAAAGACATTTTTTCCAACAGTTTTTCAAAGTAAGGCTCAATGCAAAGGTGAGCAAAAATGATGAAATCATAAACATCCCCTCGGGCAAAACATCACTCATATACAGCCCCTCGGGCAAACCTCACAGTCACTCGTGCCACTCGGGCATACCTCACAATCACTCTTCCCACTCGGGCATACCTCACAATCACTGTTGCCTCCCAGTCACTCAGCACTCGCACTCAGTAGGTACCTGCGCTCACTGGGGGTGAGTACAGACTCCGGAGGGGCTCCTTCTGCACAAGTGCTATAATCTGCACGGACAACTCACATGCGATAATAATAAAGTATATTGCAGGCGGGCAATCCAGATCCACACTCATCCTCACAAATCAGGCCCTCGGCCTCACTCAGTCATAAAGTATGATGCAGGCGGGCAGCCCCGATCCACACTCATCCTCACAAATCAGGCCCTCGACCTCACTCAGCCATAAAGTATGCTGCAGGCGGGCAGCCCCGATCCACACTCATCCTCACAAATCAGGCCACTCGGGCATTTCAGTAAAATAGGGCATTCAGCCCAAAACATTTATATGCATCAAAATAGAGTCATAAAACTGAGTTATTCGGAAAACAAGTATAAACATGATTGAGTATAGATTTTCAATCGAAAACAGTGAGAGGGTGGTAAGAAATAGCCCCAAGGGTCCAAACAGCATTGGCGCAAGCCCAAACATGGCATGCAGCCCAATTTAAAGAAATTCTTTCTAAAACATATAAGTATCAAATGGTTTCAACAAAGTATGCAACTTTACAATTGCTACGGGATGGACCAAGTCACAAATCCCCAATAGTGCACGCCCACACGCCCGTCACCTAGTATGTGTGTCACTTCAAAATAATAGAATGATACGAAATCCGGGGTTTCTTACTCTCAGGACTAGATTTACAATCGTTACTTACCTCAAACCGGTCAAATCTCTAACCCGCAATGATCTTGCCTCTGGACTCGGCCTCCAAATGCTCCGAATCTATTCACAATCAGTACAATACCATCAATACGCGCTAATGGAATGAATTCCACACGAAAAACTACAAAATTAGACCAAAACCCGAAATTGGCTCAAACCCGGCCCCCGGGCCCACGTCTCGAAATCTGACAAATTTTACAAAACTAGAAAGCTCATTCACTCACGAGTCTAACCATATCAAATTCATCAAAATCCAACATTGTTTGGTCCTTCAAATCCTTAAATTACTCTGCAAACATTCTAAGCCCTAACCCCTCATTTTCACAAATTACCATGATTAAAACAACGGCAAATCACCATATATACAAGTATTAGGTCTTAAGTAACTTACCTCAACGAAATACCCTTGATTCCCTCTTCAAACCTCTCCCAAAAGCTCCAAAAACCGAGTTGAAATTGTGAAGAATGATCAAAATTCACGAAGGGTTCTATTTATGGTTTCTGCCCAGGTTTTTCGCACTTGCGGCCATTTTCTCGCACCCGCGCGACCGCACCTGTGGTCCAAGAATCCGCACCTGCGTAACTCACTTAATCACCCAGATTTCGCACCTGCGGACCCCTTCCTCGCACCTGCGGACTCGCATCTACGGTCCCTGGTGCGCATTTGCGAAACCAGTCCAAACTTCTCATCTCCGCATCTGCGCTCAAAGCCTCGCACCTACGGGCTCGCAGATGCGGCCAATTCTTCGCACCTGCATACCCAGCCTTGGCCCAGCATCTCCCGCACCTGCGCACTCCCCACGCGCACCAGCGGCCTCGCACCTGCGACCATTTCTTCTACAGGTGCGGAAATAGCAGAAGCAGCAGCTCCAGCTGCAATTTCCAGCTTCAACAAATCCGTTGACCACCCAGAATCACCCCGAGGCCCTCGAGACCTCAACAAAAAATACCAACAAATCATATATCAACATACCAACTTAGTCGAACCTTCGAATCACTCAAAACAACATCAAATCATCAAATTACCGTCGGATTCAAGCATAAGAACTTCTAAATTTCCAAATTCGGCAACCGATACCAAAACCAACCAAACCACGTCCGAATGACCTCAAATGTTTGCACACACATCACAAATGACACTACGAACCTACTCCACTTTCGAAATTCCATTCCGACCCCGATATCAAATTTTTCACTGCCAACTGAAATTGTCAAATTTTCAATTTCGCCAATTCAAGCATAATTCTACCACGGACCTCTAAACCACATTCCGAACGCACTCCTAAGTCCGAAATCACCTAACGGAGCTAGCGGAACCATCCAAATTCAAATCCGAGATCGTTTATACATAGATCAACATCCAGTTGACTTTTCTAACTTAAGTTTCTACTTAAGAGACTAAGTGTCTCAATTCACTTCGAGTTCCTTCTGGACCCAAAACAACTAACCCGATATAACATAATATAGCTGAATAATATAAAAGAAGTAGAAATAGGGAAAACGGGGTTATAACTCTCGAAACGACCGGCCGGGTTGTTACATATAGGAGCTTTCTCGCTGATACCATATTCCAATTCATACAACTCTTTATGTGTAGCCCCCCAAATTATTTTAGAACACATACTTTGTCCCATGCAACCAGTGGCACTCTCATGTGTCCATCAGATCTACATCATAGATAGTTCGTACATTTCCTGTCCACCTCCTTTAATACACTTTGAGGTAAAATAAAGATAGTACCCTAGAAATTATAAATTGAAAATAACACCGCATTGATAATCTGCAATCGACCTGCATATGACAGCTGCTTTGAGTGAGCAGTGTTAATCCTGGCAATTATCTTCTCCACCAACTGATGACAGTCCATTTTGCTCTATTTCTTGGAAGATAATGGCAAACCAAGATATCTAATAGGTAGAGTTCCTATTGAGAAACTTGTGCAAGTTAATATCTCTTCTTGTTTTGCATCCTCCATGCCTGCCAGGAAGATGTTGGTTTTATCCACATTAGCCACTAATCCTGTCACACTACTGAAGTGATTCAGAGCTTCCATCATTGTTCTAATTAATTGAATATCCCCTTTGCAAAAGATCATTAAGTCATCTTCAATTATTAGATGTGTCAGTTTTAGATCCTTACACATTGGATGGTATTTGATGTCTAGGAGTCACTCATCCTCTTTAGGGTTCTAGTGAGATATTTCATAACAAGTACAAAGAGCAGTGGTAAGATTGGATCTCCCTGTCTCAACCCTCCATTTCCTTCAAAATATCCATACCCTACTCCATTAACTTTCATTGAGAATTTAGTTGTTGTGATGCATACCATGATCAATTGGATAAAGGAGACTGGAAAACCATACCCTATCAGAGCTTCCTCTATAAAATCCCAACTAACCATATCATAAGATTTTCTTAGATCGATCTTTATCAGACACTTTGGTGAAGTTTTTCTATTATAATGTCTCATTAAGTCATGATATATTAGAATATTGTAGGTTAGTGATCTTCCTTCAACAAAGACTGCTTGATTTTCTACAACCAGTGAAGATAATGCCCTCCTTAATCTTTTACAAATTACTTTAGATATGCATTTGCATAGCACATTACAACAAAAAATAGGTCTGAATTGGCTTACCATTTGTGGCACATCAATTTTGAGAATCAAGGAGATCATAGTTGCATTGAGCTGCTGCAAAAGTTTACCATCACTCAAAAATTCTAAAATTTCTTCAGTCATATCCTCTCCCACAATTGATCAGGCTTTCTTGAAAAAATCACTACCATATCCATCAGGCTTTCAATACTAACCATGGCCTCCTTGACCTCCTTCTTATTATATTGCTTTACCAAATGGATTTATTCTTCCATTGTTAGTGTGTGACAATTTTTCACGAAACTTACAAAAGCTTTTATCCTTCCCTTTTCTTTCCTTCCAAGCAATTCTTAATAGTAGTCCACAAAGACCATAGTTATCTCCTCTGGATCATGCTGCACTACTCCATATCTGTCTTGTATTTGAGTGACATCTTGTTAGAACTTTCTGTGTTTGATGATAGAGTAAAAGTACATGTTATTATCATCACCTAATTTGATCAATGTACCTTTACTTCTTTGTTATAAAGACATCTCAGCCAGGTAGGATGAGCTTTTGAATTTCTTGTACTGTTCCATTTCCTCCTTCTGCAACTCACGATCCTCAGGTTTCTTTTGCCAGTCTGTTTGTAATTGATGCAAATTATCTCTGTCTTCATCTGCTTCAGTTAGTATATGTCACGCCCCAAAATTCCCACCTTCGGACCGTGATGGCGCCTAACATTTCACTTGCTAGGCAAGCCAACGTTAGAATAATATTATCCATTTTTAAAATAATTTTAAATTTATTAATAACAAGGAAACAAATGCGGAAGCAAAGTTTGAAATATAGTGAAATAATCCATCAAACAACGGTGTCTAAATACCATCCCAGAATTGGTGTCACAAGTGCACGAGCTTCTAGAATAAATACAAATAAAGGTCTGAATAAAATAAAGCTGTCTGGAAATAAACACACAGCCAAAGTAAAATAGACGGGGACTTCAGAACTGCGGACGCCATGCAGTTATGCCTCAAGTCTCCTCTGAATAACTGAAATCCGAGCAAAACTATGGTACGCCGCTGGGACCAACTCCAAAATCTGCACAAGAAGTGCAGAGTGTAGTATCAGTACAACCGACCTCATGTACTGGTAAGTGTTGAGCCTAACCTCGACGAAGTAGTGACGGGGTTAAGGCGGGTCACTTACATTACCTGTATGCAATATTAAAAACAACAATAATGGAAATAAATCAAGTAACTCATTTATAATAATCGAAGCCAACTCAGCAGCCATAACCAATTATCATTTCCATCAATTCAGTTGCAGCGTGCAACCTGCTCTCACAATATATTCACATTTAATTTTGTTGCAGCGTGCAACCCGCTCTCACAATATATTTATTTTAATCAAGTCTGTTGCGGCGTGCAACCCGATCCTCCAATATTGACTTTTAATAAGTCTATTGCGGCGTACAACCCGATCCTCTAATATAGACTTTTTAATAAGTCTGTTGCGGCGTGCTACCCAATCCTCCAATATTGACTTTTAATAAGTCTGTTGCGGCGTGCAACCCGATCCTCCAATATGGACTTTTTAATAAGTCTGTTGCGGCGTGTAACCCGATCCTCCAATATTGACTTTTAATAAGTCTGTTGCGGCGTGCAACCCGATCCTCCAATATTGACTTTTAATAAGTCTGTTGCGGCGTGCAACCCGATCCTCCAATATGGACTTTTTAATAAATCCGTTGCGGCGTATAACTCGATCCTCCAATATTAACTTTTAATAAGTCAGTTGCAGCGTGCAACCCGATCCTCCAATATTAACTTTTAATAAGTCTGTTGCGGCGTGCAACCCGATCCTCCAATATATTCATTATAATCAATCTTGTTGCGGCGTGCAACCCGCTCCTCCAACATATTCATTTACCAATCAATTCTTATAGAAGAAATTCCCCAATAAATGCAACAATTAATATAAAATCATAAGACAACAAGCATACAATAATTATGATTTAATTATGAAGAAAATAATGACAAATAGCAAATTATTATGGAAATCAGGGAGCAAATAGGCAGTTTAATATTTAATATGCTAAATGTCAAATAACAATTAAGGCACATAATTCAAATAACATGTAACAATTAATGTAGAAATTCAAGAATTAATATTTTGACAAGGAATAAGAGAGAAACAATTATTATAGTAATTCATTTATGATTAAAAAAATAGTTTATAATTTTTCAAGTAAGCAGGCAAACAATTAATTTGACGACGTATAGACACTCGTCACCTCGCCTATACGTCGTTCACATGCAATTCACATAACAAATAATTTAAGGGTTCTATTCCCTCAAGTCAAGGTTAACCACGACACTTACCTCGCTTTGCAAATTCCAATCAATTATTCAACCACAGCTTTTTCTTTTAAATTTGCCTCTGAAAGCTTCAAATCTATTTACAAACAATTCAATATATTCAATACGAATCATAGGAATTAATTCCATATGAATTTATAAATCTTTCGGATAAAAATCCGAAATTCATTAAGATATTCAGCAGTGGGACCCACGTCTTAAATCCCGAAAAAACTCGCAAAAACCGAACACCCGTTCCGATACGAGTTCAACCATACCAAATTTGTCCAATTCCGATATGAAATGGACCTTCAAATCTTAATTTTTTATTTTTGAAAAGTTTTACAAAAAATTCAATTTCTTCCATCTAAATTCGAAATAAATGATGAATATAGACATGGATTTGTGAAATACAATCACTATATGATAAAGAACACTTACCCAGTTCAATGTCGTGAAAATCCCCCTTGAAATCGCCCAAATCCGAGACTTAAAACTCAAAAATGAGTAAAAATAGCTAAGACCCGATTTTATGTATCTTGCCCAGCATTTTCGCATTTGCGGGCTATATTTTCGCACCTGCGGTCTCACATTTGCGAGACAAAGCTCGCATTTGCAAAGTAGGGCTGCCATGCGAGGTTCCGCACCTGCGGACAAAATGTCGCACCTATGACGTCCGCTTCTGCGCAAAAGGGCCGCACCTGCGAAAACCGCATCTGCGATAGAAGTCTCGCTTTTGTGAGCTCGCACCTGCGGTCAAAATTCCGCAGGTGCGATTACACCAGAACTCAAAATTTCAGATTTTGCTCAAGTCCATTTCTTGTTCCGATTTCGATCCGTTTCACTCTCGGGGTACTCGGGACCCCGCTCGAATATACCAACAAGTCCCGTAACATAATACAAAGTGACTCGGGGTCTAAAATCACGTCAAACAATACTAAAATTATAATTCATACTCCGATTCGAACTTTGAGTTTTAAACTTTCAAATTGCAAATCTCGTGCCAAAATATATTAAATGAATCCGGAATTACTTCAAATTTGGCACACAAGTCATAAATGACATAACGAAGTTGTTCAAATTTCCAGAATCGGATTCCGGCTCCGATATCAAAAAGTAAACCCCGCGGTCAAACTTGGAACATTTAGCCTTTAAATTGCTAGTTCCGTTAAATGGTCATAACTTGAGCTAGGGACCTCTAAATTAAATTTCGGGCATACGCCCAAGTCCCAAATCACGATACGGAGTTACCGGAACTGTCAAAATACCGATCCGGGTCCGCTTGCTAAAAATGTTGACTAAGGTCAACTCACTTGTATTTTAAAGCTATATTTCTCATTTTAATCCATCTTTCACATAAAAACTTTCCGAAAAATTGTACGGACTGCGCACGCAAGTCGAGGAATGATAAATGGTGCTTTTCGAGGTCTTAAAACACAGAATTACTTATTAAATTTAAAGATGACATTTTGGGTCATCACACTATATTCCTAAAATGCTACTTGTTTAACTCTTTTACGCTTTTTTTCAGCATTAAGCTTCCTCACCGCCTGCAATATTCTGCATCACCCCTCTGGTACTTGCCATATTTCCTTGACTTTCTCCGTAAAACATGGATTGCTGGACCATACATTGCAATATTTGAAAGGCTTCGTGGTGCTTGGTCTGGCATTGAGATTTAAGTCTTTTTTGCCATGTTTTTTTTTCATTCTATTTTAACTCCTTTTGCTATACATTTTAGATTGGGCCCGTGCACAATACAAGTCTCGTCACTAGTCTATATATAAATATATAAGGACGGACACAAAAAGTTACATGGCACTATAAGATTAGTATTTTTTTTCCCTATTTTTTTGGGTAGCCATCCCATGTTTTCTTGTTTATGAGCTCTGCCTAAAAACCTTGAAGAGTCCCGTTTCTTAACCAAAAACCAGTAGCTTCCTTTACCAATTAGTGTCACGTTCCATAATTATAATAATAATAATAATAATAATCATCTCTAAATGAAGTTTGTAATTCTTCACCAGTCCTAGCTAGTCATAATCTTAACAGTAGACCCTAAACTACGGTCCTCCTAACAACCCTTTCGCGCCTATTAATCGGCTTAGCGGGTTAACTGAGGACACTTCTATTCCTTAATGAATATCATTAGAAAGGAATAGAAGTGTTAAACTTAGCACCTATTTTTACAGTGTTTACTGGCTCTAATACCAAGGGGCTACAGGATCGCTTCCAATGAAGCTTTGGGAATAAAATTACAAGAACACCTATATTTAAGCTTCAAATTAAGGATTGTTCATTTAATTTAATTCCGAATCTTTAGTAAATCAAACTCGACCACACTCGCAGGTCATAATACATATTGCGAAGATGCTCGAGACATTAAGTCATTGAACGGGGCGTAAATTCTTAAAATGACAAGTCGGGTCGTTACACCATCAAGATTCCATTCATAAATTTCGGAACCACTATAAGACGTATTAGTCTGATTCGAATCATGTTCCTCTATTAAAACATCTTGAGGAGTAGGACGATTATAATAATAAGTTTGCATTCTGGGTTTATCAGCATACTTACTATTCTTTTTGGGATAACCTCTGAGTTTATTAAACTCTAACCAAACTTCATTTTTATAATCAAAAGTGACATCTAATTTATCAGCAAAATCTTTTGATAAATCAATAGGTTTGATATTTAAACCAGATAACTTTTTATCAAGAAGTTCTTCTAAATCATTAAAGATTTGAATTTAAAATCCTGAATCAGAGCCTAGGAACTTTCATGGTATATATGAGATAGATCCGAAGTATTCGACATAGATATGTTATTCTCATTATGAATTTAGGAGAACTAGTATGAAAAATACTAGACCTGAAGAGGTAGATATACCTCAAAATCTTGATTTGTTAAACAAATGGACAATTCCTAAAGTCCCTATTAGAACAATATATGATTATGGATGGTTTGATAAACTTTCTTCAAAACAGCTAGTTAAAACTACTGAGCAATCTTTAGCTTTAAATTCGTCTGAACAGACTATTCGTTTGTTAAACAAGCATGATGTAGATTTATATAAAAATCAGTATAATTATTTGCATGTTGGTATGGTTCAAATTGTCTTTAAGCAATTAACCCTTAAAGGGTTACCAGAGACGTTTTTTGCTACTCTCAAAAATGCTAGAAATCTGAATTTTAGACAATCTCTGATGGGTTCTATTGAATCTACTGTGGCCTACGGTCCAGTATATTTTAATACTCAACCCAATCTTCAGTTATCTCTATCTGATGTTAATATACTTGATGCATTGACATTAAATGTGAAAACGCATGGTTATAATTATGCGCCTGGATCTGAACTTATATGTTTATCATATAGAATTTATTTTAAATTTCTATCTACGTTAAACCCTAGATGTAAATTGTATGATACATCCGATCAGACTATATTAGTGGAAACCAATTTTGCAAAGTCTAAGGTCACCACGAGGAGACCTATTAAATGGGAAGAAATTAATTTCCCAACTACTTTGACTTTGGATTCGGTTATATCCCCTAGTAAGATTACTAATGCTGTCAGTAATACAGAATATTCTCATATTACTCAAAATCCGGATGGTAGGATTTGCATTCAATTTGATGATAATAGTTCCACTTATAATAGGCAGTCATTTTCTAATAATAGACTTTTGTCTGCTGTTAGTCCTAATTATAATAGACATTCATTTACCAATCATAGACTGTTGCATGATATTCAACATATTTCACCTGTTGAACCAGTCTATGGACCAGCTAGAAATCGTGCTGTATCTTTGCATATAATTTCTACCAAAATAGGTGATAAGCCAGTTGAAAGGGTTAAGATTAACCCCCAAACAAATATTGTTCAGGATAGTGATAATATTTCTGCTAAGGATAATCCTTCTGCATCCGAAATGGATTTCAACCCCAATGATACTTAATGATCCCACACCAAATAGATTTTAGTCCAGGGTCACAAGCTAGAAAATATATTCAGAAAGAATTTTTTTTGTAATAAATGGAACCGGTTTAAAACTTGATTTTTTGATATTATAGTAAAGAGGATTTAAATAATATTTCTCAAGAGTTTTATGAAACTTGTGCTCTATATAATCAAATTATGTATTTTGTTCCTTGGTTTATAACCACTTATTTACCGCTTTATATAAAGGTTTTAGAAAGATCTTATAAAGATGGGAAGGGCAATATTACTAAAGCAATATACCCTCCTCAAGCACCTTTTGTTTTACCAAATAATACAGGTATTATATTTACTGCATTTCAAAAATTTATTGATGAAGATATTGATGCAGTCAGCATCGCAGAAATTAATAATTTGATTTCTCAAAATAACTATTTAAGTTTATATGTTAAAGTTTTGGGTGAACACATCAGTTCTCTTGATAAAAAACTTGATGAATTAACTGTTTTGATAAAAGATATGAGTACTAGCAAGAAGACAACTGATATTGCCTCTACGTCTGGAAACAAATCAGAACTAACCAAGAAAAAGAAGTGAGGAATGCAGACTTTATTCTGACAAATACCAGTATTAGGTAATTTATACTATATGTCTAAAGCACGTCCTAAAGCAGACTTTACCATATGAGTAGTTTTTTGAAAATATTTAGTAGGTACTAAACCTTCTTGAATGCAGCTAACACCAGCTCCACTATCAATCATAGCAATATTTGTGATAGAAAAACTATTATCAATTAGAATAGTACATTTAATATACCATCTATGAGCAGTAACAATTTGCATCATTTTCAAAAACATATCATATTGAGAATCAATCTTAATAGGTTTTTCTTTAATATTATTTTCAGAAATACCTTTATTTTTATTATCAGATTTCTCAACTGGAGAATTGATTTTCTCAATCTGAGTAATCCTATGATTACAAATCATTTGATTTTGTTTAAGAGATTTGATCTCTCTTTTCAAGTTTTCAACTTCAACTTTTAAATCATCGAAAGAAGAATTTCTTGCTGGAATTGTACTTTTATTTAAAAGACGGTTATTAACCTCTAATAAAGAATAAGGAGCAGAATATTCAAATTCCTATTTTGAGTTTTCAAAAGGTTTTGAAGAACTTGAACTAGTACTTGCAGCCAAATTTATAATTTTTTCACGAAAACATCATCAGTAACTTGTTTTAAAAATCTATTACATTATCAGATGTAATAGTTTTCATGTTCAAATCTTGGAACTGAGATTGCAATTTATAAAATTCATCATCATCACAGGTACATGTATTACCTCTGCAAGCTGTACAAGTATTATCAATATTTTTATCACTATCAGATAAATCAAGTAAATCTATTTCAATTTTAGATTCTGACTCAGAATAATAATAATCAGATTCTGATCCAGATGTGTATAATAAACCATAAACCTTATTCACATAACTCTTCGTCTAGTTCTAAGATTTTCAGCTTTTGAAGCTTACAATTTGGAGCTATATGGCCAAATTTTCCACATTTATAACACTTAATATCAGCAAGATCTCGCTTAGACCTATTTTTCGTAAATCTAGTAGACTTGCGATGGGCTTTCTTAGCATCACGCTCTTCTTTGGACCTATATCTTGATCTCTTTTTCTTATAAGGACTGTCTGGGTTAGGGTATCTATGATACTTGTGTTTCTTCTTCTTATGAGTAGAAGTCTCGGGTAAACCGAACTGGGTGCAAAAGTCTCCTAACTGGTTTTTCTCCTTAAGCTTATCCATCTTAAGTTGTCTGGACAATTTTAACTCATTGCACAAGTTTAATCCTTCTTGTGTGCATATTCCTATCAATTTTTCATAGGCATAATCTTTGTACGGAATTTCACCATAGCTACCCCTTAGAGTTTTTCTAACTCTTTCAGCAAATAAGGATGGAAGGCCATCTATAAACTTAGCTTTCCAATGTTCATACTTATTTTCGGGTAATTCCATTGGCATAACATTCCATTCATATTGCCCAAATGGAACATTAAAAGCAGTTCTATAAGTATGCTCTTTAAATATTTGAATTTGCCAATAATCAGATTTTAAATCAAACTTAGAAAATATATTGGCATCATATAATCTTGACAATAAATCCTTTTTATTAGGAATTGGATATCTTATCCATTTTAAAAACTTATTTAAAGGTTTATAATTAATAACCAATCTAGGAATACCACGTTCTTTTTCAGCAGCATTATTAACATAAAAAGTTGTGCAAGAGAGGAGAGACTAGAAGAAATACTATAAGTAGAAATAAATACCTTATGAGGCCGGGATGCAAGGCCTGAATACGATGAACTTGAGATTTTATTTACTTGATCTTCGATTACAAAGTAGTACTTACAAACTTACAAGAGAGAGAGAGAGAGAGATATTTAAGAGAGAGAGAGAGTTTTTCGGCTTCTGCCTTCCTCTCTAAATGAATAAACCTATAAATAGAAAAAGAAAAAGAATCTTTAAACAGTAAAAAGGGTCTCATTGGGTCCCTTTTACAGTGTTTCTACTGTTGATGAACAGTGTTTCTACTGTTGAAATAGTCTATCTATTGTTGAGTGGGGTCCGGCAGTTTCACTGTGTTGTGGGGTCCGGCGGCTTTACTGTGCTGGTTGTTTTTCTAATTCTTTCATTTTGCGGAGGAATTCTTCCGCATCTTGTAAGGCTTCATCAGATAATATCTTCTCTGATTCAATAGGTTGAGAGTCATCTGCGATATCATCGTTACTGGTCTCACTTTGCATTGAAGTGTCTGATTTCTCATATTGATTGATAGAATGAAGCAAATTTCTTTTTACTTCCTCCAAATAGTCATTAATCATTTCTTCTTTATCCCCTTCTTGAAAGGAGATCTTTCTGGCAATGTGCCGCACTGAGCTATCGTCAATTTTCTCTTTCTGAGGGTTGCTGGAATATTCTTGGATTTTTATTTTAATGGAATCCAACAGTTCTTGACCGTATAACGTCTTTGTTTTGGGATCCTTTTTCATCAGTTTATCCCAGAAATTATTATAAAAGGTTCTGTATAAATAAGGAATTTGTTCCTCGGTGAATCCTACTTCCGGAGTCCATTTATGAATCCAAGGAATAGAGAATTCTAGGAAGAAATATATCTGATGAATCTTTTCTAAGTAACAGATATGATCTGTGTGGTATAACTCATTTAGAACTGGTGAAACTTTCGTCCATTCTTTGTATAACATAAGAAATGGCTCGGGTAATATCTTTACTGTCGGACCGTGGTATGACCACCAGTTTAAAAATCAATTAGGAATAGGTTCTGCAAATATCTTTGCGCACACTTTTACGAACCAAGTGTGCTTATGTCTATCATTATTGTAATAGAGCACTTTATCAAAGGCCTGGATATAATCCCAATAGGTAAAATTCATACGGGACTTGTTAAGGCTTATCGGCCTTTCTTTCATTGTAGATATTCCCCAGTCTTCAACAGATATAATCTGTTTAATGATGATTTTCGAGAAATTATAAACATTCTCGTCTGTGCTATAACCAGAAAAGTGCTGAAATTCTACACTGCCTATACTTGTGAGAATAGTCTTATAATAAGAACGGGTTTTGTATGACTCACCCGTATAATATAATTGTCACGACCCAAAACTAACCCCTGTCGTGATGGCGCCTATTGTGGAACTAGGCAAGCCGACTCATTTCCAAAACAAACCAATATTTTCATTTTAAAGATAATTCCAATGTTATTTAACATAAAACCTCCATTTAAAGAGTTCAAATCAAAATAAAAAAAAATAGAAGTGCGGAAAAGAAAAGCCCGACATCGGGGTGTCACTAGTCATGAGCATATACTACAATCTGTCTAACAATATCAAGACTAACTCAGCCCGAAAAATAGCTAAATATAACTAGAGGAAGATAAGAGGGAGAAGAGCAGGGGCTGCAATCGCCAAACAGCTACCTTACTATCTCCAAGAAAATCTGCAATCAGAAAACTCAGTAACCGCTACCGTGTTCAGCTATACCTGAATCTGCACGCAAGGTGCAGGGAGTAACGTGAGTACACTAACTCAGTAAGTAACAACAATAAAAAAAGACTAAGCAGTAGTGACGAGCAATAAAGCATATAACGTTCATCAGGAAATCTCAGTAAAATACCACATGCTTTTAAAACCAGGATTTGAATCAAACATCTCGTTTAAACCCAGTTCCAGTAAAAAATCATTTAAAGATATTTTTCTAACAGGTGAGAAAAAAATGATGAAATCATAAACAGCCCCTCGGGCAAATCATCACTCATACACAGCCCCTCGGGCAAACCTCACAGTCACTCGTGCCACTCGGGCATACCTCACAATCACTCTTGCCACTCAGGCATACCTCACAATCACTCTTGCCACTCGGGCATACCTCACAATCACTCATGCCTCCCGGTCACTCGGCACTCGCACTCAGTAGGTACATGCGCTCACTGGGGGTGTGTACAGACTCCGGAGGGGCTCCTTCAGCCCAAGCGCTGTAATCTGCACGGACAACTCACGTGCGATAATAATAAAGTATGCTACAGGCGGGCAGCCCAGATCCACACTCATCCTCACAAATCAGGACCTCAGCCTCACTCAGTCATAAAGTATGTTGCAGGCGGGCAGCCCCAATCCACACTCATCCTCACAAATCAGGCCACTCGGCATTTCAGTAAAACAGGGCATTCGGCCCAAAACATTTATATGCATCAAAATAGAGTCATAAAACTGAGCTATGCGGTAAACAAGTATAAACATGACTGAGTATAGATTTTCAATCAAAAACAGTGAGAGGATGGTAAGAAACAACCCCTAAGGGTCCAAACAGCATTGGCGCAAGGCCCAAACATGGCATTCAACCCAATTTACAGAAAATCTTTCTAAAACATATAAGTATCAATGGTTTCAACAAAGTTTGCAACTTTACAGTTGCTACGGGACGGACCAAGTCACAAATTCCCAACAGTGCACGCCCACATGCCCGTCACCTATCATGTGCGTCACTTCAAAATAGTAGAATGATACGAAATCCGGGGTTTTATACCCTCAGGACTAGATTTACAATCGTTACTTACCTCAAACCGGTCAAATCTCTATCCCGCAATGATCTTTCCTCTGGACTCGGCCTCCAAATGCTCCAAATCTATTCACAATCAGTATAATACCATCAATATATGCTAATGGAATGAATTCCATAAGAAAAGCTTCAAAATTAGACCAAAATCCGAAATTGGCTCAAACCCGGCCCCCGGGCCCATGTCTCGAAATCTGAAAAAATTTACAAAACTAGAAAGCTCATTCACTCACGAGTCTAACCATACCAAATTCATCAAAATCCGACATCGTTTGGTCCTTCAAATCCTTAAATTACTCTCCAAAAATTCCAAGCCCTAACCCCTCATTTCCACAAATTACCATGATTAAAATAACGGGAAATCACCATATATACAAGTATTAGGGCTCAAGTAACTTACCTCAACGAAATTCCCTTGATTCCCTCTTCAAACCTCTCCCAAAAGCTCCAAAAACCGAGTTGAAATTGTGAAGAATGACCAAAATTCGCGAAGGGTTCTATTTATGGTTTCTGCCCAGGTTTTTCGCACCTGCGACCATTTTCTCGCACCTGCGCTTCCGCATCTGCGGACACCGGTGCGCATCTACGGACACCGGTGTGCACCTGCGCAACTCACTTAATCACACAGATTCCGCATCTGCGGACCCCTTCCTCGCACCTGCGGAGTCGCATCTGCGGTCCTAGGCGCGCATCTGCGAAACCAGTCCAAACACCTCATCTCCGCAGGTGCGCTCAAGGCCTCGCACTTGCGAGTTCCCAACCTTGGCCCAGCGTCTCCCGCACTTGCGCACTCCCCACGCGCACCAGCGGCCTCGCACCTGCGACCCTTTCTTCCGCAGGTGCGGAAATAGCATAAGCAGCAGCTCCAGCTGCAAATTTCCAACTTCAACAAATTCGTTAACCACCCGAAATCACCCCGAGGCCCTCGAGACCTCAACCAAAAATAACAACAAATCATATATCGACATACCAACTTAGTCGAACCTTCGAATCACTCAAAACAACATCAAACCATCAAAATACCATCGGATTCAAGCCTAAGAACTTCTAAATTTTCAAATTCGGCAACCGATGCCAAAACCAACCAAACCACGTCCGAATGACCTCAAATTTTGCACACACGTCACAAATGACACTAAGAACCTACTCCAACTTCCAGAATTCCATTCCGACCCCGATATCAAATTTTCCACTGCCGACTGAAATTGTCAAATTTCCAATTTTGCCAATTCAAGCCTAATTCTACCACGGACCTCCAAATCACATTCCGAACGCACTCCTAAGTCCAAAATCACCTAACGGATCTAACGGAACCATCATTATTCAAATCCGAGATCATTTACACATAGGTAAACATTCGGTTGACTTTTCCAATTTAAGTTTCTACTTAAGAGACTAAGTGTCTCAATTCACTCTGAAATCACTCCGATCCCGAACAGACTAACCCGATATAACATAATATAGCTGAATAACACAAAAGAAGTAGAAATGGGGAAAACGGGGCTATAACTCTCGAATAGGTGTGGATATCTCGAATAGGTCGAGTCGTTACATCCTCCCCCTTTTAAATATTCGTTCGTCCTCGAACGGGTCTAGAAACATACCTGGAGTCTCGAATAGGCGTGGATATCTGCTCTGCATCTCCCGCTCGGTCTCCCAGATGGCCTCCTCCACAGGCTGACCTCTCCATTGCACTTTCACTGAAGCTATATCCTTTGACCTCAACCTTCGAACCTGCCGATCCAAAATAGCCACCGGCTCCACCTCATAAGTCATATCACCCTCCAACTGAACAGTGCTGAAATCCAAAACATGGGACGGATCTCCAATATTCTTCCGGAGCATGGAAACATGAAACACTGGATGCACACTCGAGAAGTTGGGTGGCAAGGCAAGCTTATAAGCCACCTCCCATATTCTCTGAAGCACCTCAAAAGGCCCAATGAACCGGGGGCTCAACTTGCCCCTCTTCCCAAACCTCATAACACCCTTCACGGGTTATACCTTCAGCAAAACCTTCTCCCCAACCATAAAAGACACATCACGGACCTTCCTATCCGCATAGCTCTTCTGCCTGGACTGCGCCGTGCGAAGCCGCTCCTGAATCAATTTCACTTTATCTAATACGTCCTGAACCAAGTCTGTATCTAAGAGCCTAGCCTCACCCGGCTCAAACCATCCAACCGGAGATCTACATCTCCTCTCATACAAAGCCTTGTACGGAGCCATCTGAATGCTCGACTGATAACTGTTGTTATATGCAAACTCCGCGAGTGGCAGAAACTAGTCCCATGAACCCCCAAAGTCAATGACACAAGCATGCAATATGTCATCCAATATCTGAATAGTGCGCTCGGATTGCCCGTCTCTTTGAGGGTGAAAAGTTATGCTTAACTCAACTTGAGTGCCTAACTCTCGTTGCACGGCCCTCCAAAACTGCGATATGAACTGAGTACCCCTATCTGAAATGATGGAAACTGGGACACCATGAAGGCGAACAATATCTCGGATGTAAATTTCAGCCAACCGCTCTGAAGAGTAAGTAGTACCAACTGGAATGAAGTGCGCGGACTTGGTCAGCCGATCCACAATAACCCAAATAGCGTCGAACTTCCTCGAAGTCCGTCGGAGCCCAACTACAAAGTCCATAGTGATCCGCTCCCACTTCTACTCTGGGATCTCTAACCTCTGAAGCAAGTCACCCGGTCTCTGATGCTCATACTTAACCTGCTGACAGTTGAGACACTGAGCCACAAACCCAACTATATCCTTCTTCATCCGCCTCCACCAATAGTGCTGCCTCAAATCCTGGTACATCTTCACGGCACCCGGATGGATGGAATACCGCGAGCTGTGGGCCTCCTCAAGAATCAGCTCTCGAAGCCCATCTACACTAGGCACACATATCCGGCCCTGCATTCTCAGCACGCCATCATCACCAATAGTCACATCCCTAGCATCACCTCTCCGAACCCTGTCCTGAAGAACGAGCAAGTGGGGGTCATCAAACTGACGCTCCCTGATACGGTCATAAAGAGAAGACCTGGAGACCACACAAGCCAATACCCGACTAGGCTCCGAAATATCCAATCTGAAGAGCTGGCCTGCTAAGGTCTGAACATCTAATGCCAAAGGTCTCTCTATTACTGGAAGATATGCTAAACTCCCCAAACTCTCTGCCTGGCGACTCAAAGCATCGGCCACCACATTGACCTTCCCCGGATGGTACAAAATAATGATATCATAGTCCTTAAGAAGCTACAACAATCTCCGCTGACGCAAATTAAGATCCTTCTGCTTTAATAGATACTGCAGACTCCGATGATCAGTATAGATCTCACAATGAACCCCATACAAATAATGATGCCAAATCTTCAAGGCGTGAACAATAGCTGCTAACTCAAGATCATGGACAGGATAGTTATTCTCATGGGTCTTCAACTGGCGCGAGGCATAGGCAATCACCCTACCCTCCAGCATCAAAACACAACCAATGCCTATCCTTGAGGCATCACAATACACGGTGTAAGAACCTGAAGCTGATGGTAGAACTAACACTGGAGCTACGGTCAAAGCAGTCTTGAGCTTCTGAAAGCTCTCCTCACATTCATCCGACCACCTGAATGGAGCACCATTTTGGGTCAATTTGGTCAAGGGCGATGCAATAGATGAAAATCCCTCCACAAAGCGACGGTAGTAACCCACCGAACAAAAAAAGCTCCTAATCTCCGTGGCTGATGATGGTCTAGGCCAACTCTGCACCATCTCTATCTTCTTCGGATCCACCTGAATACCCTCGCTGGACACCACGTGCCCCAAGAATGCTACTGAACTGAGCCAAAACTCATATTTGGAGAACTTTGCATAAAGCTTCTCCTCCCTCAATCTCTGTAATGCAATCTTCAAATGCTGAGCGTGCTCCTCCTGGCTACGAGAGTACACCAGGATGTCATCAATGAATACAACGACGAATGAGTCCAAATAGGGCTGGAATACACTGTTCATCAAATGCATGAACGTTGCTAGGGCATTGGTCAGCCCAAAAGACATCACCAGGAACTAATAATGGCCATATTGGGTCCTGAAAGCTGTTTTAAGAATATCTGAATCCCGAATCTTCAGCTGGTGATAACCGGACCTCAAATCGATCCTGGAGAACACCCTCGCTCCCTGAAGCTGGTCGAATAAATCATCAATACGAGGCAAAGGATACTTGTTCTTGATTGTGACCTTGTTCAACTGCATGTAATCAATACACATTCTCATGGAACCGTCCTTCTTCTTCACAAATAGAACCGGCGCACCCCAAGGTGACACACTAGGCTGAATAAACCCCTTATCGAGGAGTTCCTGAAGTTGTTCTTTCAATTCCTTCAACTCCGCCGGTGCCATACGATACGGTGGAATAGAAATGGGCTGAGTGCCCGGCACCAAATTAATACCAAAGTCAATATCCCTGTCAGGCGGCATGCCCGGTAGGTCTGCAGGAAATACATCCGAAAAATCACGTACCACCAGAACAGAATCAATGACAGGAGTATCTGCACTAACATCCCTCACAAAATCCAAATAAGATAGGCAACCTTTCTCAACCATGCGTTGAGCCTTCAAATATGAAATTACCCTACTTGGTACATAATCTACAGAACCGCTCCACTCAACCCTCGGAATCCCCGGCATAGCCAACGTCACTGTCTTAGCGTGACAATCTAGAACAACATGACATGGAGATAACCAATCCATACCCAATATCACATCAAAGTCAACCATACTGAGCAACAATAGATCCACTCGGGTCTCCAGACCCCCAATAATCACCACACATGACCGATATACGCGGTCCACAATAATAGTATCGCCCACAGGAGTAGATACATGTACAGATGAAACTAAGGACTCACGGGGCATATCCAAAAAATGGGCGACATACGAGGAAACATATGAATACGTGGAACCAAGGTCAAATAATACTGAGGCATCTCTGTGGCAAACTGAGACAATACCTGTAATCATAGCATCTGAAGCAATAGAATCTGGTCTGGCAGGGAGAGCATAGAAACGGGCCTGACCACCCCCTGATCCGCCTCCCCTTCTAGGGCGACCCCTAGCTGACTGACCTCCACCCCGAGCTGACTAGGCGAGTGGTGAGGTAACTGGTGCTGTAGTCGGAGGCTGACTCCTCTGCTGAGATAGACCTCCATGACGACGAGGACACTGCCTCCACATATGCCCCAGCTCCCCACACTCAAAATAACTCCTTGGTGCTGGCGGCAGAAACTGAAGGGAACCCCTAGCACCGGGATGACCGGTAGAAGAACCTGGCATGGAAGAGCCCTGAATAGGTGGAGCACGGGACGAACTCTGAACTGGAAGGGCACTAAGTGATGAGTGGCCCTGATGAGAACTATGAGAACCATGGCCAGATGATGCACCCCGATGAAATGGCCGAGCTGACTGAGCATGTCTGAAATGATAACCTCTACCGTGCTGGAACTGACCCCCAAAAGGAGCACCGCTGAATTCACCCTGACCACGAGGCCTCTTGGCCTCCCTCTCAACCCTCTCCTGACCGCGAACCATCTCAATACACCGAGCAATGTCGACAACCTCATCAAAGGTAGCACCTGAAACCCGCTCCCTGGTCATGAGCAACTGTAGCTGATAAGTGAGGCCATCAATAAACCTCATGATCCTCTCTCTGTCCGTGGGAACCAACCAGATAGCATGACGGGCCAACTCGGAGAATCGCATCTCATACTGCGTCATAGACATATCACCCTGGCGGAGTCGCTCAAACTGTTTACACAGCTCCTCTCTGCGGGATCGAGGCACGAACTTCTCCAAAAAGACCACAGAGAACTGCTGCCAAGTAAGGGGTGTTGCGCCAACAGGCCTACGCCTTTCGTAAGTCTCCCACCATCTAAGTGCATCCCCAGAAAACTGAAAGGCAGTGAATAAGACCCCACAAGTCTCCAAAATACCAGCAGTACGGAGTATCCTCTGACACCTGTCCAAAAAGTCCTGAGCATACTCTCTCTGTGTGCCACTAAAAGGTAGTGGTTGAAGTCTCCCAAACCTCTCCAACCTACGCTGATCATCCTCAGGCATAGCAGGAACCACATAATCCTGAGCAACAGCAACCGGCTGGGCTGGTGGTGCCTCTGATGTCTGAAGTCCCTGAATAACCTGCTCGGGTGTGCGAGCGACAGGAGTCTGAGTGCCTCCCATGGCCTGAGAAGTGGTTGCGGCCATCGAAATAGAGACCGCCTGAGCAAGGCTAGTACACGCTGTTAGAATCTGAGTTAGGGCCTCCTGAAGGCCTGGAATCACAATAGGCACATGTGGTGCCTGAGCTGGTGCATCAACAACTGGAAGTTGGTCCTGATTTGGGACAACCGGTGGATCTGTAGGTACTGCCCCAACTGCTGTACGGGCTGCACCTCTACCCCTACCACGGCCTCTACCACGGCCTCGGCCTCTCGCGGCCCTGGCTGGTAGTACTGGAGGCTGGCCCTCCTAACCGGTAGTACGAGTCTTCCCCATCTGTGAGAGAATAAAATAACAGATGTTTAGTTAGTAGAATCAACATATTCGCACAACAAGAATTCAAGAATGCGGAGTTTCCTAAAGGTTCTGCAGCCTCTCGAAGATAAGTACAGACGTCTCCGTACCGATCCACAAGACTCTACTAAACCCGCTCATGACTAGTGAGACCTATGTAACCTAGGCTCTGATACAAATCTGTCACGACCCAAAACTAACCCCTATCGTGATGGCACCTATCGTGGAACTAGGCAAGCCGACTCATTTCTAAAACAAACCGATATTTTCATTTTAAAGATAATTTCAATGTTATTTACCATAAAAACCTTCGTAAAGGAGTTCAAATCAAAATAAAAGTGCAAAAAAGAAAAGCCCGACATCGGGGTGTCACTAGTCATGAGCATCTGCAATAATCTATCTAACAATATCAAGGCTAACTCAGCCTGGAAAATAGCTAAATACAACTAGAGGAAGATAAGAGGGAGAAGAGCAGGGGCTGCGATCGCTAAACAGCTACCTTATTATCTCCAAGAAAATCTGCAACCAGAACACTCAATAACCGCTACTGTGTCCAGCTATACCTGAATCTTCACACAAGGTGCAGGGAGTAACGTGAGTACGCCAACTCAGTAAGTAACAACAATAAATAAAGACTGAGCAGTAGTGACGAGCAATAAAGCATAACGTTCACATCAGGAAATCTCAGTAAAACACCACATGGTTTAAAAATCAAGATTTTAATCAAACATCTCGTTTAAACCCAGTTCCAGTAAAAATCATTTAAAGACATTTTTTTCAAATAATTTTTCAAACAAAGGCTCAATGCAAAAGTGAGCAAAAATGATGAAATCATAAACAGTCCCTCGGGCAAAATATCACTCATAAACAGCCCCTCGGGCAAACCTCACAGTCACTCATGCCACTCGGGCATACCTCACAATCACTCTTGCCACTAGGTCATACCTCACAATCACTTATGCCTCCCAGTCACTCAGCACTCGGCACTCGGCACTCGCACTCAGTAGGTACATGCGCTCACTAGGGGTGTGTACAGACTCCGGAGGGTCTCCTTCAGCCCAAGCGCTATAATCTGCACGGACTACTCACGTGCGATAATAATAAAATATGATGCATGCTGGCAACCCTAATCCACACTCATCCTCACAAATCAGGCCCTCGGCCTCACTCAGTCATAAACCTCTCAAGCCACTCGGGCATTTCAGTAAAACATGGCATTCGGCCCAAAACATTTATATGCATCAAAATAGAGTCATAAAAAGGAGTTATGCGGTAAACAAGTATAAACATGACTGAGTATAGATTTTCAATCGAAATCAATGAGAGGATGTTAAGAAACAGCCCCTAAGGGTCCAAACAGCATTGGCGCAAGGCCCAAACATGGCATTCAGCCCAATTTACAGAAATTCTTTCTAAAACATATAAGTATCATATGGTTTCAACAAAGTATGCAACTTTACAGTTGCTACGGGATGGACCAAGTCACAAATCCCCAACAGTGCACACCCACATGCCCGTCATCTAGCATGTGTGTCACTTCAAAATAGTAGAATGATACGAAATCCGGAGTTTCATACCCTCAGGACTAGATTTACAATCGTTACTTACCTCAAACCGGTCAAATCTCTATCCCGCAATGATCTTGCCTCTGGACTCGGCCTCCAAATGCTCCAAATCTATTCACAATCAGTATAATACCATCAATATATGCTAATGGAATGAATTCCACAAGAAAAGCTTCAAAATTAAACCAAAATCCGAAATTGGCTCAAACCCGGCCCCCGGGCCCACGTCTCGAAATCTGACAAAATTTACAAAACTAGAAAGCTCATTCACTCACGAGTCTAACCATACTAAATTCATCAAAATCCGACATCGTTTGGTCCTTCAAATGCTTAAATTACTCTCCAAAAATTCCAAGCCCTAACCCCTCTTTTCCAACAATTACCTTGATTAAAACAACGGGAAATCACCATATATACAAGTATTAGGGCTCAAGTAACTTACTTCAACGAAATCCCCTTGATTCCCTCTTCAAACCTCTCCCAAAAGCTCCAAAAACCGAGTTGAAATTGTGAAGAATGACCAAAATTCGCGAAGGGTTCTATTTATGGTTTCTGCCCAGGTTTTTCGCACCTGCGGCCATTTTCTCGCACCTGCGGTCCAAGAAGCTGCACCTACGCAACTCACTTAATCACCCAGATTCCGCACCTGCGGACCCCTTCCTCGCACCTGCGGACTCGCATCTACGGTCCCAGGTGCGCATCTGCGAAACCAGTCCAAATTTCTCATCTCCGCATCTGCGCTCAAAGCCTCGCACAAGCGGGCTCGCAGATGCGGCCAATTCTTCGCACCTACGTTCCCAGCCTTGGCCCAGCTTCTCCCGCACCTGCGCACTCCCCACGCGCACCAGCGGCCTCGCACCTGCGACCCTTTCTTCCACAGGTGCGGAAATAGCAGAAGCAGCAGCTCCAACTGCAATTTCCAACTTCAACAAATCCGTTAACCACCCGGAATCACCCCGAGGCCCTCGGGACCTCAACCAAAAATACCAAAAAGTCTTATATCAATATACCAACTTAGTCGAACCTTCGAATCACTCAAAACAACATCAAATCATCAAATTACCGTCGGATTCAAGCCTAAGAACTTCTAAATTTCCAAATTCAGCAACCGATACCAAAACCAATCAAACCACGTCCGAATGACCTCAAATTTTTCACACACGTCAAAAATGACACTACGAACCTACTCCAACTTCCAGAATTCCATTCCGACCCCGATATCAAATTTTTCACTCCGACTGAAATCGTCAAATTTCCAATTTCGCTAAGTCAAGCCTAATTCTACCACGGACCTCCAAATCATATTTCGGACGCACTCCTACGTCCAAAATCACCTAACGGAGCTAATGGAACCATCGGAATTCAAATCCGAGATCGTTTACACATAGGTCAACATCCCGGCGACTTTTCCAACTTAAGTTTCTACTTAAGAGACTAAGTATCTCAATTCACTCCCGAGTTCCTTCCGGACACGAACCAACTAACCTGATATAACATAATATAGCTGAATAACACAAAAAGAATTAGAAATGGGGAAAACGGGGCTATAACTCTCGAAACGACCGGCCGGGTCGTTACAAAAACCTTTTAAGTCTATGCTAGTAAAAGGATAAATAGCATTAATAAAAGGTGTTCCAAGTATAATTGGAGGGTATAACTGATTTTTAACCAAGAAAAAGAAGTGAGGAATGCAGACTTTATTATGACAAATATCAGTATTAGGTAATCTATACTCTATGTCTAAAGCATGTCCGGAAGCAGACTTTACCATATGAGTAGTTTTCTGAAAATATTTAGTAGGTACTAAACCTTCTTGAATGCAGCTAACATCAACTCCACTATCAATCATAGCAATATTTGTGATAGAAAAACTATTATCAATTAGAATAGTACATTTAATATACCATCTATGAGCAGAAACAATTTGCATCATTCTCAAAAACTTATCATGCTGAGAATCAATCTTAATAGGTTTTTCTTCAATATCATTTTCAGAAATACCTTTGTTTTTATCATCAGATTTCTCAGCTGGAGAATTGATTTTCTCAATCTGAGTAATCCTATGATCAAAAATTATTTGATTTTGTTTAAGAGATTTGATCTCTCTTTTTAAGTTTTCAACTTCAACTTTTAAATCATCGAAAGAAGAATTTCTTGCTGGAGTTGTACTTTTATTTAAAAGACGGTTATTAACCTCTAATAAAGAATAAGGAGCAGAATATTCAAATTCCTATTTTGAGTTTTCAAAAGGTTTTGAAGAACTTGAACTAGTACTTGCAGCCAAATTTATAATTTTTTCACGAAAATATCATCAGTAACTTGTTTTAAAAGTTCTATTATATTATCAGATGTAATAGTTTTCATGTTCAAATCTTGGAACTGAGATTGCAATTTATAAAATTCATCATCATCACAGGTACATGTATTACCTCTGCAAGCTGTATAAGTATTATCAATATTTTTATCACTATCAGATAAATCAAGTAAATCTATTTCAATTTTAGATTCTGACTCAGAATAATAATAATCAGATTCTGATCTAGAGGTGTATAACAAACCATAAACCTTATCACGTAACTCTTCGTCTAGTTCTAAGGTTTTCAACTTGTGAAGCTTACAATTTGGAGCTATATGACCAAATTTTTCACATTTATAACACTTAATATCAGCAAGATCTCGCTTAGACCTATTTTTCATAAATCTAGTAGACTTGCGATGGGCTTTTTTAGCATCACGCTCTTCTTTGGACCTATATCTTGATTTTTTTTTCTTATAAGGACTGTCTGGGTTAGGGTATCTATGATACTTGTGTTTCTTCTTCTTATGAGTAGAAGTCTCGGGTAAACCGAACTGGGTGCAAAAGTCTCCTAACTAATTTTCTCCTTAAGCTTATCCATCTTAAGTTTTCTGGATAATTTTAACTCATTGTACAAGTTTAATCCTTCTTGTGTGCATATTCCTATCAATTTTTCATAGGTATAATCTTTGTACGGAATTTCACCATAGCTACCCCTTTGAGTTTTTCTATCTCTTTCAGCAAATAAGGAGAGAAGGCCATCTATAAACTTAGCTTTCCAATGTTCATACTTATTTTCGGGTAATTCCATTACTCTACTCATAAAAGTATCTTTATACTATCTAAACTCGCTTAAGGTCCTACATCTAAGGCCATTTAGCAGAGTACGGACAGTCTCGTTCTGATTGGTAAATCTACCATTAATATGGTAAGAACAAGGGTGTAAACAACATCTTCTCTATTTTTCACTAGAGCCATGCCTAAGTTATCAACTCCTTTGTCAGTGGCTATTGCATTTATAACCATTGCCCTTTCATCAGCAGTTAAATAATTATCCCACCAGCCACGAAGCTGGCCAGTAAAACCTGAAACGATCATTTTGCAAATAGTTCTATCTGTATTTTTCATACTTTTACAGATAGTTGCATACATAAGCATTCTATGCACAAGAATAGTCAATTGTCTATCAGTCAAACCATCAAGATTCCATTCATAAATTTCGGAACCACTATAAGACGTATTAGTCTGATTCCAATCACGTTCCTCTATTAAAACATCTTGAGGAGTAGGATAATTATAATAATAAATTTGCATTCTGGGTTTATCAGCATACTTATTATTCTTTTTGGGATAACCTCTGAGTTTATTAAACTCTGACTAAACTTCATTTTTATAATCAAAAGTGGTATCTAATTTATCGGCAAAATCTTTTGATAAATTAATAGGTTTGATATTTAAACCGGATAACTTTTTATCAAGAAGTTCTTCTAAATCATTTAAAGATTTGAATTTAAAATCTTGACACTCATGGGGTCTTTGAACATGAGTACGAACAATTTGAGGTTCTGATTTGCTTCCAGACGTAGAGGCAATATCAGTTGTCTTCTTGCTAGTACTCATATCTTTTATCAAAACAGTTAATTCATCAAGTTTTTTATCAAGAGAACTGATGTGTTCACCCAAAACTTTAACATATAAACTTAAATAGTTATTTTGAGAAATCAAATTATTAATTTCTACGATGCTGACTGCAGCAACATTTTCATCAATAAATTTTTGAAATGCAGTAAATGTAATAGGTGTATTATTTGGTAAAACAAAAGGTGCTTGAGCAGGGTATATTGCTTTAGTAATATTTCCCTTCCCATCTTTATAAGATCTTTCTAAAACCTTTATATAAAGCGGTAAATAAG
Organism: Nicotiana tomentosiformis; assembly: GCF_000390325.3. NCBI lineage: Eukaryota > Viridiplantae > Streptophyta > Magnoliopsida > Solanales > Solanaceae > Nicotiana > Nicotiana tomentosiformis. The sequence continues at coordinate 109,431,798 of NC_090813.1, forward strand.
TGGTTATAAACCAAGGAACAAAATATATAATTTGATTATGTAGAGCACAAGTTTCATAAAACTCTTGAGAAATATTATTTAAATCCTCTTTACTATAAGTATTAAAAAACCAAGTTTTAAACCGGTTCCATTTATTACAAAAAATTCTTTTTGAATATATTTTCTAGCTTGTGACCCTGGACTAAAATCTATTTGGTGTGGGATCATTAAGTATCATTGGGGTTGAAATCCATTTCGGATGCAGAAGGAATATCCTTATCAGAAATATTATCACTATCCTAAACAATATTTGTTTGGAGGTTAATCTTAACCCTTTCAACTGGCTTATCACCCATTTTGGTAGAAATTATATGAAAAGATGCAGCACGATTTCTAGCTGGTCCATAGACTGGTTCAACAGGTGAAATATGTTGAATATCAGGCAACAGTCTACGATTGGTAAATGAATGTCTATTATAATTAGGACTAATAGCAAGCAAAAGTCTATTATTAGAAAATGACTGCCTATTATAAGTGAAACTATTATCATCAAATTGAATGCAAATCCTACCATCCGGATTTTGAGTAATATGAGAATATTCTGTATTACTGACAGCATTAGTAATCTGACTAGGGGATATAACCGAATCCAAAGTCCAAGTAGTTGGGAAATTAATTTCTTCCCACTTAATAGGTCTCCTCGCGGTGACCTTAGACTTTGCAAAATTAATTTTCACTAATATAGTCTAATCGTATATATCATACAATTTACATCTAGGGTTTAACGTAGATAGTAATTTAAAATAAATTCTATATGATAAACATATAAGTTCAGATCCAGGCGCATAATTATAACTATGCGTTTTCACATTTAATGTCAATGCATCAAGTATATTAACATCAGATAGAGATAATTGAAGATTGGGTTGAGTATTAAAATATATTGGACCGTAGGCCACAGTAGATTCAATAGAACCCATCAGAGACTATTTAAAATTTAGATTTTTAGCATCTCTGAGAGCAGCTAAAAACGTCTCTGGTAACCCTTTAAGGGTTAATGGCTTAAAAGCAATTTGAACCATACCAACATGCAGATAATTATATTGATTTTTATATAATTCTACATCATGCTTGTTTAACAAACGAATAGTCTGTTCAGACGAATTTAAAGCTAAAGATTGCTCAGTAGTTTTAACTAGCTGTTTTGAAGAAAGTTTATCAAACCATCCATAATCATATATTGTTCTAATAGGGACTTTAGGAATTGTCCATTTGTTTAACAAATCAAGGTTTTGAAGTATATCTACCTCTTCAAGTCTAGTATTTTTCATACTAGTTTCTCCTAAATTCATAATGAGAATAACATATCTATGTCGAATACTTCAGATCTATCTCATATATACCATGAAAGTTCCTAGGCTCTGATACCATTTTAACAGTAGATAGACTGTTTCAACAGTAGAAACACTGTTTTATACAGTAAAAACAATGTACAAGGCTCTGATGATGATAATAATAATAATAATAATAATAATAATTCCCTTCTCTCTTCCATTTTCAATCTTTCAGTGTGTTTGTTTCTGTCGTTGTTTGTGCCATCATCTACCAAATACCTATATTTAATATTCAATATATCCTAACATAATACATGTCGCCATCATCTAACATAATACATGTCTCCTTGATTTGTATACATCTAACTTAACAAACTTATACTTTCAGATTATATCCTGTTCACTTTCATGTTGTGTCACCTTTATTGCAGTAACTATATAGTATAATTATTCACAGTTTTCTCTTCTTGGGCGACTCATGCAATTTAGAAAGTTGAGGCTTTCAATTGTCAAACACGTGTAGTTCTCTTGTAACTTTACTATGAATATTACAGGATAAGTTTCAGTTTTCGTTCAAGTTGAATTTACTAGTAGATGATAATCAGTTAACTCATTTAGGATTAATCTGTTATGCATTTTCTATTCTAGAAGCAAAAGTCGTACTTTATTCGCATTCAACGAAATGAGTTAACTAATAGCTGTTTTTCTGTCAACTTGTAGGGTGGCTGTGAGATATTGAAGGAACATTCAATCGATGTTAAAGAAAATAAATATAAAACTAATTGACGGATAAGTTTCTGCTGCATTGTGGTCAATATTGAAAAGTATAAATAAAAAAAATTATAATACGCCGGAAAATTTTGAAGTACTTAAGCGCTATTAAAAAAGTTGATGTGCACTAATTATATTATTTTGTGTGAAGACGAGGTCTATTAATGGAATAGATATCAATTAGATATGATAATAAGTGTACGAGTCATATTATAAGTGATGTGGGGTCTAGGGAGAGCCCTCAGTGCAAGTAAAGTTGAGAATTTCATGATAGACTAAAGTTGCAAATGAGTACGCACAAAACCAAACTTTGGACGAGCATATATACATATATATAAGGAGATATGTGGTGTATAACCTATCAAATTAAAGGTATTTGAGTATAGTTTCTAACGCTTCAAACCGTTTGTCATTTGGACATTCCTACAAGAAGTTATGACCAAATTACCAAATGCTGGCGTAGGAGCCTGCGGATGCGAAGCATCCGAGGCCGCGTCCGAAAGAGAGGCTGGCAGTGAAGTGCTGCCATAGCGTCCAGGTCCGCATCCGAACTTTAAAGAGGAGTGAAGTGGGGATGCGAAGCATCCAGGGCTGCATCCGAAACCCAGAAATCTGGGCCTATAAATACAAGGTCGGGTAAAGAGGGTATTTTGTGTATTTGGGGGTTAGGGTTCTTGAAGTGAAGGGGCGATTTTGAGCTCAAGTCAAGTCCAATCAACCAAGGTAAGTTGTTAATGATGTTTTGGGTTGATTATCACTCAATATACATGAGTTCTAACATCATTTTTTACTTCCAAATACAGATTTCATCATCAAATCCTCAAGAACACGAAAATCACCAAAGTTGTGATTTTTCAAGATTGATCTACTAGAGGTAATTCTAATGCTTCAAACTCGTTTATTATGAGTAGTTAGAAGTATTTGAAGCATTTATTACAAGTTTTAATGGTTGAAAGATTGGATTATAAAACTCTAGTTTATGGCATGAATAGTACTTTTGAGAAAATAAGAGAGAAGGTGAATGGTAATCTTGGCGATGAAATTTATGAATACAATGAACCTATGGGATTTGTTACTAAATTGGTCCCAATGGATGTTGATATTGTAGATTGAAGTTGTTTAGTATAGTATATCGTTGTATTATCATTAAGGGGTGAATTTCAGTTTCGGATCGTTGGCATTGAATTGAGGAGACAAGAGGGCATTCAGAGGTGGATACGCACGGAGTGAAAATTTCCTGAGTATTGATTAGCTTGCTCAACGTTGGGTTCATCTTGTTGAGGTAAGTAACAGTTTTAACTCTGGCTTTGAGGGGTGATACCCACGCTAAGTGACGGGTGTGTGGGTGTGCACCACGAGAGATTGAGACTTGGTCCGTCCCGTGAGGCTGTGAGGTCTAATGGCTATTATCTGTGGTTATGTGTTTATTATTGTTGAACTTGTTTATCTTCATGTTAGAGATCATGCTTAGGCTTTATTCATGCTCACATTATTTGTACTCAATCCTAGAAATGATTGTACATGTTTACCTCAGTCTCTATTATTTGCTAATATGCGGTGATACTTGATGTGGGCTGTGTTCCCTTATTTGTTGGTGATGATGAGGCTAGTGAGGTACATGATTGAGTGAGGCCGAGGGCCTGGTTGTGAGGATATTAATACCATAGCGCGTGAGTTATCCACGTAACACGTGAGTTGACCGTGCGGGTCCAGGTATTTATACCATAGCGGTGAGTTGTCCGTGTAGCACGTGAGTTGACCGTGCGGATGCAGGTATTGATATTGATTGAGTGAGTCTGAGGGCCTGGTTGTGAGGATATTAATACCATAGCGCGTGAGTTGTCCGCGTAGCACGTGAGTTGACCGTGCGGGTCCAGGTATTTATACCATAGCGCGTGAGTTGTCCGCGTAGCATGTGAGTTGACCGTGCGGGTCCAGGTATTTATACCATAGCGCGTGAGTTGTCTGCGTAGCACGTGAGTTGACCGTGCGAATCCAGGTATTGATATTGATTGAGTGAGGCCGAGGGCCTGGTTGTGAGGATATTGATACCATAGCGCGTGAGTTGTCCGCGTAGCACGTGAGTTGACCGTGCGGGTCCAGGTATTGATACCATAGCGCGTGAGTTGTCCGCGTAGCACGTGAGTTGACCGTGCGGATCCAGGTATTGATATGATGGCACGTGAGTTGTCCGTGCTTAGCGCTTGGGCTTTGGGAGCCCCTCCGGAGTCTGTACACACCCCCAGTGAGCGCAGAGTGTTGAGTGTTTTGAGTATTGAGTGTTGAGTGCGAGTGATGAGTGATAGAGTGACACTGCTGTGAGGTTGTATTTATTTGTGTTGTTGCTGCATTTATCTGTTAAACTTCTTTGTGGAATTTAAAGAGTTATGGAATTTACCTATTTATTTCTGCTTAGTTTTAAATTGTGAAAATAAATAATTGGACTGTTTTACTTAGCTCGTCACTATTGCTCAGTTCCTTAGTTATTTCTGTTACTTGCTGAGGTGGTTGTACTCATGCTACACCCTGCACTTTATGTGCAGATTCAGGTGAGCTAGAGCGCGGCGATCGTTAAGTTCAGGCCGGGTATCTGTGGAGACTGCAAGGTAGCTGCTAGCGTCCGCAGGACCTTGTTACTCCTTTTATCATTTCTTCTTTTGGATAGTTAGACAGTTTATATATCTTAGTTTATAGTTTTAAACGCTCATGACTTAGTGACACCCCGATGTTTGGGGCTCGTTTTCGTATTTTCTATATTATATTTAGAGTTGATTTAGTTTATGAGAAATTCAAATATTGAAATGTTTTATTAAATTCTTATAATCGGTTTAGTAGAAATATTTTAGAAAGTAGTCTTGCCTTGTAACACGATAGGCGCCATCACGACCATGGTTAGATTTTGGGTCGTGACAAGTTGGTATCAGAGCTTTAGGTTACATAGGTCTCACGAGTCATGAGCGGGTTTAGTAGAGTCTTACGGATCGGTACGGAGACGTCTGTACTTATCTTCGAGAGGTTGCAGAACCTTTTGGAAAACTTCACATTCTTGAATTCTTTTCGTGCGTTATTGATTCAGCTTGAAGTGTAACTATTTGAATTCCTTCCACGCATTTGTATGCGAACATGAGCGCTCGGTATCAGTTGAGCATCGACGGCTTGTGATTCCCTGGATGAGGTGTGAGATGTAATTTCTGTGCATTGACGTTGGGCCAGTCTGGAGGACATGAGGCCGGTTTTTTACTATAGCTTGAGCACTGAGGTGTTGATTGTGTGAGAGCGTACTTGTGGTACTTTGAGGGATATTTAAGAGAGTATTCAGTAGCTTATGAGCCTTACGGCGGTGTGATTTTATGCTTGGGTCTCGTGTGGTGAGTCTGGGTTGAGGATTATGGCATTATGGCGGGGCAAAGTATCAATTTGAAGGTAATTCAGAAGGGACTCGGGTAGATAGGACAACTTGGTAGTAGGTTGGATCGGCATAGTAATATGTATGATTAGTTCTTTGGGTGTGTATGAGGTAATGAGTTCTATAGGTATTTTGTGGCAATGTCCTTGGGTTTTTGGTGGCCTGTGTAGCTTGGTTGAGTTAGAAGGATTCAGTCCTGACGGATTGGTTTTGAGCCATTGGGGTTCTCTGGCAGGTGGACGACCCAGTTACAGGGGAAACTTTGCCAAAATGTTTACGAATTTGTAAAGAAAGCCAAATTTTAAGGGCCATAAGTAAGTTGAAATTTTGGAAAGGAAGTATGAGATTGATGTAGTCATGATTTCCTATGGATAATGGTTGGAGGTATAAGGATAACTCTATTCTTAGAAGTGACTTTTGAAACATTCGAGGACGAATGTTCTTAAGTGGGGGAGAATGTAACACCCCGGAAAATTTTGAAGTACTTAAGCGCTATTTAAAAAGTTGATGTGCATTAATTATATTATTTTGTGTGAAGACGAGGTCTATTAATGGAATGGATATCAATTAGATATGATAATAAGTATAAGAATCATATTATAAGTGATGTGGGGTCTAGGGAGAGCCCTCAGTGTAAGTCAAGTTGAGAATTTCATGATAGACTAAAGTTGCAAATGAGTAAGCACAAGACCAAACTTTGGACGAGCATATATACATATATATAATGAGTTATGTGGTGTATGACCTATCAAATTAAAGGTATTTGAGATAGTTTCTAACGCTTGAAACCGTTTGTCATTTGTACATTCCTACAAGAATTTATGACCAAATTACCAAAGGCTGGCGTAGGAGCCTGAGGATGCGAAGCATCCGAGGCCGCGTCCGAAAGAGAGGCTGGCAGTGAAGTGCTGCCATAGCATCTAGGTCCGTATCCGAACTTCAAAGAGGAGTGAAGTGGGGATGCGAAGCATCCAGGGCTGCATCCGAAACCCAGAAATCTGGGCCTATAAATACAAGGTCGGGTAAAGAGGGTATTTTGTGTATTTGGGGGTTAGGGTTCTTGAAGTGAAGGGGCGATTTTGAGCTTAAGTCAAGTCCAATCAACCAAGGTAAGTTGTTAATGATGTTTTGGGTTGATTATCACTCAATATACATGAGTTCTAACATCATTTTTTACATCCAAATACAAGATTTCATCATCAAATCCTCAAGAACACGAAAATCACCAAAGTTGTGATTTTTCAAGATTGATCTACTAGAGGTAATTCCAATGCTTCAAACTCGTTTATTATGAGTAGTTAGAAGTATTTGAAGCATTTATTACAAGTTTTAATGGTTGAAAGATTGGATTATAAAACTCTAGTTCATGGCATGAATAGTACTTTTGAGAAAATAAGAGAGAAGGTGAATGGTAATCTTGGCGATGAAATTTATGAATACAATGAACCTATGGGATTTGTTACTAAATTGGTCCCAATGGATGTTGATATTGTAGATTGAAGTTGTTTAGTATAGTATATCGTTGTATTATCATTAAGGGGTGAATTTCAGTTTCGGATCGTTGGCATTGAATTGAGGAGACAAGAGGGCATTCAGAGGTGGATACGCACGGAGTGAAAATTTCCTGAGTATTGATTAGCTTGCTCAACGTTGGGTTCATCTTGTTGAGGTAAGTAACAGTTTTAACTCTGGCTTTGAGGGGTGATACCCACGCTAAATGACGGGTGTGTGGGTGTACACCACGAGAGATTGAGACTTGGTCCGTCCCGTGAGGCTGTGAGGTCTAATGGCTATTATCTGTGGTTATGTGTTTATTATTGTTGAACTTGTTTGTCTTCATGTTAGAGATCATGCTTAGGCTTTATTCATGCTCACATTATTTGTACTCAATCCTAGAAATGATTGTACATGCTTACCTCAGTCTCTATTATTTGCTAATATGCGGTGATACTTGATGTGGGCTGTGTTCCCTTATTTGTTGGTGATGATGAGGCTAGTGAGGTACATGATTGAGTGAGGCCGAGGGCCTGGTTGTGAGGATATTAATACCACAGCGCATGAGTTATCCGCGTAACACGTGAGTTGACCGTGCGGGTCTAGGTATTTATACCATAGCGCGTGAGTTGTCCGTGTAGCACGTGAGTTGACCGTGCGGATGCAGGTATTGATATTGATTGAGTGAGTCCGAGGGCCTGGTTGTGAGGATATTAATACCATAGCGCGTGAGTTGTCCGCGTAGCACGTGAGTTGACCGTGCGGGTCCAGGTATTTATACCATAGCGCGTGAGTTGTCAGCGTAGCACGTGAGTTGACCATCCGGGTCCAGGTATTTATACCATAGCACGTGAGTTGTCTGCGTAGCACGTGAGTTGACCGTGCGAATTCAGGTATTGATATTGATTGAGTGAGGCCGAGGGCCTGGTTGAGAGGATATTAATACCATAGCGCGTGAGTTGTCCTGTAGCACGAGAGTTGACCGTGCGGGTCCAGGTATTGATACCATAGCGCGTGAGTTGTCCGCGTAGCACGTGAGTTGACCGTGCGGATCCAGGTATTGATATGATGGCACGTGAGTTGTCTGTGCTTAGCGCTTGGGCTTTGGGAGCCCCTCCGGAGTCTGTACACACCCCCAGTGAGCGCAGAGTGTTGAGTGTTTTGAGTATTGAGTGCTTAGTGCGAGTGATGAGTGATAGAGTGACACTGCTGTGAGGTTGTATTTATTTGTGTTGTTGCTGCATTTATCTGTTAAACTTCTTTGTGGAATTTACAGAGTTATGGAATTTACCTATTTATTTCTGCTTAGTTTTAAATTGTGAAAATAAATAATTGGACTGTTTTACTTAGCTCGTCACTATTGCTCAGTTCCTTAGTTATTTCTGTTACTTGCTGAGGTGGTTGTACTCATGCTACACCCTGCACTTTATGTGCAGATTCAGGTGAGCTAGAGCGCGGCGATCGTTAAGTTCAGGCCGGGTATCTGTGGAGATTGCAAGGTAGCTGCTAGCGTCCGCAGGACCTTGTTACTCCTTTTATCATTTCTTCTTTTGGATAGTTAGACAGTTTATATATCTTAGTTTATAGTTTTAAACGCTCATGACTTAGTGATACCCCGATGTTTGGGGCTCGTTTTCGTATTTTCTATATTATATTTAGAGTTGATTTAGTTTATGAGAAATTCAAATATTGAAATGTTTTATTAAATTCTTATAATCGGTTTAGTAGAAATATTTTAGAAAGTAGTCTTGCCTTGTAACACGATAGGCGCCATCACGACCATGGTTAGATTTTGGATCGTGACAAGTTGGTATCAGAGCTTTAGGTTACATAGGTCTCACGAGTCATGAGCGGGTTTAGTAGAGTCTTACGGATCGGTACGGAGACGTCTGTACTTATCTTCGAGAGGTTGCAGAACCTTTTGGAAAACTTCACATTCTTGAATTCTTTTCGTGCGTTATTGATTCAGCTTGAAGTGTAACTATTTGAATTCCTTCCACGCATTTGTATGCGAACATGAGCGCTCGGTATCAGTTGAGCATCGACGGCTTGTGATTCCCTGGATGAGGTGCGAGATGTAATTTCTGTGCATTGACGTTGGGCCAGTCTGGAGGACATGAGGCCGGTTTTTTACTGTAGCTTGAGCACTGAGGTGTTGATTGTGTGAGAGCGTACTTGTGGTACTTTGAGGGATATTTAAGAGAGTATTCAGCAGCTTATGAGCCTTAGGGCGGTGTGATTTTATGCTTGGGTCTCGTGTGGTGAGTCTGGGTTGAGGATTATGGCGTTATGGCGGGGCAAAGTATCAATTTGAAGGTAATTCAGAAGGGACTCGGGTAGATAGGACAACTTGGTAGTAGGTTGGATCGGCATAGTAATATGTATGATTAGTTCTTTGGGTGTGTATGAGGTAATGAGTTCTATAGGTGTTTTGTGGCAATGTCCTTGGGTTTTTGGTGGCCTGTGTAGCTTGGTTGAGTTAGAAGGATTCAGTCCTGACGGATTGGTTTTGAGCCATTGGGGTTCTCTGGCAGGTGGACGACCCAGTTACAGGGGAAACTCTGCCAAAATGTTTACGAATTTGTAAAGAAAGCCAAATTTTAAGGGCCATAAGTAAGTTAAAATTTTGGAAAGGAAGTATGAGATTGATGTAGTCATGATTTCCTATGTATAATGGTTGGAGGTATAAGGATAACTCTATTCTTAGAAGTGACTTTTGAAACATTCGAGGACGAATGTTCTTAAGTGGGGGAGAATGTAACACCCCGGAAAATTTTGAAGTACTTAAGCGCTATTTAAAAAGTTGATGTGCATTAATTATATTATTTTGTGTGAAGACGAAGTCTATTAATGGAATGAATATCAATTAGATATGATAATAAGTATACGAGTCATATTATAAGTGATGTGGGGTCTAGGGAGAGCCCTCAGTTTAAGTCAAGTTGAGAATTTCATGATAGACTAAAGTTGCAAATGAGTACGCACAAGACTAAAATTTGGACGAGCATATATACATATATATAATGATTTATGTGGTGTATGACCTATCAAATTAAAGGTATTTGAGTATAGTTTCTAACGCTTCAAACCGTTTGTCATTTGGACATTCCTACAAGAAGTTATGACCAAATTACCAAAGGCTGGCGTAGGAGCCTGCGGATGCGAAGCATCCGAGGCCGCGTCCGAAAGAGAGGCTGGCAGTGAAGTGATGCCATAGCGTCCAGGTCCGCATCCGAACTTCAAAGAGGAGTGAAGTGGGGATGCGAAGCATCCAGGGCCGCATCCAAAACCCAGAAATCTAGGCCTATAAATACAAGGTCGGGTAAAGAGTGTATTTTGTGTATTTGGGGGTTAGGGTTCTTGAAGTGAAGGGGCGATTTTGAGCTCAAGTCAAGTCCAATCAACCAAGGTAAGTTGTTAATGATGTTTTGGGTTGATTATCACTCAATACACATGAGTTCTAACATCATTTTGTACATCCAAATTAAAGATTTCATCATCAAATCCTCAAGAGCACGAAAATCACCAAAGTTGTGATTTTTCAAGATTGATCTACTAGAGGTAATTCCAATGCTTCAAACTCGTTTATTATGAGTAGTTAGAAGTATTTGAAGCATTTATTACAAGTTTTAATGGTTGAAAGATTGGATTATAAAACTCTAGTTCATGGCATGAATAGTACTTTTGAGAAAATAAGAGAGAAGGTGAATGGTAATCTTGGCGATGAAATTTATGAATACAATAAACCTATGGGATTTGTTACTAAATTGGTCCCAATGGATGTTGATATTGTAGATTGAAGTTGTTTAGTATAGTATATCGTTGTATTATCATTAAGGGGTGAATTTCAGTTTCGGATCGTTGGCATTGAATTGAGGAGACAAGAGGGCATTCAGAGGTGGATACGCACGGAGTGAAAATTTCCTGAGTATTGATTAGCTTGCTCAACGTTGGGTTCATCTTGTTGAGGTAAGTAACAGTTTTAACTCTGGCTTTGAGGGGTGATACCCACGCTAAATGACGGGTGTGTGGGTGTACACCACGAGAGATTGAGACTTGGTCCGTCCCGTGAGGCTGTGAGGTCTAATGGCTATTATCTGTGGTTATGTGTTTATTATTGTTGAACTTGTTTGTCTTCATGTTAGAGATCATGCTTAGGCTTTATTCATGCTCACATTATTTGTACTCAATCCTAGAAATGATTGTACATGCTTACCTCAGTCTCTATTATTTGCTAATATGCGGTGATACTTGATGTGGGCTGTGTTCCCTTATTTGTTGGTGATGATGAGGCTAGTGAGGTACATGATTGAGTGAGGCCGAGGGCCTGGTTGTGAGGATATTAATACCACAGCGCATGAGTTATCCGCGTAACACGTGAGTTGACCGTGCGGGTCTAGGTATTTATACCATAGCGCGTGAGTTGTCCGTGTAGCACGTGAGTTGACCGTGCGGATGCAGGTATTGATATTGATTGAGTGAGTCCGAGGGCCTGGTTGTGAGGATATTAATACCATAGCGCGTGAGTTGTCCGCGTAGCACGTGAGTTGACCGTGCGGGTCCAGGTATTTATACCATAGCGCGTGAGTTGTCAGCGTAGCACGTGAGTTGACCGTCCGGGTCCAGGTATTTATACCATAGCACGTGAGTTGTCTGCGTAGCACGTGAGTTGACCGTGCGAATTCAGGTATTGATATTGATTGAGTGAGGCCGAGGGCCTGGTTGAGAGGATATTAATACCATAGCGCGTGAGTTGTCCTGTAGCACGTGAGTTGACCGTGCGGGTCCAGGTATTGATACCATAGCGCGTGAGTTGTCCGCGTAGCACGTGAGTTGACCGTGCGGATCCAGGTATTGATATGATGGCACGTGAGTTGTCCGTGCTTAGCGCTTGGGCTTTGGGAGCCCCTCCGGAGTCTGTACACACCGCCAGTGAGCGCAGAGTGTTGAGTGTTTTGAGTATTGAGTGCTTAGTGCGAGTGATGAGTGATAGAGTGACACTGCTGTGAGGTTGTATTTATTTGTGTTGTTGCTGCATTTATCTGTTAAACTTCTTTGTGGAATTTACAGAGTTATGGAATTTACCTATTTATTTCTGCTTAGTTTTAAATTGTGAAAATAAATAATTGGACTGTTTTACTTAGCTCGTCACTATTGCTCAGTTCCTTAGTTATTTCTGTTACTTGCTGAGGTGGTTGTACTCATGCTACACCCTGCACTTTATGTGCAGATTCAGGTGAGCTAGAGCGCGGCGATCGTTAAGTTCAGGCCGGGTATCTGTGGAGATTGCAAGGTAGCTGCTAGCGTCCGCAGGACCTTGTTACTCCTTTTATCATTTCTTCTTTTGGATAGTTAGACAGTTTATATATCTTAGTTTATAGTTTTAAACGCTCATGACTTAGTGATACCCCGATGTTTGGGGCTCGTTTTCGTATTTTCTATATTATATTTAGAGTTGATTTAGTTTATGAGAAATTCAAATATTGAAATGTTTTATTAAATTCTTATAATCGGTTTAGTAGAAATATTTTAGAAAGTAGTCTTGCCTTGTAACACGATAGGCGCCATCACGACCATGGTTAGATTTTGGATCGTGACAAGTTGGTATCAGAGCTTTAGGTTACATAGGTCTCACGAGTCATGAGCGGGTTTAGTAGAGTCTTACGGATCGGTACGGAGACGTCTGTACTTATCTTCGAGAGGTTGCAGAACCTTTTGGAAAACTTCACATTCTTGAATTCTTTTCGTGCGTTATTGATTCAGCTTGAAGTGTAACTATTTGAATTCCTTCCACGCATTTGTATGCGAACATGAGCGCTCGGTATCAGTTGAGCATCGACGGCTTGTGATTCCCTGGATGAGGTGCGAGATGTAATTTCTGTGCATTGACGTTGGGCCAGTCTGGAGGACATGAGGCCGGTTTTTTACTGTAGCTTGAGCACTGAGGTGTTGATTGTGTGAGAGCGTACTTGTGGTACTTTGAGGGATATTTAAGAGAGTATTCAGCAGCTTATGAGCCTTAGGGCGGTGTGATTTTATGCTTGGGTCTCGTGTGGTGAGTCTGGGTTGAGGATTATGGCGTTATGGCGGGGCAAAGTATCAATTTGAAGGTAATTCAGAAGGGACTCGGGTAGATAGGACAACTTGGTAGTAGGTTGGATCGGCATAGTAATATGTATGATTAGTTCTTTGGGTGTGTATGAGGTAATGAGTTCTATAGGTGTTTTGTGGCAATGTCCTTGGGTTTTTGGTGGCCTGTGTAGCTTGGTTGAGTTAGAAGGATTCAGTCCTGACGGATTGGTTTTGAGCCATTGGGGTTCTCTGGCAGGTGGACGACCCAGTTACAGGGGAAACTCTGCCAAAATGTTTACGAATTTGTAAAGAAAGCCAAATTTTAAGGGCCATAAGTAAGTTAAAATTTTGGAAAGGAAGTATGAGATTGATGTAGTCATGATTTCCTATGTATAATGGTTGGAGGTATAAGGATAACTCTATTCTTAGAAGTGACTTTTGAAACATTCGAGGACGAATGTTCTTAAGTGGGGGAGAATGTAACACCCCGGAAAATTTTGAAGTACTTAAGCGCTATTTAAAAAGTTGATGTGCATTAATTATATTATTTTGTGTGAAGACGAGGTCTATTAATGGAATGAATATCAATTAGATATGATAATAAGTATACGAGTCATATTATAAGTGATGTGGGGTCTAGGGAGAGCCCTCAGTTTAAGTCAAGTTGAGAATTTCATGATAGACTAAAGTTGCAAATGAGTACGCACAAGACTAAAATTTGGACGAGCATATATACATATATATAATGATTTATGTGGTGTATGACCTATCAAATTAAAGGTATTTGAGTATAGTTTCTAACGCTTCAAACCGTTTGTCATTTGGACATTCCTACAAGAAGTTATGACCAAATTACCAAAGGCTGGCGTAGGAGCCTGCGGATGCGAAGCATCCGAGGCCGCGTCCGAAAGAGAGGCTGGCAGTGAAGTGATGCCATAGCGTCCAGGTCCGCATCCGAACTTCAAAGAGGAGTGAAGTGGGGATGCGAAGCATCCAGGGCCGCATCCAAAACCCAAAAATCTAGGCCTATAAATACAAGGTCGGGTAAAGAGTGTATTTTGTGTATTTGGGGGTTAGGGTTCTTGAAGTGAAGGGGCGATTTTGAGCTCAAGTCAAGTCCAATCAACCAAGGTAAGTTGTTAATGATGTTTTGGGTTGATTATCACTCAATACACATGAGTTCTAACATCATTTTGTACATCCAAATACAAGATTTCATCATCAAATCCTCAAGAGCACGAAAATCACCAAAGTTGTGATTTTTCAAGATTGATCTACTAGAGGTAATTCCAATGCTTCAAACTCGTTTATTATGAGTAGTTAGAAGTATTTGAAGCATTTATTACAAGTTTTAATGGTTGAAAGATTGGATTATAAAACTCTAGTTCATGGCATGAATAGTACTTTTGAGAAAATAAGAGAGAAGGTGAATGGTAATCTTGGCGATGAAATTTATGAATACAATGAACCTATGGGATTTGTTACTAAATTGGTCCCAATGGATGTTGATATTGTAGATTGAAGTTGTTTAGTATAGTATATCGTTGTATTATCATTAAGGGGTGAATTTCAGTTTCGGATCATTGGCATTGAATTGAGGAGACAAGAGGGCATTCAGAGGTGGATACGCACGGAGTGGAAATTTCCTGAGTATTGATTAGCTTGCTCAACGTTGGGTTCATCTTGTTGAGGTAAGTAACAGTTTTAACTCTGGCTTTGAGGGGTGATACCCACGCTAGGTGACGGGTGTGTGGGTGTGCACCACGAGGGATTGAGTCTTGGTCCGTCCCGTGAGGCTGTGAGGTCTAATGGCTATTATCTGTTTGTCTTCATGTTAGAGATCATGCTCATATTATTTGAACTCAATCCTAGAAATGATTGTACATGTTTACCTCAGTCTCTATTATTTGCTAATATGCGGTGATACTTGATGTGGGCTGTGTTCCCTTATTTGTTGGTGATGATGAGGCTAGTGAGGTTCATGATTGAGTGAGGCCGAGGGCCTGGTTGTGAGGATATTAATACCATAGCGCGTGAGTTGTCCGCGTAGCACGTGAGTTGACCGTGCGGGTCCAGGTATTTATACCATAGCGCGTGAGTTGTCCGCGTAGCACGTGAGTTGACCGTGCGGATGCAGGTATTGATATTGATTGAGTGAGTCCGAGGGCCTGGTTGTGAGGATATTAATACCATAGCGCATGAGTTGTCCGCGTAGCACGTGAGTTGACCGTGCGGGTCCAGGTATTTATACCATAGCGCGTGAGTTGTCCGCGTAGCACGTGAGTTGACCGTGCGGGTCCAGGTATTTATACCATAGCGCGTGAGTTGTCTGCGTAGCACGTGAGTTGACCGTGCGAATCCAGGTATTGATATTGATTGAGTGAGGCCGAGGGCCTGGTTGTGAGGATATTGATACCATAGCGCGTGAGTTATCCCGTAGCACGTGAGTTGACCGTGCGGGTCCAGGTATTGATACCATAGCGCGTGAGTTGTCCGCGTAGCATGTGAGTTGATCGTGCGGATCCAGGTATTGATATGATGGCACGTGAGTTGTCCGTGCTTAGCGCTTGGGCTTTGGGAGCCCCTCCGGAGTCTGTACACACCCCCAGTGAGCGCAGAGTGTTGAGCGTTTTGAGTATTGAGTGCTGTGTGCGAGTGATGAGTGATGGAGTGACACTGCTGTGAGGTTGTATTTATTTGTGTTGTTGCTGCATTTATCTGTTAAACTTCTTTGTGGAATTTACAGAGTTATGGAATTTACCTATTTATTTCTTCTTAGTTTTAAATTGTGAAAATAAATAATTGGACTGTTTTACTTAGCTCGTCACTATTGCTCAGTTCCTTAGTTATTTCTGTTACTTGCTGAGGTGGTTGTACTCATGCTATACCCTGCACTTTATGTGCAGATTCAGGTTAGCTAGAGCGCGGCGATTGTTGAGTTCAGGCCGGGTATCTGTGGAGATTGCAAGGTAGCTGCTAGCGTCCGCAGGACCTTGTTACTCCTTTTATCATTTCTTCTTTTGGATAGTTAGACAGTTTATATATCTTAGTTTATAGTTTTAGACGCTCATGACTTAATGACACCCCGATGTTTGGGGCTCGTTTCCGTATTTTCTATATTATATTTAGAGTTGATTTAGTTTATGAGAAATTCAAATATTGAAATGTTTTATTAAATTCTTATAATCGGTTTAGTAGAAATATTTTGGAAAGTAGGCTTGTCTTGTAACACGATAGGCGCCATCACGACCATGGTTAGATTTTGGGTCGTGACAAAAATACATTAGCGCCCAGGCACATAATAGTTGTAATATTTTTTATGGAGAAAGAAGAGTTGAAAGAAACAGAAATTGAGAGCATTACATGGTAATTTGCTGGAGAAAACTTTGCCAGAGCCATGAGGATGAGACGAGCACATGAGAGATGCCCTACTCTTTGGTATATAGGATTGAGGCAGTAATACCGGTCGAGGTCGGAGAACCCAACCTAAGGTACTCCCACGACATGAGCAACGACGAGAGAAGAATGCAGGAACTCGACGAAATTGACGAACAAAGAGACATGGCCTACATAAGAATGGTCGCCCAAAAACAACAAGCAAAGCGTTATTACAACAAGAAAGCGAAGATCCAGCCGCTTAAAGTCGGGGATTACGTACTGAAAGCCAAAACTCAAGCGAGCAAAGATCCCCGAGAAGGCAAGCTAGGAACAAACTGGGATGGTCCGTACAAAATCACAGCCAAAGCGAACAAGGATTCATTCCAACTAGAGACAATGGAAGGAAAACTACTACCAAACAACTAGAATATCAACCACCTCAAATACTTCGACTTTTGAGATAAAAAGCGTCCCCCAAGTCGTACTCTTTTTCCTTCACTTGAGTTTTGTCCCATTTGGATTTTCTCAAGGAGGTTTTTAACGAGGCGATGAAGGGAACACTTCGGGTTGAAGTACGCAAAAGTAGAGTCGTGGTTACTATTTCATTGCTCAACCTCTCAATACTCTCCATGTCAACCAATGAAGGGACTAGATAGACTGGGACTAGGACTGGAACGCCAGCCAACACCCAAAAATCTGTAAATTTCTCCAATTATGTAATCAAAGCAATAATGTCAAAGCAATAAGAAACTTATGCTTATTAGCACACCTTTTTCGTGTTAAGGTTATGTTCGACCTACCGGCTCTCGGCCACGATTTAATGAAAGGTTATGTTCGACCCCGCTCGAACAAACACCTACCGGACCTCGGCCGCAATTTAACAAAAGGTTATGTTCGACTAAACTCGAACAAACACCTACCGACCTCAGCTGTGATTTAATGAAAGGTTTTGTTCAACTAAGCTCGAACAAACACCTACCGGCCCTCGGCCATAAATTTAACGGATATGTTCGACTAAGCTCGAACAAACACCTACCAGCCCTCGGTCGCGATTTAACGAAATGTTATGTTCGACTAAGCTCGAACAAACACCTACCGGCCCTCAGCTGTGATCCAATGAAAGGTTATGTTCGACCAAGCTCGAACAAACATCTATCGTCCTTTGGCTACATTTTAACGAAATGTTATGTTCGACCAAGATCGAACAAACACCTACCGGCCTCAGACCGTGATGTAACGAAAGGTTATGTTCGACTAAGCTCGAACAAACACCTACCGGCCCGCAGCCGCAATTTAACGAAAGATTATGTTCGACCTCGCTCGAACAAACATCTACCGGCCCTCGACCACATCCCAACAAAGAAACAAAAATATACACAAGTACAGAAAATAAACCACAAGAAGAGAAGAAGATGCAAGGAACAACTTTATTTCATATACCCAAAACTGTTTACAATAGGCTCGTGAAGATGACGGCAAAAAATACACAAAAAATCAAAATAAAAAACTACTGGTCACCACCATTACGGCCTTCAACATCCTCGCCAACTTGGCCCTCAACAACGTCAACACCCTGACCATCAATACCCTTGCTATCGCTACCTTTGCCCTCAAGATATGCGGCATCATACCAGGAATTCTCCTCGAGCCGGTCTACACCCTCGTCCCTCTCGTCCTCACCGGCCTCAGGCATAACTGGATCATACCCACAAGAGACTCGAGCTTTACGAACCTTAACACAAACATCTTTGAGGGCAGCCTAAAAATGGATCCCCTCGCATGCAAATCTTGAAAGACATCTAATTGAGTCTCGGCATGAATCCACTCCTCATATAACTCCCGAAGAACATTAGGAAAATCTGAAGTACAGGAAGAGGATGGTTGTGCCAGTAATCGGACCTTCTCGGCCTCCAGAGTAGCAACTCGATCGTAGAGGCCAGAAGTTTCTTTCTCCAACTCTCAAATCCTCTTATCGAGCGCTCTTCTTTAAGCCTGGCCATTGTTAAGTCATTTTCTCACTCGAAATGGAGAGTCCGGATCACCACCTCAAGAGACTCCACCTTCATCAAAGCCTCTGACCGAGCGGACTCCACCTTCTGTAGCTCCTCCATCTTCTCGAAGACCTCGCCACTAAGAGCCTCTACCCTAAATTGACACTCCTCAAGCTGGGCTCGCAGCAAAAACACCCAAGCTTGGAGATCACTACACTAGGATTCGACCCTCTTGCTGAGCTTGAGCTCTTCCTCATTGCTCCTCAACATATGCTCCACGACGCTGCACTTCCCCACCATCTGCACTAGCTCTTCATCTCTGGCCTTCAAGTCATCCCTCAGTTGGCGCACATCGCCGCCTTCACGAAGCCGACACTGAAGCTCCCGATACTTCTCGAGGACTCTGAAGTACTTGTCCTTAAACTTCACATAGATATATTTACGCCTCTTCTCCCTACGAGCACTCTCAATTTCTAAGATGACCGTCTACAAAACGAACAAAGGAAGTTAGAGATTGTGAAAGAACAAAACCAAAGGAAAATAACTAACAACAAATATACTTACCTGAAGGGCGAGGCCGACAATGTTACTCGATAGGTCTCTATCATTCATAGTCTTGATGGTCATACCTTCAACTTCAGAACTAAGAGGGACAAGGGAGGGGATAATCATCTCGGTATCCACGAGAAGATTACGGTCCATCGGGATCGTAATAGTCCTCGAACCCCCCTCCAACTTCACTTCAAGCTGAGTAAGCCCCTCGTCGATTATCCTCAGCTCGTCTACACCCATGTCGGAATCAGATCCAACATCCTCCTCAGCAATAACCTTACCTCTATTATCAATCGAAGAGGGTACGTCCGCCGCAACACCGGAAGATGAGGCCTCTTCGCGTCTAGGAAGAATAAGGTCGTCACTGCCCACCACATCTTCGATCGCATCCCCCGTAGGTCATATACCCATATCCTCCAAACAAATAGCCTCGGAACTAGCCTCTGGGCTCTCCCCGATATGCACTGTGGAAGTCTCTTGAAGGACAAAACCGCAGTCTCCTACATCGGCGGCCGCCAAACTCTTCCCACCCAATATCCACGGCCCTCCTCTTACGAGGCATCAAATCTCCATCACCGGGCAAAGGTTCATCAACTTGTCTATAAGAGCGTACAAGGGAGAAGCCGAGGTCTCCACAGCCGAAGGAGGGACAGATTCTGACGCAGCAACGGGAGGGACCGAGAAAGAAACAACATCAGTCATAGTCGAAGAAGGGGCGGGAGCCAAGTACGTAGTAGCTTTCCTCTTCCAGAACAAGGGTACGGGAGCTCTCGACCTCCTCGGTGATCCCCTGGCCAAAGCTAAGAAAACACAAGGAAAGGGAAAGGTCAGCAAAGGTAAACAAAAAAAAACTAAGATACCGATGGGAAAAGGAACTTACCAGTCGAAGGGAGAGCATGCCTAAACTTTTTGAAGAAACTTGGCCACTCACGAATCCCTATGATGTGAGGGAGGAGTCGATAGACCCGGTCAGAAATGTGAGCGGCCAAAGGAGGAGGCGAGGTCTTGGCTGCATGAGAAGAGGACAAGAGGTCAAGGCCCACGACTAGGCACAGGAGAAAAACCATACACCTATAAGCAAGGAAATTAGGTACTTACGAGCATAATTCCAAGTCTCAGGAAAACTGTCGACATTGGCTACCACGTCCTTGGTTCTGACAAAAAACATTTGAACCAGAATTGGCAGTTGGCTTTGTCGTCCATCTTCACCACCAAGCACTTGCCCCCTCGGTGGCGAAGATTCAACATTGTTCCCCTATGAAAGATATGGGCAAACAAATGTATTAAGTGCCGAAGTGTCAACTCGACCCCGGCTAGCTCGGCAAATTTGGTAAGCATCTTTATAAGTTTATAAATGTACGGCGCGAGCTGAGCTGGGAAAATGCCGTAATAATGACTGAATTCCTCCGCCAGCGGAAGGAGAGGGAGAGAGTGGCCGACTTGGAAGGGGTAGGCGTAGAAGGCGCAATACCCTAGACGATGGACCTGCACCATATCCTACCCAACTGGGATTAATTCAATGTGATTGGGAAGGCCGAACTTAGCACCTTAAGCTTTTCCAATTCCTTCACCGTCATCACAGATCGAAAGGCTCTAGGTTCAGCATCAAGAGATTTGGTGAAATCGGATCTGCAATCAGGGCTATGTGGAATTATCTCCTCCACCGACGGGAAGGTTCTATCCTCGACGGCGACAGGAACACTCTCCTCATGGGAGGGAAACACCACTGCCAAGAGGGCCACATGACTTCCCTCACTAGACTCAGAAGGCATGTTAGACATAACTTGATATAGGAAAGAGGGGTATCAAATGATGAAGAGCTAAGAACAATACAAATCATTGGAACGGAGAAGAGAAGTTCGAAGCAAGAAGATAGCAAGAGAAAAATATGGGATTTCGAAACAACAGAAAAATTAAACCTCAAAATTGCATCTAATAACCTCTATTTATAAAGGTCTTGGCACCAGAACCGAAAACGGCCCATCATTACTGGCATTGGAACCGAAGCGGCGGGTTTAATTAGAGGTCATACGCGAAACAAAGCAATGCATCGGGAATATGTGTCATAATGACGTATGACGTCATGACGTCATCCTAACTCGTGGACAGCATAATTCCAGCGAATCGCCCGAGAAAATCGAAGCATTTGAAATGTGTAGCCCACGTAGGGCCATGCTGCCAGTCCGTCACAACCACCACGACCTGCATAACTCGCTCGATTGTTTTGACCACAAGGAATAAGGTCCGCTCATCGAACCCGCCTGAAGCCGGCCTCAATAAGCGGAGGGACTAACTGCATGAGTCAAAATCTATCTTTAGAATATTTAATCCAAAATAGTACTAGGGGAAGAGATTCCAAGTCATCGTTCGTCGAAATGGCCCAAGAAGCGGCGAAGTTTATGGTCAAAGAGTCAGCAAGGGACGAAGTCAAGGAGTCAACAAGGGTCGAGGTCGAGGACGAGTACTTTTGACGGAATTATAACGTCTAGTTTCATGATAGGATATTACAGAGAATATTCTAGTGGATATTCTTTGTACTTATACTATTAGGGTTTTTTAGGAGCATGTTCCCTATAAATAGAAAAAATATTATGATAGGGGACATGTGATATTCATTTGTAAAAAACACACTTTGACTTGAGAAAGAGAATCGGATCTCATTTGCTAAAATACAAACATCACATTTTCGCTGAGATTCTTGTCTATACTTTTTCACTAGATCCGAGAATAACTCAAATATTCAAGGGATTTCCTATCATTCATCATTGTGAGAAAGAACATCCACTTATTCCATCATTTCTTGGATGACTCATTCATTTTATTTACTTAAATGTCATTTATTGCTATTCATCGATATTGAATGCTACATTATTGTCTCTGATTTCTAGAATATTTATAGTATGCCACTGCACTGTCCGACGGTATCTATATAGTATCTGTTGCTTCTTTAAGAACTCCATCTAGGGTTATTATTGTTAGCTAAGATTAACCCTTATTTATATAAATTTAATTATTTGAACCAAGATATATATTTTTTGGTAGAACAATTTTTTCTTTGTTGATCCAAGATATTGAAGCGGCATTTGAATTTGGACACCTTAAAAGTAATTTGTGGTCCAATGTCATAATTGTACAGATGAGATCGCGCAGTTCACTTTACACAGCAATCAGCTAGTAACACCTAGGGGTCTACAAATCGAACCGGAAAATCGCACCAAACTGAAAAGTCAAACCAAACCGATTAAAAAACCCGACTAGGTTTGGTTTGATTTGATTTGGTATTGAGTAAAAAAATCCGAACCAAATCGATATATAAATATATAATTTTTTATATATAATTTTAAGACTTTATATAGAATTTTATTTAAAAGATATCAAGAAATATTTGAGATCCTCTCATGGATATAATGTTTAATAGAACTATAAAGTGCATTCATTTTATTTACTTTAAATAATAGATTGTATCACTTTCTTATTATGTGTTATTGAAATGCGTCAATCATCTCTTTGTTATTTCATATTCATATGTCAAGATTTGTTATATATTTTTCGAATTTGAAGTGATATTTCGATAATCTAAAATTACATAGAACATATCATTATTTAGGTATCATATTGATTTTTATGTTTAATTAATAAATATGGTTAACCCTGAAAGCGTACATCAACCAAAATTTATTGGTAGACGACTAAGAAAATAAACTATTATGTGTTACTACAAAAAATTCTCCCATAAGATCACTTTAATAGATCATATGTTTGTTATTTTTTTTTAATTTTTAGTAAACATATATTCACTTATCAAAAATTTATCTATAACTTTAATAATGCAAGATTGAAATAATATTCACGTAACAAAAAACCCAAAAACTTAAAAAATCCGACAAAACCGAACCAATCCAAACCTGGTTTTGATAAAATCCGAAACACCCGGTACCACTGGTAACACCATTTAAATCCTACCCTAGTACCCTCAAACCAATCCCATTATAAAAAAGAGCAACTACCAACTTTACACTTTTGAGAAACGCAGTCTTGTCAGGAAGCCAATCTAATAAACTCGTAGAATCCCATAAAACACATAAATAAATTTAAAAGAATTGTGAAACAAACAAATTTTAATGATCTTGAGAACGAGGTTGCCTGCGAAAAGGTACATCCTTCTTAATCACCACAACATCTTTACCATTTTCCTCTTTTACATTTTCCACCTTACTCTCTGTTTTCTTCTTTGACACTCGGAATGCACTCTTCAATCCATTCATAAACCTTCGACTAAAGTTAATCTTTTCCACTTTCATACTTTCCTCGTACGACGCTTCTGATGAATTAGACGACCCAAGTAATCCTCTTTCTCTACCTGTGAGAATCCGAAAGCTTGCTGAGGAAACTGATCCAATTTGTCCTCTATCAATCTTATTCTCGGAACTCAATCGAAAACTAGCAGACCTAGCAGAATCATGCGTCAAATTACTCTTCGTATTTTGATCTGATTCTTTAAGAAGCTTCCTCATACCACTCAACTCATTCTCCAAGCTCTGAATTCGCGAGCTAGTGGCATTCATTGCTGCCTTTAGCTGTGCCACTTGACGTAGTGCTGCATCTCGTTCGAGAATTGTACCTAAACTGACTTCGTTTTTGTTCTGGAGATGATTAATGTGATGATGGTGGTGGTTGTCGGCCGCAGTGGCGGTGAGGATAGAGCGACGTGTGTTTAATTGTTCCACAAACATGGCTTGGACCACAAACCTTAATGGCATTCTTGAGTTTTGGACCGCATGCATTAGAAGTTGAGGCGAGAGAATGGTACAGTCGATGTAATTGCACATTGCTATTTTTTCTTCATCTGATATCTTACCCTTGTATTCCTGTTTAAAGAACAGATTCAACAGATTAATTAAAGGACAAAACAAATGGAGCATAATTGGTAGGGAACTATGATTTTTAGACCCAAATTTTGAAACCTATTTATTGAATTTTAAGTTTTATCATTGATCCACGTAACTTGACGGGTTCCACTCACAACTTAATTGATTTTTAATTGAGTCATGTAAATATTTTGTTAATAAAATTTAAACCTAAAGAACTGTTGAAACTATGTACGTCTGACGTTAAGGGAAAGATTTATTCCTTATTTTGGGATCAAGTTAATTAGTTGTGTGGTCTTAAATTTTCTATGGTACACTCTAATACGTTGAACTTTTTTCATTGTCGTTATTTTTGCAGCAAATTTGTCAAATATTTTCACATTATCGTATCACCTAAAAATATATAGCATGTAACTATTCGTGGATATAATTAGCTGAAAAATAAGAGACTACCTGGTACGGCAATTTTTTTTTACATTGCTGGTATAAAAATTATACACCGTTCGTGTAGGTATATACATTAAATCCAATTTTATACCGACTCCGCTCATTCATTATATAGTGAATCTACCAAATTTACCGTTTTAATAGTAATATTTTATCTTGAAATTTTGCCATTTTTACAAACGTCTTTTTCCAAAATTAGCCTCAAATATGGCCAGTCAAAAAAAACCTCAGTAAATAAAGCATGTAACTTGTTGAAAGAAAACAAAGCAAGTAACCAACTTACCTTAAGATAAAGGTCAACAACTCTATAGAGCTGGTCATGGCTTCCGCTCAACCACCGATTCATTGACTGAACGATTAATTGAAAATCCACGGGTCGCAACTCTTTAACGTCGTTGAGGCATCTCATAACGCCGTTACCATCGTCAACCAAACTCAACGCTTCAATACATCTACTCAACACTGACGACGTCATTTCAGACTCCGGCAACAGCGAAACGCAAGAACGCAGCACAATTGATGCATACTCTCGGTTAACGGCAATTACACGGCGGAAATATGCTTCCGTTTTCTGTGCCAAGCTCTCGCTACCCACCATGTTATTAGTCTCCGTCATTTCCAGCAACTCCGCCGCCGTACGAAGAGCGGCGACGTTAAACGGCGTTATGACTATGTGAGCATCGTAACAAAACTCGGCGATTAAAGAAAATGTTTCTGCCGTTATCTTTAACGGCGGAGAGAGGGTTAATTCGGACTGGCCCTTCAGGTACCTTTTCAGAAATCCACTCCTTGCTGCCAACGGATCCTAAGGTAAATTTAGGAAATTAGTAAATGCCCCCAGCTTTTGCATTAATTGCGAAAATTACACTTCAGTTTGTAGGCACAGCTCTCAAGTACATACCCAAAAATAAATTTTTTTTTAAAAATGGTCTTTTATTTATGTACTGATTCTTTTTTTCAAAACGTATAAGTTGAATTAGATGAATTGCAAATTATAATATCTCCATTACACTTATTCTAGTCATCTTGAAATAGACAATATTCCAAACCTTAGGAACACATGAAAAGAAAAAGAAGTGCTGCTAATGGTGAAAATTGAGTAGCCCAAAAGACTAAAAGTAGTACAATTACCATCCCTCTGACCGTCATTTATCAATTTTCGTTATTAATACATTAGTAGTAGTATAATTTTTGCATTCTGACATTCCCAGAGAAGAAAACAAAAAAAAGGGGGAATTCTAGAGATATGCTATTAAGAAATGGGTCACATTTAGATTATTACTATTAAAACTTTACGTATAGATAGTAGAGATTTGTGTTGAAACAATTTAACTTAAGATTACGGTAAGATACGAAGAAATAAACAAATTATTGAGTCATCAGCCATAATTTATGCCTGTTCAGATTGATAGCGATGTAGCAACAACATACTAGCAATAAGTCAACTTTATATCCAGCAATTCATGGCGACACTCTCTCCTGATATTCATAATTTAAGATTGGAAAAATGGTTTATAATTTGCAGCTACACATATAGACAAGAAGCACATATCAATCACATGTAAAATAAAGAAAAATTATCGAAGAAACAAAAGAGGACCCAAAAAAGAAAAAAGACCACAGATTTCGTACAAAGCTCCTTCTGATTCTCTTTCCCCATGGGAAAACGAAAAAGAAAAAGAAGAGAGGTGAATAGTGAATATATTTGGAGCATGAGAGTACCTTGTGTAGGCGAAAACGTGACTCCTCAACATGTATAACTACATCAGTGTCATTTCCTGTAACTTGGGACCTTAAATAACAATTTCAAAGAAAAAAAACACACAAAAAAATCAGAGAGTAAATCATAGCCCTTGAACGTAAACTGAGTAGGAATTTAATTAGCAGTAAATTGTATACACCTCCAACCCCCGAGGATGATAATTACAACTAATCGTCAGTAACTTGAAAAAATTATAGTAGTAAATTATTTACTAGAATAGATTAAAATAAACTAACAGTGTAACAATTCTTGTATATTATTAGTGTATATAAGTTAAATTCTTACCGGAAGACAACCGGAGAGCGGGGAGGCGAAGGAGATGGGGAGATTTCTGGAGAGACAGAAAGGGAAGTGGAGGAATCTTCAACATCATCTTCATAGATAGTATTCACAACCCCTAAATCTGCCCAACGTCCTCTG
Source organism: Nicotiana tomentosiformis (assembly GCF_000390325.3). Classification (NCBI taxonomy): domain Eukaryota; kingdom Viridiplantae; phylum Streptophyta; class Magnoliopsida; order Solanales; family Solanaceae; genus Nicotiana; species Nicotiana tomentosiformis. The sequence goes on from NC_090813.1 coordinate 109,458,272, forward strand.
ATGGCTTCCATGGCCATGGCCTTCAATTTTTACCTTACTGTACCTACCACTGCTGCTTCTGCCGAAACGTTACGTTGGGTTTTGTTAGTAATAATTTTAGGGTAGGGAGAAACCAAAGGAAGGGGGTGAAAGAAAGAATTATTCCCTCGCTGGTAATTATGTAGTTGGGGGCATTAAATGGTAACAGGTAAGGTAATAAATGCCTTTGCCTTAATACTCTTTTGGTTGGAAATTCAAAATAACTTGCTTTCTTTGTGAGCACTGGTGATGATTCTCTTCCTAAACCAGAGTTTGAAATCTGATTTGCTTTCTCTTTTAATCTCAACTTTCCTTAGAAATCTATGAAGGTGCAACTGATGTGTAGTCCAAATGGCTGGAAAATTTCATTGGATGGAAGACAAACAACTATTTTACTAAAAATAGAATGAAATGATGTTGTTTTGTTTTTCGGTTAGACAAGAGATCGATGTATTACCAAATGGCAATGAAAAAAGAATGGCATGTAGTAGACTATATACAACTTACACTTATACAAACTCAAAACTTAAAAAAGAGAAAACTATTGAAGGAGGAAAGAAGCCATCGCTTTCGGGAGCGGTGCATGTAGTTGTGCCAAATTAAACTAAATAGGAGACTCATACTCATTCAAAGGGGTGTAATTGTATAATTATTATTATTGTTATGGAATTAATATCATAATTCTTTTTGTTTATATTTGCATTAATGTATCAAGGTTGTTACGTTGGTTGACAACTAGCAATATTGTCATTTGTGATTCATTCACCAAAAATTAGTTTTTATATTTATTTGACGGTCAAAGAATATTTTAGGTAGTCTAAGTAGGGATTTTATAGGATAAGTATGTTCAATATTTTATAAGACGCTGAAAAATATAACTGAAGAAATTATTACTAGTATTTTCAGTCATTAAGTTTTTTTGTTGGTCAATGAGATTTTAAGTAGCTTTAATAAGGTTTTGGTAAGAAAGTATTGCATTGAATTGGGACAAAAAGAAGAAAAAAAAACACTTCGGCCTCTAAAAGAAGCGTTACTTAAAAAGACTTGTCAAATTAGGCCTCATGAAAGCTAAAGGAAAAGTTCAATGGACGCAACTGAAGTTAAAACTAGTTCAAGAACTTGTGTGTGCCAAAAATATGTGGAGGTTAATATTCATATGTTGATATTATTACGAAGTAATCAATATATTATTAGGTTCAGCCACTACAGTTATTCGGAACCTATTAACCATTCCGACCAAAAATAGGGCTTCTTCATGAAAACAAAGAATGAATTAAGCTTAAGACTGAATGGCCATGTAATTGTGTTGATAAAGAAAACTATGGAGAAAGTTATGGTTTAGGGAAATAGGCTATTCAGTACTAATCTTAAAATCCGGTTGCCCTGTATGTACTATTTAGATAATTGAAATAACCAAAGTAAGATATATCATAAAGTTTTGCTGGGGAGAAAGCTTATGACATTTATTTCCACAATTAGGAGGGTAAAATATATAGGCAAGTTACACATTGGTCAATCAGCCAAAACTACTTACATTCAGTAACCAACATACGAAAAATATACACTGAATTATGTAGAATATATGTATATTTTTTTGTATATTATATATTAATTTATGTGTGTGTGTGTATATATATATATATATATATATATATATATACACCAATCTTAGGGTACGTGCGTTACACGTGTATATAACGTCAGTAAACTAAAACTTGTATATAAGAAAAAATTAATTATGCAAAATAGAAAATAACGTTAAAATAACAATCATTTAAGTGACAAAAATAAACATGAGTACATAGACGTAGTAATTGGATATTTTCAGAGCTTGCAAAGATAAACAGATTAGTTAAGTTAGTTATATATTATTTTCATTATAGATATTTTATTTTATGAGATAATAATATGTTAGTATATTATTGAATCTAACCCAATTTCTCTTTCATAAACAATGTTGCTGGTCCTAAAACTTTTAAATTATTATTTAATATTGAAGAAAAATGATGACTCTTTATCATTTTATCATTTAGATGCGTATTAATTTACAATAATAATAACTTATCAAGTAAAATATTTAATCAAAGAAACTATGAAAAATGTTTTTTAAGCTAATCAACATATTTAAATATAATTAATAATTTAAAGTTGTAAAAGGAACAAAAAACTCAAAAGATTAAATATACAGAAAAATTTATAAATCAAGAACATATAATTTCAATGAGCTATATATTGTCAAACTACGTATAGACATATAATGCAAGATTAATAGCAAAAATTCGAGAAGAAAATATAAATCAGTAGTTAATTTCAAACATTAGTTTGAATAGTAGAAACAGATTTTAGCTAGGAGCACAAAATGTAGTTCAACTTCATTAGGTCCTACACTAAAATTAATGCACCACAATTAATCGCAAGTGGTAAGATCATAATAAAGAAAAAAAGAATGATTCAAATTTTTTTCAGAATTGTTGAACGGAATCTTCATGCTTAATGCAAATATTGTAAAAACGTACTGAAAAGACAAATCTGTATTTTAGACTAACTTGCCATAACTATTGGTTTTGAACCTACAAATATGATATAAAAATAAATTATAGTTTATAGTCTTAATGCAATACTAGAAGGACAAAGTTTATCCAATAGATCATTAAATTTTAATTGATTTTAAACTCCTTTATTAGGCAAAAGTATACAATATTTCATATTATAATTTTATTAAGCATAAATTTATGAATGTGTGGTTTATCAAGAACAGAGCGGGAGATAATTCTTACGTTGACAAAGAAGAAAAACCCAAGTTATCTCCATGAATAGTAATGCTTGAACAATTTCGCTTCTTGGTCAAAATTTAATTTTCTTCCCACGAGATTTATTTTTATAATTGTAAAATCTAAGCTTGAATTTGTTAAAAAGAAAGTTAAGCTTAAATATTAAATTTATACAAACAAAAATGTCAAAAGTTTAATGAAGAAAGACAAAAACCTCAACTTTGAAGGAATTTAAAAAACGAATCCTATAAACAAGGAGGGGCTAGACAACATATTGGATACTTATGGAGATTTATGTTAACAAATACTAAAAACAAGGGCTTCGAAACCATTGGATGCCTCTAATATTCATTCACAATGTTGTTATTAAGGCTGTTTATCGGGCGGATTAGACGGTTAATTACTCTTAACGGTTTGGCTTAACGGTTATCGGCTTTTAAATGTATTAATCCGCTAGCCACCCGATAAGATATCGGGCGGATTAGTATCGGTTTAGCTCTTATGGGGCGGTTATCGGGCGATTTATCGGCCTAATTCAATCTATATTGCGTGCATTAATTGTTTGTTGACCGCCTAGCATACAAATTCAGAATAGAAAATTACACATTGAGTCCAGACATACATGTCTGTTAACGCCTACATAAGAATGTAGTGTGTCATGTGGTGTAGAGTGAAAAAAGCAGAACACATTGTAGTCTACATTACATCCCAAAGCAGACAATGATATGATGTAATTAAGGAAAAAGTAGTTCTAATGGATATGCGCCTGTAACTCTTGCTAGCTATAACGTGGATCATACAAGGATATCAAATTTTATTGAGATAACTATGTGATTGCCTGGGTTTAGATACAAAAGAACAATTTCAGTAGTTTAGCTCATTAAATATAATGGCATCTAAGCTTTTATTAATTTATTCATATCACAAACGAAGCAACATTACAATAAACGTGCGGTCCTTCCCTTTGTTTCTTGTTCATTTCTCTTAGAAAGGTAACAATATATTAATAATTAACACAAAGGATGTGCTGGAGCCATATTTATAATTTTAAAAAGCAAAAATATGAGCTTGCTCTTCGTACTAGGGCATTAAGATAGAGTGCTGGAAGCCTGGAAGTTGACGGGATAGAGTACTGCGGGTGGCTGCTGGAGTGCTGGTTGAATTTCTACTGAAACTGGTTGAATTATGGTCGAATAAAGAGAACCATAATTCTGCTGGTGGTTGAAGTTTAGGCGTTAGGGTTCTGATTATTTAGGAATTAGGCGTTAGAACTTAGAGATAAAGTACTAGAAGAAGTGGAAGGGTTTTTTATATTATATATATATATATATATATATATATATATATATATATATATATATATATATATATATATATTCTTAACGGGTTAACGGATTATCCGTTAAGAAATTGAATAATCCGCCCCCAAACCGATAAGCCGTTAATAAAAAAAAATTTAATTTGTTCCCCGTCCGTTAAACCGTTAACCCGATACCAATAAGCCATTAAGTTTCGATTTCGATTCGGTTTTCGGTTTCGGTTCGATTTTGAACACCCCTAGTTGTTATGCCTTTTAACTAACCAAAAAGAAAAGAATTATGTAAGAAATTATAGTCATGTTGCATACTATAATTAATGAAGGATTTATAGAAAGTAGAATTTTAATAAATTTTAAGTCCTAAATATTAGGTTCATACATAAACGCATACTCCTAAACTTGAGGAAAAAGTGCTCGAGATTTTTACTATAAAAAATAAAAAAAATTCTAAACCTAAACCAAGGTGGAAGTGCTCGAAAAGTTTACCTAAAATATTTATAACTAATTAATAAATTTTGTACCTAACATAATTATAAAGAATTAGTAATATTTTTCATACAAGCTTTTGTACTTAACTAGTTTCAAGATATGCGTGTTGCACGTGTACTCTATCGTTGAGTATAAATATCTTTAAAAAAATTACATAATATTTAATAATATATTATTGAATTGTAAAATAATTAAAAGAAAAAATTCAAGCATATGAAAGTGATGAAAATTAGTGACATTTAGCTAACTCAACAAAAGAAAAAATCTTACTTCTACAATGTCCTTAAAAAATTCTCACACAATATATTATTGTTATCAACTCCCCATATAGCCGTATGATTATAGAGTTAAATTAAATTTAAATAATTTGGTTTTCGAAATGTCATCCATTTAAAAATAAATTTATATCACAATCACTTGCATTTTGTTGTCTTCATCATGTCGAGGAAAAGCAAACAGATTGCTAGACAAATAAATATAAACATAGGCTTAAAAAGGAATTTTCAACTGGTTAAAACTTGTTGACGACAATTTAGACGCGAGATTTAAATAATTTAATTAATACTAAAGTTTTGTTTTTGTTTGTCATAATTAGTCTTTAGTAATTTCATGGATGAACAAAAAGAACGGCCAAAAGAACGACCAATGTGTAATTTGAACTTTCTTAAATTTACAAAAAATTCAAGAATTAATATTTCTATTGATTAAATTCTTGCTATCTCTCAATCAACCTACATCACAATTTACGATGCGCTTAGAATGGTAATCGTAATCAAAAATTTTATTTGCGTATTAAATATGTATTTATTCAAAGAGAATGCATTGAAATTGAAATTGAAATTGAAATTGAAAATAGAAGTCTATACTCCATATGAATTCATTTCGGTCACTTTTCCGATGTTAATTTACAAGTGGTATTATTATTCAATTTTACGTCAAATAAGGTAGGCATTCAATTCCTATTCAAATTAGACATGTTATATCAAAAAGTTTCCATATTAGACATGAAAGTCATATTAAATATATACAAGCTACTCCCTCCGTCTCATATTAATAGTCATGGTTACTAAAAATAATTGTCTCAAATTATTTGTCATTTTAGAAGTTCAAGACCAAATTGATTGTTTTTTTTCTTCTTTTTTACCTTTAGTAATAATTATTCTTGAAGATAGAGATAACACATAAATAGAATAAATATTCAATGAAAATAGATTATATCTTAAGACAAGGATAGAATAGTCTAATCTCTTTTCTAATTAATATTTCTTAAATGGCGTGTAAAAGAGAACACAACATATAATATGAGACGGAGGGAGTATAATATAACCATCTTAATAGGTAAAACTCTAAAGTTGGCGTAGTTACTGTTTTCACTTTACTTTGTTCTTTTGCTCGAGTTTTTTTATTTTAAACAAAATTTGACTACGAATACAATTCTTGGTAATACCTTTGACATACACAACTTTACAATATATTGGACTTTAACCTTCATTGAGATTGACACATAGAATTAATCTTTGAAAAAGAACATATATGTCGAGAAAAATAAATTACCTCAAGAAATATATACACAACCAAATAATTAATAGAAGAATGGTTATTGTTTCGCTGTGTAAAAGTACTATACCAAATTGAAAATTGTAGAATAAATTGGAATGGTTGATAGCATTACTATGATTAAATGCACCAAATTAAACCTCATATACATATTCTAAAAACCCTAAAGTGAATTCTAAACCTTAAAAAAAAGAAAAGAATCTCCAGCCTAAAGAATCTTTAAGCGAAAATAACATGGGTATTAAAAGAATCTCAAACCTAAAGGACTAAAGAATCCAAAACAAAACCTAAAGAATCCTAAATCTAAAGAAAGGTCATACGGCACTAAAGAGCCGTAAACCTAAATAAATAAAGAGAAGCAATATATATATTATTAGCTATTATTTTTTAAAGCGGCAATAGTGTAATTTTCCCAAAAAATAAAGAGGCAAACAAAGTATTCACCTAGGACCAGCTTTCCTATATGGACCAAACCAAGGTAGTAAAAGTTTTCAAATTTAGTTCTGCTCAAGTACATCGCGTTAAATCCAATAAGTGTCATTTAGTTGGGCCAAAAACTTACAAAATCTCAAGAAGTATAAAAGAAACGCACATTGCGTAAAAACAGGCTCAAATTACAGGCCTCCAACAATAGAAGGGCCCAATAGATACCCTAGAATTCCCCCAGCCCCATCTGTTCCATATAAGTTCCTCATAAACCCTAAAACAATGTTGTCCACCGGCCACATTTGTAGAGAGAGAGAGAGAGAGAGAAATCGGCGAAGATGAAGTACAATCCAAGAGTATCCTCCTCCCGCCGCAAGAACAGGAAGGCTCATTTCACGGCACCTTCCAGCGTTCGTCGCGTGTTGATGAGCGCACCTTTGTCCTCCGACTTGCGATCCAAGTACAACGTCAGGTCTATGCCGGTAAGGAAGGACGACGAGGTTCAGGTTGTTCGCGGGACCTACAAGGGCCGTGAGGGCAAAGTTGTTCAAGTTTACCGTAAGAAGTGGGTGATTCACATTGAGCGCATTACCAGAGAGAAGGTTAACGGATCTACCGTTAACGTTGGTATTCACCCGTCCAAGGTTGTCGTCACCAAGCTCAGGCTCGACAAGGACCGTAAGTCTCTTCTTGACCGTAAGGCTAAGGGTCGTGCTGCTGCTGATAAGGATAAGGGTACTAAGTTCACCGCCGAGGATATCATGCAGACCGTTGATTAGTTTTTCTGCTACCTCTTTTGTTTCTGTTCTGTTATATTTTATTGCTATTGCTACTTGGTGCTTGTTGGGATAACTAAAGAGGGTTTTTCCGAGACTCTGAATTTTCTGACAACAGTATGCATTTTTTGCTATAATCAAATGTCATGTCATTCTCGTTAAGTATTGTGTTAGCTACATTTTTATCTGTTGCCCTGTGTCTATTTTCCTTGCTACTTATAAAAAAATGTGGTTTTGTTCTGCTAGTTTGCTTGCTCTACTAGTTTATGCATTAAACATGTTAATGGCACACTCAATTAGGTGATTAGTAGTTAGGCATTTGATTTTTTGGAGTAGCTTATATAATAGTGCATACAGTTGTTAAAATGCCGCGCCTGCATTTGTGTGTTTGATCTAGGTTTGAATTGTCTATTTGTAGTTCAAAACTATGTAGATTTTGAGCTATATTTGGGTTTCTTATCAAAAGTGATTGCATACTTTGCCAACTATCTAGTATGTGATTGCAGCTCTGCTGAGAGCTGGTGTGATGATTCTTCATTCACTGATAACTAAATCTAATGCTTGATTTTCTTTGGAGCCGGAAGCTCTAATGTACTTGAATATTAGGCAGGAGGTAATATATAAAATCAGTATAGTCTGATTGATGATTGTGTCTTGCCGCATTTTCTGCTTCTGAAGCAGCATCTCCATCAGTTAGTGAGCTAGCTGCTACTTCTGCTAGAAGTCATCTTTAATACTCTAGTTTTTCTCTCCTATACCTTCACTGCTGCATTACCTTTGACAACTCAAAGTAGGAGTGGTTGATGTTTGAAACCATGGATGGTCTTTTTCTCATATGTCCAAGTCTTAGACATAAATATCCTGTAGTTGTGTGACGGTGGGAGGTACTAGGTAATCCATGGAATTAGTTGAAGTGCTCACAAGCTGACTCGGTCACCACCTTTATCCAAAAAAACAATTAGGAGTGATTGATGCAATGGTGAATTCAAGTTTTTAAGCATTTAGGTGGAGATTAATGATATATCCACATTTCTTTATAACAATGAATTTAGACTTGGTATTTATTTTATCATCAATTATTTATATGCAGTTCGAATTGAAAGTCTGTTGCACCTACCATCAGAATTGTGTATATGCTCCTGTTCTGATGATTTGGGTGGAATAGAACACAAAAGAAAAGCTTTGAACTGTGAGGCACTAGACTTGTACTGTACAAGTTTACATACTTCCTATAACGATACTTTTTTTCCTGTATTCCCTCGAAATTGCATAATCGATTTGATTTGGTCACTTCATATTAGTACTAGTCGACAACATAGTTTTTCTAATTTTGTTTGGCAGTTTATGTCCTTTGCTTAGAGTAGTCTCACTGTGTAAACTTGATTTTCTCGAGTTGTAAGAGGTGGTTGTTGTCTTGTCTAGTTGATAGATCATACTTCCACGCTGCAATTTAGCTGAGACAAACATTTTGTGCCTTCAGACTCCCAACATATAACCAGTCGAATCACCTCAATGATATTCTCTTCCCACAGTAGCACTTGAAAAATGCCCAGAGCAGTATGCAAAGTTACAGGACAAAATAAAATGAAAAACAAAGGATTATTTGGTCTTTGAAATGAAAGCGGATAATCCAGTCAATGGACGATGCTAGAACATTACCAGAGTAATAGCAAGGTTAAGTTTAAGAGCTTTTCCTCTCTTGCAGTTGCAATTGCGCTCCAAGATAACAATTTTGGTTCGCAAACAACATTTCATTCTGAGCTGTAGAGCTAGTGGTTCTGTTTTTTAGAAAAGCTGGAAGGCTTAACTTAGCTTTCGCTTTCTACGAGTAATCTTTAGGCATAACACCAGATAGTAGACAGTTCAAAGGCAGTTACTAAGCAAATGCACTTCCAGTTAGCATAGGTAAAGAATTTAGTACTATGTGAAAGGAGTCTGGTCTAAAATGACAGGTAACGTAGTAGGGATGGTATGAAACTTCTTTCAATAAGTTTCATCTAGTAGTACATTTTTAGCCACAGAGCACGTGGAAATGCAATTATTGAAAGCGCTTCACAGCGAGGAGGCTAAGACGCTCAGTAGGCTCCGAACTTATTTTCGGAATACTAGGACTGGAGCTTATTCAGTATAAACGACAGATTATCCAAATCACAGCAAGCAAATCCAAAGAACACAATTTAGCAATTGAAGAGATCAATTTAGCAAGTTAAATCTAAATTTATGCAATCGGTATGTCAGCTATTGCATCATGCCAAACAAAAAAACTCTTCCAGAGGGAACACAAAAATCTCTTCATCTCTATACTTTCTCAAAAGGGAATGAAAAGACAAGGAAAACTAAAAAAAAAAAGACCATAAAAAGGTCCTAGTATCGGAGCAACTCTTCCAGAAATCATTTAATCTGTGAAAAAAACCACCAGTTTGTTGAACTATTTATTGAGCACCTGTCCTCCAGGCACTACCCAAACAAATTTTTGGTTGTACACATCCGAAGATGCAGTTCAAGGCTTAAGAGCAAGGGCCACACCAAACCTGGGTGTCTTATCCAAGGCCTTGGTGTCAAACTCACTAGAAATAGTCAACAATGACTTCGGAATGAGCTCATGCTGCAGTAGAGCCCCCAGCTTGCCATGATTATTGAGCTTGAGCTTCAGAATTGTCAGGTTATCAACAGCATATGACCCTCCAACTGTGAAAGTGTTCTCATTTGTGGAGAACCTTCTAGTGATCTCGCCCACAGCAGCACTCTTCTTCACTTCATCTAGATGATGTATATATGATGCCTTTATCGTGTCCCCTTTGTCACCCCTGAGGAAAAAAAGTAGAACAACAGATATGTCAAACTTAAATCTTCTTAACATTTATGCTTTAGTTTCATAGATATACAAATGCTCACACTGATTAACTTACAGTATTATAGCAGCACAAGAATCTGGTTTTGTCACACTAATGCCAGCAGTATATTTTGCAAGTTTATCCCCTGCAGTATCATAACTCGCCTCTGCACCGATGGCGAAAGTGGGAGTACCAAGCGTGACCGAGAGATCAGCTGTAGGACTTTGATTCAGACTGACAGCTGTACTAAAGGCAGCATGATGGTGATAGTACTGAACCTCTATCTGCAAGAACAACCAAATTCAAGTTTCAGAGGGGAAACTTCTATAATTTCTGGCAATTGATCATAGCAATAACATATGAGTAGTTTTCACCTTGCCAGAACTGTAATCAGGGAACTTCAGAGAGGCAATAGTTTTTGTTGAGGGGACGATGTCATTGAGAGTAAGAGTAGTTGAGATCTGCAAGGAAAAGGTTGAAACGTGAAGACGTAAAACAGACAAAAATGACAAAGAGACGGGTATGATTCTGATTTCTGCAAAGAAGATCACGGCATGAGCAACTCACGTTTGACCCTGTATCCACTTTGACATCAATCAAAGTGTTCTTATATTTGTACTGTGCTCCAACATCTCCAGTTGAAAGCCCTCCCTTCTTTACAGCAGTTGATGTAAGGGCCTATATCGAGGAATCAAGATTAAAGAACGGGAAATTGGGAATTCAAGCTGATCTATTAATGTGGAAAAACAAAATAGAGAAAATTTTTGCACATAAAAAGCTGAAACTCTCTACTGGAGCCATTTACTTTAGGAAAAAGGATTTTTCTCAAGTCAGCCAAACACAGGTGCCACCTTAAGGTGAAAAGGCTAAATGCTTTAAGAATCATCCTGTATTTTAGAAAATGGCCATATGGGAGCTTACTCAAACTCTTTCTGTATCATTTCCTTTTTTTCTTTCTTTTTGAGCAACAAAGGAGATTATTTTATTTCTAAAAAGTACAGCACCAAGAGACTGCTATCATCAGTACAGAGATGGGACTAGAAGATTGTGCATGGATCTTAAGCAATATCCTAAGAAAGGCAAAAACCATATGATACAATGAGGCCATAAACTGCACAAGCTTCTCAGTACCATGTGCACTCTCTTGTCTGTACCAGAAAGATAAGAAGTCTGACGCATTGAGTTTCAATAAGCATGTAAACACCAAAGATTATGTTTAATTGCTCTTTCCACGCATTGTCATCTTTTTTTCCTTTTGAGCAGGTGGGGTGGGGTGGTGGGGCTAAAGGCATCCAGATGAATAGAGGCGTGGCAAGGTGCAGCTTGCATTGGGAGGGGTGGCTGGTGTTGGGGAAGAATGGGTGGTCTAGTAGGGAGAGGGTTATACGAGGCTGGGGTTTGGGAGGAGAATGGGAAGGGTGCTTTGATTTCGAAAAGGAGGGTGAAGGTCTGGCAGGGAGGGGCTTGCAAACTGTGATGGTGGAAGGGAGACAGTGCATGGTGTGTTCAGGTTTTGGGAAGGTCCAAATGGAAGTGTTATAACATTCAGTTTGGGTAAGGGTAGGGGTGGCTTTTGTAATGATGAGGAGAAGGCACAAACGCACAGTGGTAAGAAGAAGGTACCATTAGGGGAAGGGGAAGAGGAGAGTTGACTGTTGAGTGACGCAATTACAATTTTATCTGGCTTGGGATAATCATCTACTTGAAGTCAACTAATCTCTCTTCCCTATTATTTTTAAGGTAAATATGATTAGCTCTGTCGGAGTTTTCATCATTTTTAACTTTCTCTAGATTCTCTAAATGAATGTTGATGGTATAAGAGATCAATTCACAACATATCAAGTTAGAGGAGAGGTCTCATGTATTTCATGAAATAGAGGGGACATTATTTTGCTCGACCTGAGTACCTGACGAGAGGTCAAAGAAACGACCCTAATATATATATAGCTCTTCAAAAGTTGGGTAAAAATTGTCTGCTTAGAAATTTTCTAATGGTAGTTTGCTCATTACTCTTCCATAGTAGGAAGATAAAAAGCCAATAATCAAAATCGCCATTTTCCGTACTCAGAAACTGCAAGAATAGGAATATAACGTACATTTTCATTTTATGTGGCTCCCTCCATTAAGTTGGACTTTCTCAAGAATTTGCTACTTCATTTTTCAACATCAAGAACAAACTCCGGCTAAAGCATATCTTTAATGAAAATATACTTCAGACAAATACGGCAAATGAACAACGAAAAGAAGAGGTAGAACTTTCTCTGTGTCTTGCCAAATCAATACTACTTAAACACCTAGTGTTGACAACAAAATTCTACAGCCTTTTGTTTCAGCTTCAAAAGTATAAAGGAACAAGTCAATTGTTAGAATATTACTGCATCTACAGTACCAAATTATTGAACAACATCTTGTGCCAAGTTTGAAGTTCCCAAATACTAAGGTATAGCATTGGTCTCCACTCTCCGATTGTGTAAGTTTTGGTCTTCATAAAATATCAACAGCTTTAATATTTTTTGATGTCCGAGAAATCCATCTAGAGTCAACCCTTTGGCCAATTCAGCCTTCGAAAATCGGGGAAGATGGGCCCACCCCTCTACCCTTCTCCGCTTAAACACCAGAGTTAGTTTGCTTGGTGCAGAGTTGTGACCTAAGACACAAGTCCCTCAACCTTAGAGGATTGAGCTAATCCCGGAGGGGGCTAAACAACTCTAATATTTTTCTTTGAAATGGAAGTATCAACAACTTTGTTTACCACAAATGATGAAAAAATATCCTCCTTTACCTCAAATGATTAAAACACATCCCCTGGGAGACGCATATCATTACTGATTACTCCGATAAGATATCACAGGAATCAAGGACTGAGCTAAGTTAAAGGTGATGTTTAATCATTTTGTGAGGTAAACGGAAGAGATGGATTGAAATTTTAGCTGCGATATAGAATCAAAGGTATATCACACCTACATAGTACGGAATACAATTTCTGCAATAGAATCAACAATACCCTTAAAAAAATTGGAAGCTACAATTAAATCCATTTTCACTAGATGAGATACGTGGTGAGTAAAGATATAATGGCTTTGCTAAACAGCATTATCCAACTTTTATGTTTTGTAATTAAAGTTTAAATTTACGCACTGTTATTTTAGAATAAAAAATTCAAAACGCACCTAAGAAAAGGCCCTAACATCTTAAAATTTATGATAGGCGAATAGCTGTTTCTCCATAGCTAAATAAAATCCGCATCATACTGAGCAACAGAAAATTCTCAATAGGAAAAGGAGTTAAGACGCTGGATCAGGACTTCAAGCCAAGTGACAACTCAAATCATGAATTCACTATAATAAGAAGATTGCATAAAACCCTAAGCGTACAAATTCCGCACCTAAATAAACCAAAAATGAGATTCTCCACGGCAATGATATGAACTATTACGAAATAAAGGCGAGAGCTAAAAGTCAATAAAATCGTACCACTCCAGTGTCACTGTAGGTTGAAATAGATAGTTTCTGATCGGAGATATAGTCCTTTGTCAGCAGATCTGTCGATTTTAAATCAAATATCAGGCGACTTGTCAGTATATGCATCTATATATGATAATTCGTCTACTTAACTAATATAGTCATCGCTCATGAGTAACAAAATTGAAATTAAAATGAAAAGAAGATGAAAGTTCATTAAATGGATCGAAAAATCACCTCTGGCTTTCTTGCCAATATCAGAGAAAAGTCCAGGTCCCTTGCTCATTTTCTCACGGAAAGTGGTGAAAATTCGTATCAACTATAGAGATAGAGAGAGTAGCGTAGCAAGGCGGAACGTGAAACTGGAGCTGAGAGGGAACTAAAAAATATTGAGGAGAAAAGGTCCGATCAACACCAGAACGTGACAGTTTGTGGTCGCCAACATGGATCCAATATAGACCGTCGTTTTAATCGGACGGCTAATATTTGTGGTCTGGTCTATTGGAAATTTCCTTGGTAAATGTGTGACAACTGATTTGAATCTTCATCAAGTCTCAACAATTATTACATTATTAAATGAAAAAAGTAAATTAAAAGAAGGTTCTTCTGATTTCTGAAAAATATCCGATAAAATTGTAACAATAAAAAGAATCAGCATTGTCCCATTCGTATAGTTGATATACTGCAGAAGAAAAAATAGAAACGATGAGACTCAAACCATTCACATATCGTGGAAAAGACTTTAACCTACCACTAGGCTATAAACTTGATTATTTCTTGTAAATTGATAATCAGTTAAATTATTAGCTCTCTTATGTTTTGCTAATTTGATATTGTGCAATCCACCTGTGGGGAATAAAACTAATAAACTTATAAAGGTTTTAAATCACCTTAATCACTAAGCTATATTTTTGGACTATGCTAAGGGATTCAAAACATAATATTTAAAAAAAATAAATAAATTTCGCCTTATATATATATATATATATATATATATATATATATAGTATAAGGGGTCGGGTGAACCTTCCGCTCCTGTCCACGACTTTGTATGTGAAAAGGCGTAATTACTTTTGTAGGTTCTAAAAGTCTTAGATGTTGGCAAAGTAGAGTCTAAAGTTAAAACATATAATATTTCTAGATTAGTTGAGGTGCTAATGAAACTTGGTATAGAGTAAATTGTAAGTGGTACAGTGTGTGTGTGTTTTACAATGGGTGTCACAGTGTGTGTTTGTGTTTTACATTTACACAATATCTTGAATTCGGGATACCATATAATCGTATAATGCCAAATGGCCTAACTATTTGCATGTGTTAAAAGACAACAATCAGCACGAAAGCGACGAAATTGAGCGGAGGATTGACGCTGAAGTAAAATTGGTAGAATGTGACTAAAATAGAAATGTTGATGTCAAACTAAAAGAATGAGACTATGCAGAGTAGTTGTAAAACATTGTGCCTCTTATTGCACCATGCTAATTGTATGGGTCAAAATCTATCTTTAAATTACTCAAGTCAAAATAGAATTCGTGGAACGTTCTCAGTTGTCGCTTGTCGAAGTAATCTAAGAAGCGATGAAGTCTGTGGCCGAAAAGTCAGCAAGAGCTGAAGCCGAGGAGTCATCAAGGATCAAGGCCGAGGTCGAGTACCCTTGACAGAGTTATAACGACTAGTTTCAAGATAGGACATAAAAAGAGAATATTCTAGTGGATATTCTCTGCACTTGTACTGTCAGGGTTTTTCGGAACATGTTCCCTATAAATAGAAAGAGACGCAATGATAGGAGACATGAGATATTCATTTAAAATACACTTTGACTTTAAAGGAGAGAATCGAATCTTATTGCAAGCATACAAACACAACATTTTCACTAAGATTCTTGTCTACACTTTTCTACTGGATCCAAGAATAACTTAGATATTCAAAGGATTGTCCATCACTCATCATTGTCAGAAAGAACATTCACTGATTCCATCCTTTCTTGGGTGACTTATTCATTCTATTTACTTAAGTACCATTTATTGTTATTCATCAATATTTAATGTTACATTATTTTCTTTGACTTCTTAAATATTAGTTGTGGGTTGCCGCTGCTATTAAAATATATCTATGTGGTATTTATTGTACTTCTGAGAACTTCATCTTTGAGATATTATTATTAACTAAGACTAACTCTCATTTATATAAATTTAATTAGTTGAACCAAGATCAATATTTTTTTATCAAACAATTTGGCGTCGTCTCTGGGGATTTCTTAGTTAAATTTTTAGTTTCCTCTAGATCTACATCTAACGCAAGTCACTAACATCACAAATCCCGAGATCTCCTTTCTTTGTATGCACAAAAACCTACATGGCAGGTAACCAAGGAGAAAGGGCAAAAATAACGAGCGATTTCCCTAGCAACTCATGAATGTTATCAACGAGAGTTGCAAAACAGTAGGCGAGGACGTGACGCCCAATGCGCCCCCTAGGCGCGAGAGGTTGCCTCCCCCCACTGTAGCATAACAAAACCCAATGGAAAAGGGGCCTCCACGTCTGCAGAAGAAAAGACGCACCTAGTTGTGAAAAATATCCTCGAAGCATGACTGATCGACATGCTAGTGAGTGTCCTCAACAAACCCGCTCCAAGCATGACTACAGAAACCGCAAGAGTCTGTATGATACAACAAACAGACGAGCAGTGCAACCGACTAAGCCCTCAGACAACAGGCATAACTCACAATATCACTAACAATGCAGATGACAACACCCTCACTGCCGTTCTAAAGAGGATGGAAGAAATGGAGAATAAGAACAAAGTACTCCGAGACCAGATGAAAGAACACCGAGTCGACAAGATACCAGACGCTCCTAAGCTGCTGCCAAAAAGGGACGTCGGCAGGTTTGTAGAGTAGTCGTACATCAATGACGCGGCCACGCATATCATACCAAAGACCTTCAAAATGCCACCCTACCTCAAGATATACGACAGAACGACTGATCCTAAGGATCATGTGACTCATTACGTCACCTCCGTGAAAGGCAACGACCTCTCCAAGGAACAAGTGTCCTCTATTTTGCTGAAGAAGTTTGGGAAAACCCTTATGGGAGGGCCATTAACATGGTATTTGCAGCTACCAGCCCGCTCCATAGAAACTTTCAAAGAAATGGCTGATAAGTTCGTAACCGCCCAAGCCAGAGCCAAGAAGGCCGAAGCAAGAGTAAACGACATATTCGCTATGAAGTAGTCCTTGGAAGAGGGACTTCCACGCCAGGTTCAATAGAGTAAGGATAACTCTGCCAAACGTATCCAAAGGGATGGTAGTCGCAACTTTCCAGAACGGTTGAGTAGAGATGGTTCAAAAGAGACTAGAAAACTGTTGAGCCGATTGATGAAATATCCTCCAACCATTTGGGACGAAATCCATAATGCTTATTGTGCCGAGGTCCGAGCAGACAAAGAATACCTCAATGGACCAACTCACCGGCTAACCTCGGTACAAACCGAATCCAGAAAAGAATGAATAGGCAACACCAGAAGGGATCACCCGAATCCGCGACCCAACAGGGAACGACACCAACCATATGTTAGGGCGGCCGTCGTGCCTCCCCCTCCCCCCGCTATGAAGAAGGTCCATACCGGCCATGGACTGGGACTCATCAGAATGAAAGAGGTATGCCCCTTTTATTATCTGCTCACATTTTTGCATGTCACCAATAGAAATAGTCTACGCTATCGAGAAACTCGGAACAAAGGTGAAGTGGCCGCCGAAGATGAGATCAGACCCGAGCACCGGAAAATCGTATACCCACTGTGAGTTCCACCAGGAACGTGGGCACAAAACAGAAGATTGCATCGCCCTCAGACAAGAAGTCATAAACATGTTGCGATAGGGATACCTCAAAAAGCTGTTAAGCGACTAGGGTAGAACCAACTTCGCTAGAGGACGTGAACAGCAAGGCCTGCCGAAACCGCCATCACCAGCTCGTACTATCAACATGATCATCGGCGGAGGCAATGACGCCTCCATCAACAACGTGAAGTTCACCACCACTCGTGAAGTTCGTCACCACTCACAAGCTCAAACGGTCTATCACCCGCGATTGGCCTTCAGTGCACTCGCCAACTCGGTCTTCAACAGCATCACCACCCTGACCACCGATACACTCACCATCTCGATCCCCTCGCCATCGCCACCTTCGCCCTGAGGATAAGCGGTATCATACCAGGAGGTCTTCTCAAGCCGGTCTACACCCTCGTCCCCATCCTCCTCATCGGCCTCAGGCATAGCGGGTTCATATCCATAAGCGACTGGGGATTCATGAGCCTTAACATGAGCATCTTCAAGGGAAGCTTGAGAAACGGACCCCGCCGCATGCAAATCTCAAAACACATCTAACTGGGCCTCGGCATGAATCCATTCTTCATATAACTCCTGAGGTACATTGGGAAAATTTGAGATACGGGAAAAGGACTGTTGTGTAAGTAATTAATACTTCTCGGCCTTCAAAGCTGCCACTCGATCATGAAGAACTGAGTTATCTTTCTCTAGCTCTATGATCCTCTCCTTGAGTCGATCTTCCTTGGCTCTCGCCGTTGATTGATCATTCTCCCGCTCGGCTCGAAGAGTCCTATTCGCCAACTCAAGCATCTCCATTTTCCTCCGAGCATCCAAACGAGAGGACTCTGCCTTCTCAAGCTCCTTTTGCTTCTCGGTGATCTCACTATTGAGGGCCTCTAGTTGAAATTGGCACTCTTCTAACTGCCCCCGCAACTCGACCACTTGAGCTTGAAGGTCACTGTATTGAGCCTCCACACCCTTGCTGACGTCAAGCTCCTCTTCCCTACTCCTCAAGGTCCCCTCAAGGATGCTACATTTTTTGATGGCTTGCACCATATCATCATCCTTCTCTTTCAACTCATCCCGAAGGGCCTGCATATCGCCGCCTTCACGAAATCGCCTGCAGAGATCTCGATACTTGCCACGATACTCAAAATACTTATCTTTCAATTTCACAAAGATTTCTTTACGCCTCTTCTCCCTCCGGGCACTCTCGATCTCCAAAATCACCGCCTGCAATCATAAAAAGGAAAGAGAAGAAAGAAGTCAGAACCAAATATGCCCTGAAAAAAAAAAGGTCGAAGCACAAACACTCACCCTAAGAGCTAGGCCAGCAATGCTCCTCGACAAATCACCATCATCTATTTATTTAAAGGTCTTACCCTCTATCTCGGAATAGAGAGGGCCGAGGGCAGGGACTACCTCCTCGGTGTTCTTCAATAAGTCACGATCCTCGGGGATCGCGATAGTCCTCGTAGACCCCCCCAACCTTATCTCAAGCTAGGTAAGCCCTTCCTCCATCATCCTCAGGTCGTCCACATCAACGTCAGAACCTGAATCATCGCCCTCCTCAGCGATGCCTTTGCCCCTCTCGTTAGCAGGCAAGGAAGTATCCATGACTATTTGAGAAGTCGATGCCTCCTCTCGCCGCGAAGGGTAGAGAACATCAGCAACCATATCTCCAGTCTTCATCACCGCGGAGGGAAGAGATACATACACATCGGCTCCCACCGACCTCGGAGCCTCGGAATTCAGCTCGACATCATCCCCTACTATAATAATCGTCATCTCACACAGCAAAAAGTCCCCTTCTGCCACATCAACGACCTGGATGACTCATTCACCAGCATCCATAGACCTCCTCTTTCGAGGTTAGAGATCTCCATCACTAGGCAAAGGCTCATCGTCCTCATCAATAAGAGAATATAGATGAGGAATCAAAATCTCTACGGCAGAAGTAGAAACAGAGTCGGATGCAACAACAGGAGGAGTCGGGACAAAGATAGGATCAGTCGCGGTTGAAACATGGGCAAAAATCGAGGGCGTAGCCTTTCTCTTTCGAAATGAGGGCGTGGGAGATCTTGACCTCCTTGTAGACCCACTGTCCAAAGCTAAGGAAAAAATAGGAAAAGGGAAAATCAGCTAAGGAAAACGAGCAAAGAAATCAAAACGTTGATGGTAAAAAGAAAATTACCAGTCGAAGGAAGAGCATGCCCAAATTTCTTTAAAAAGCTTGGCCATTCACGAATCCCTACGATGTGAGGAAGGAGCCGCTTGACCTAGTCAGAAATATGAGCATCCAAAGGAGGAGGTGAGGTCTTGGCTACAAAAGAAGAAGGCGAGAAGTCAAAATTTATGATCGAACACGGGGAAGGAACCAAAGTACATACGAGTATAGATCCAAGCCTCAGGAAAGCCGTCGATGTTAGCCACGATGTCCTCGATTCTGACAAAAAGGAAGTTAAACCAGAATTGACGACTAGACTTTTCATCCATCTTCACCACCAAGCATTTTCCCCCTCGGTAGCGAAGGTTTAGCATCGTCCCCCTATAAAATCTAGGAGTAAATAGAAGAATTAAGTGTCGCAGTGTCAGTTCGACCCCGACCAGCTCATCAAACTTAGTGAGCATCTTTGTAGCTTTATAGACGTACGACGCGAGCTGAGTAGAACAAATGTTGTAGTGACGACAAAACTCTTCCACCAGCGGAAGGAGGGGAAAAGAGTAGCTGATGGAAATGGTAGGCGTAGAGGGCGCAATACCCAGGTCGGTGGACCTGTACCGTATTCCCCTTGGCCAGGATCAACTCGATATGATTGGGAAGGCTGAATTTAGCCTTAAGCTCCACTAATTCCTTCACCGTCATCACTGACCGAAAAGCTCCAGGTGCGACCTCTGGTGACTTGGTGAAATTGGACCTAGAATCAGGGTCGTGTGAGATTATCTCCTCCACCGACGGGAAAGATTCATCCTCAATGGTGGCAGGAATGCTCTCCCCATGGGTAGGGGTGTTCATAAAAATCCGAAAAACCGAACCGAACCGACCAAAAAAACTGATACTTTTTAGGTTTGGTTTTGAATTTTAAAAATTGATCAAATTTGGTTTTGTTTTGGTTTTAATAAAAAAATAACCGAAAAAAACTGAACCAAACCGACTATAAAAGTAACTATTTAAATTTATTTTTACACCTATATATATATATGTATATTTTTATATAAAGTTTCTAAAATCATATGGTACATATTATTCATTTATATTTTTAGTCTAGTTCTTTGCTATTATAATAATCTAATTTTTTGACTTTACATTCTAGTTTGATAAGGGGTTTTCTTTTGCTAAGTACAAGAATTTATTTCATGTTAAAAATAATCAATTTTTAATTGAGTACTTTAATTATTCATCACTATTTGATTCAATTATCATCAATATATCTTGGTAAATGATAGATTTCTCAAAGAGCAATTGATTTAATAGTGTTATGTTAAAAATATAATCACAGGAATATGCGTTCGGTCGTGTAAGTCTCATATTTAAGAAAAAAACCGATGAATAACCGAAAAACCGACAAAAACCGAATCAAATCGAATCGATAAAAAACTGACTTAATTATTTTGTCTTGGTTTGGTTCCAATATTTAAAAAACTGACTTACTTGCTTTGATTTTTTTATAGGGAAAAACCGACCCAAATCGAACCATGAACACCCCTACCCATAGGAGGGGAACACCATTGCCAAGGGAGCATGTAACGACCCGGCCTATCGTTTTGAGTGTTTTAGCCCCGATCCCCTATTATTTTCCTCCTCTATGTTATATTTTGGTTATGTAATTTACCAGGAGTGTTTGGTTTTGGTTTCGGGCGAGTTTTGGAATGAAATAGGACACATAATCCCTAAATTGGAGGCTTAAGTTGTAAGAGTTAACCATAGTTTGACTTATGTGAAGATGACTCCAGAATATAGTTTGATGGTTCCAATAGCTCTGTATGATAATTTTGTTCTAAGGAGCGTGTCCGGATATTGATTTGGAGGTCCGTAGGTCATTTCAGCTTGAATTGGCGAAAGTTAGCAAATTGAAGGTTAGAAAGTTTGACCGAAAGTTGATTTTATTGATATCGGGGTTGGAATCTGATTCTGGAAGCTGGAATAGGTCCATCATGTTATTTATGACTTGTGTGCAAAATTTGAAGTCAATTAGAATTGTTTTGGTATGAATCGACATTAATTTTGAAATTCGGAAGTTAAGTTCCTTAGGCTTGAATCGATGCGCGATTCATGGTTCTAATGTTGTTTGATGTGATTTGATACTTCGAACGTGTTCGTATGATGATTTAGGACTTGTTGGTATATTTGGTTGAGGTCTCAGAGGCCTCTGGTGTAATTCGGACCATGTTCGGCACATTTCGGAACCTTGAGGATTGCTGAAGCTACTGGTTTTTCTACATGTCTAGTTTCCTTCTACGCATTCGCGAAGGTTGTCCCACATTCGTGTAGAGTCTTCAGGGGTCACTGGAATTTTACCCTTCGCGTTCGCGAAGGTAAAGATGCGTTTGCGAAGGTTCTGTGAGTTGTTCATCGTGATCGCGTAAGGTTAATCGCGTTCGCGTATAAGAAATGGAGGCTGGGGGACCTTACGCGGTTGGTCTACACGTTCGCGTATGAGGGGTCGTGTTCACGTAGGCTTAGGCTTAGCGTTCATCGCGTTCATGTGGGGATCTCACATTTTCAAAGAGGATTTTGGCAGTGTGTATTTTTGTGCATCGCGAACGCTAGGCACATTCTGCGTTCGCGAAGAAGAAATCGCTGGGTAGCAGAATAAAATTTCAAAACGAGGGTTCTATCTCATAATTCATAATTTGGACCTAGAGAGCTCGGTGTGAGGAAATATTTCGAGGGTTCTTCAAGGAAATTGTTGGGGTAACTGATTCTAACCCGAATTGGACTATATTTCATGAATCTATTACTATTTTTATCATCTAATTAGGGATTTGAGTTGGAAATTTGGGGGAAAATGGTAAAAACTTCCTAGACTAAATTTTTGAGTTTTGAAAGGCGATTTGAGGTCGAATTTGAGTAATTCTTGTATGGTTGAACTCGTTATCGAATGGGTATTCGGATTTTATAATTTTGGTCGGGTTTTGAGACGCGGACCCGAGTTGACCTTTTGAGTTGACTTTTTAATTCTTTGCAAAGATCATAATTTTATTGTTCGAATTAATTTTCTATAGTTTATATTTATTGTATGAAGTTGTTTTGGCTAGATTTGAGCCGTTCGGAGTTGGATAATCGAGGGAAATGCCTACTAGTGGATTGAGTTAGCGTGATTTGAGGTAAGTGACTTGCCTAACTTTGTATGGGGGAATTACCCCTTAGGATTAGTGTTGTTTGTGATAATTGTGATATGTGGAGGCCGTGTAGGCAAGGTGACGAGGGTATACACGGGCTAAATGTGGAAATTTGCCGGTTTTAGCTATGTAGATTCCTTTCATGCGTTAATTGAGTTATCTTAACATGTTATCTTCATCTTCATTAGTCTATTTTTCACATGTTCTACTTGTCTTATCTCTTTCTTACTTTCTAATTGCTTTACATGTTTAGTTGAAGTTCTTATTTCCGTTATTTCGTATTCATTATTTAACCGTTGAACTCTTTACTTGAAGTGGTTATTCTTGGAATATCTTGTTGTTGAAATTGGTATTGAGTTATGAAAGCCGTCATTCGCATTAAGACAAAGTGTTAAGTTGTGAAATACTATTCTTGCTGAGTTATTCCCTACCGGTTATTATTGTTGAGACTCTTGTGTACTTTTTGGTTATTATGAAAACACTGTTATTGTTGGTTTTTGTGGCAAGCTGTGATATTGGGCACTTGGGGTGCGATTCGTGATACGTTGTGATATTGATACGCATGCAGTGGTATAAGGTTTTGAAACGCATGCGGTGAGATAAGGTGGGCTTGATACGCGTGGCTAGTAGGGGCACTACTAGAAGCCATGCAGTGTGATAAGATGGGCTAAAACACGGGATGATATTTCAGAAAAATATTTTTTAAAACTAAATGCAAGGCTCCCACGGTGATATAAAGAAAGATTGTTATTTATTCTTGTGATTTGAGGCTACGAGGCGGTACCTCGGTAGTGACTCTTGTTGATATTTCCTTATTGTTGCACTTGTCTTTGGTTGTTTTGTTCCCTTAACATATCACTCCTTGTTTTTCTTTGTGTTGCATTATTTGCTTTAGTTCCGTGTAGCTAACCCTGATATGTTATTTGTTATTTCAATTTCATTACTGTCATTATTACACTGCCTTACACTTGTTCAGTCTTTTTATTTATTCCAGTAGGGCCTTGACCTAACCTCGTCACTACTCTACCGAGGTTAGGCTTGAAACTTACTGGGTATCGTTGTAGTCTACTCATGCTACACGTCTACACATCATTTTGTGCATATCCAGATACTTCCTACTAGTCCAGGCACTAGCGGGGGTTCAGTTTTTGGAGACTTAAAGGTATACCTACCGGCATCCCCATGCCTCGGAGTCCCCTTCCACCTGGATTATTTTATTTTTTTATCCTTAATTTAGACACTAATGTATAGAAATATTCGGTATCGCTTCATAGAGCTTATGACTTGTAATTCGCCCGGTTTTGGGCTATTTTATATATATATTGAGTTGTGGAGATTTATTTTTATTAGTTGTTAAGTTTAGAGACTTCAATTATTAATTCAGTTATTTTCGCATGTTTGTTAAGCTTACCTAGTCTTAGAGACTAGGTGCCATCACGACATCCTACGGAGAGAAATTGAGGTCATGACAGAGCAACACAGCTCCCCTCTCCAGCCTCAGAAGGTAATTTAGACATGATTTAACGTAAGGAAGGAGAATAACAAATGAGATGGAATGAAGAACAATGTAAGTCACTGAAACGGAGAAGAGAAATTCGGAGAAGGAGAGAGCAAGAGAAAGGTATGGGATTTTGACGCGTTAGAAGATTTAAAATCCAAAATCGTGTTCAAAGACCTCTATTTATAAAGGTCATGGCACCGAAACCGAAAACGGCTCATCATGATTGGCACCGGAACCGAAGCGGCAGGTCTAATAAAAGGTCACACGTAAAACAAAACTACGGATCGGAGATATACGTCATAATGACGCATGACATCATGACGTCTTCCTAACTCGTGGACAGCATAACTCCAGCAAATCTCCCGGGAAATTCGAAGCATTTGAAATGTGCGGCCCATAGAGGGCCAGATTACTTGCTTGCTCGCCGCAACAACCATGACCTACGTAGTCTAGTTTATTAGCTCGACCACTAACAACACGATCTACTCATTGAACTTGTCCACAAAGCCGGCCTCAATAAGCGAAGGGACTAACTGTATTGGTCAAAATCTATCTTTATAATACTTAAGTCAAAATAGAATTAGTGGAACGTTCCTAGCTGTCGCTTGTCGAAGTAATCTAAGAAGCGGTGAAGTCCTTGATCGAAGAGTCAGCTAAAGCTGAAACCGAGGAGTCATCAAGGATCAAGGATCAAGGATCAAGGATCAAGGCTGAGGTCGAGTACCCTTGACAGAGTTATAACTACTAGTTTCAATATAGGACATAAAAGAGAATATTCTAGTGGGTTATTTTATTTTCTTATACTTATTTAAACACGAATGTATAGAAATATTCGGTATCACTTCATAGAGCTTGTGATTTGTAATTTGCCGTGGTTTGGGCTATTGTATATATATACTGAGTTATGGAGATTTTCTTTTTATTATTGTTGAGTTTTGAGACTTCAATTATTAATTCAGTTATAGGGTCGTGACAAGTTGGTATCAGAGCTCTAGGTTCATAGGTGTTATGATTCACAAGTAGGTTTAGTAGAGTCTCACAGATTGGTACGGAGACGTCTGTACTTATCTTCGGGAGGCTATGGAACTGTTAGGAAAAGTTTCACTTCTTTGATTCCTTATCATACGAATTTGTTGACTTCGAAATTCTAAATCGCTGTCTTTCTATTCTCTCACAGATGGTGAGGACACACACAGTTGGATCTGATGATCAGACACCTGCACCCCCTGCTAGAGTCACGAGAGACTAGGGCCGAGGACGGGAACATGGTGCAGCCAAAGCACCTACCCGAGCTGCTACAGAGGAGACACCAGTAGCTCCAGTTGGAGAGAAGGCACCTGAGATGCCTGTTACTACCCCTGCACTTTAGGAGACTCTCGCCCAGGTTTTGAGTATGTTTGGCACTTTAGCTCAGGCGGGGTTGATTCCACTTGCTCCTGCCACATCTCATGCCAGGGGACTCCCACCGCTCGTACCCCAGAGCTTGAACAGGTCCCAGAGATCATACCAATGTAGCCGGTTGTCCCAGTTCAACCCGAGGTTAGGGCAACAGCTTCTGAGGGGGAGCAACTCAGGCTCACGAGGTACAAGAAGTACCACCCTCCTACTTTTAGCAGGTTGGCTTCAGAGGATGCCCAGGGTTTTCTAGAGGAGTGCCACCATATCCTCCATACTATGGGTATTGTGGAGTCGAGTGGGGTTGCTTTCACTACGTTCAAGCTTAAGTGAGCGGCTTATCAATGGTGGCGAGCGTATAAGTTGGATAGCCCGGCGGAGGTAGCTTCACTCACCTGGGCTCAGTTCTCAGAGATGTTCTTGAGAGAGTTTATTCCGTAGAGCCTTAGGGATGCATGGTGCTCAGAGTTTGAGCAGTTATGCCAGGGTGCTATGACCGTATCAGAGTATGCAGTTCGGTTCAGTGATTTGTCTAGGCATGCACCAGCCTTGGTTGCTACTGTCAGAGAGTGAGTTCGTCGATTTATCGGGGGGGATCAACCCTGGTATCAGATTTAGCATGGCTCGCGAGTTGGAGATAGACATCCCATACCAGCAGGTAGTGGAGATTGCTCGGAGATTGGAGGGTATGTGGGCCGGGGAGAGAGAGGCCAAGAGGCCTCTAGATTCTGGCACATATAGTGGTGCTCGTGCCTCAGTTGCGGCCCATCATGGTGGAGGCTATGTGAGCCATCCTGTTTATTCAACACTTCCAGCTTCCAGCGGTATTCTGGCTACTCCCAGGCCTCAGGTTGTCCATTGTGCTCTGTCACTGTCTAGTGCGCCTCCTGCACGGGCTGCTTTTAGTGGTCAGTCTAGCCGACTAGGCTCGAGCCAGTTTTAGTAGCCATGTCCTCCGAGAGCTTGTTTCGAGTGTGGTGACACTCGTCATATAGTGACAGACTGCCCCAAACTCAGGAGAGGTGCACTTGCACCTCCACAGTCTACTCAGGCCCCACGTATTCCACAGGGCCCTCAAGCTTCTCAGGTTGTGGTTACCGCACCAGTTGCCACTCCATCTGCATAACCAGCTAGATGTGGAGGTTGGGCAGGTAGAGGTCGCCCTAGAGGGGAGGCCAGGCCAGATATTATGCTCTTCCTGCTAGGACGTAGGTGGTTGCATCTGACTTAGTTATCACATGTATTGTTTCGGTTTATCATAGAGATGCATCAATCTTATTTGATCCAGGCTCCAATTATTCCTATGTATCATCTTACTTTACTCCATATTTGGGTATATCCCGTGATTCCTTGAGTTCTCATGTCTGTGTTCACACCTATGGGAGATTCTATTATTATTGACCGTGTGTATCGGTCATGTTTAGTTGTTCTTAGTGGTTTTAAGACTAGAGCTGATCTATTATTGCTCAGTATGGTAGATTTTGATGTTATTTTGGGCATGGACTGGTTATCACCCTATCATGCTATTCTTGATTGTCACGCCAAGATGGTGACGTTGGCTATGCCAGGTTTGCCGCAGTTGGAGTTGAGAGGTGCTTTAGATTTTATTCCTAGCAAGGTGATGTCTTTCCTTAAGGCACAACGGATGGTTGGAAAGGGATGTGATGCCTATCTAGCATATGTGAGAGATGTCAATGTTAGTGCTCTTACCGTTGAGTCAGTTCCAGTAGTGAGGGATTATCCAGATGTATTTTCAGCGGATCTTCCGGGCATGCCGCCCAACAGGGATATTGATTTTGGTATTGATTTGTTACCGGGCATTCAACCCATTTCTATTTCACCATATCGTATGGCCCTAGTAAAGTTGAAGGAGTTAAAAAAGCAGTTGCAGGAGTTACTTGATAAGGATTTCATTCAGCCAGTGTATCACCTTGGGGTGCTCCGGTCTTGTTTGTAAAGAAGAAGGATGGTTCTATGCGCATGTGTATTGATTATCACTAGTTGAACAAGGTTACAGTGAAGAAAAGGTATCCATTGCCATGCATTGATGACCTATTTGATCAGCTACATGGTGCCAGAGTGTTCTCAAATACTGATTTACGGTTAGGCTATCATCAGTTGAAGATTCGGGAGACAGATATTTCGAAGACTGCCTTCAGGACTCGGTATGGTCATTACGAGTTCCTTGTGATGTCATTTGGGCTAACCAACACCCCAGCAATATTCATGCACATGATGAACAGTGTATTTTAGCCCTATCTTGACTCATTCATCATTGTGTTTATTGACATCTTGGTGTACTCCCAGAGCTAAGAGGATCATGAGCAGCACCTGAGGACCGTGCTCCAGACCTTGAGAGAAAAGAAGTTGTATGCAAAATTTTTAAAGTTTGAATTTTGGCTTGATTTGGTGACATTTTTGGGTCATGTAGTGTCGAGTGAGGGGATCCAGGTAGATCCGAAAAAGATTTAAGCAATTTATAGTTGGCCCAGACCATCTTCAGCTACTGAGATCCGAAGTTTTCTTGGTTTGGCAAGGTATTACTGTCGATTCGTAGAGGGTTTCTCATCTATTGATGCACCTATAACCAGATTGACCCAGAAAGGTGCTCTATTCAGGTGGACCGAGGAGTGTGAGGAGAGCTTTCAAAAGTTCAAGACTGCTTTGACTACAACCCCAGTGTTGGTGTTTCCTACGGGTTCGGGGTTTTACACTGTGTACTGTGATGCGTCGTGTGTTGGCCTTGATGTGGTGTTGATGCAAGACGGTAGGGTGATTTCCTACGCGTCTAGACAGCTGAAGGTGCATGAGAAGAACTATCCTGTCCAAGATCTTGAGTTAGCATTTATTGTTCATGCCTTGAAGATCTGGAGGCACTATTTGTACAGTGTCTCTTGTGAGGTCTATACCGACCACCAGAGCCTACCACATCTGTTCAAATAAAAGGATCTTAACTTGCGTCAACGGAGGTGGTTAGAGTTGCTTAAGGACTAAGATATCACCATTCTGTATCATCCCGGGAAGGCCAATGCAGTGGTTGATGCCTTGAGTCGTAAGGTGGAGATCTTGGATAATTTAAATTATCTACCGGCAGCGGAGAGGCCATTAGCATTAGATATTTAGGCCTTGGCCAAACAGTTTGTTAGATTGGATATTTCAGAGCCGAGTCGAGTTTGGCATGTGTGGTTTATCGGTCTTCTCTATATGATCGTATCAGAGAGCGTCAGTATAACGACCCCCATTTGCTTATCCTCAAGGATACGGTTCAGCATGGCGATGCCAAGGAGGTTACTATTGGGGATGATGGTGTGTTTCGGATGCAGGGCAGGCTATGTGTGCCCAATATAGATGGTTTACGTGAGTTGATTCTTCAGGAGGCTCACAGTTCGCGGTACTCCATTCACCCGGGTGCCACCAAGATGTATTAGGATTGAGGCAACACTATTGGTGGAAGAGAATGAAGAAGGACATACTGGAGTATGTAGCTTGGTGCCTAAATTGTCAACAGGTGAAGTATGAGCATCAGTTGACAAGTGTATTGCTTCAGAGGCTAGAGATTCTAGAGTGGAAATGAGAGCGGGTTGCTATGAATTTTGTTGTTGGACTCCCACAGACTCAGGAAGTTCGATGCAGTATGGGTGATTGTGGATAGGATGACCAAGTCGGCTTATTTCATTCCAGCGGTGACTACTTATTCTTCAGAGTAGCTGGCTCAGGTTTATATTCGCGAGATTGTCAGACTTCATGGCGTACCGGTATCCATCATCTCTAACCTGGGTACATAGTTTACATCACGGTTCTAAAGGGCCGTACAACATGAGTTAGGCACGCGATTTGAGTTGAGTACAACATTTCACCCTCATATGGACGGACAATCCGAGTGCACTATTCAGATATTGGAGGATATGCTTCGTGCATGTGTGATGAAGTTTGGGGGTTCTTGTGATCAATTCTTGCCGCTTGCGGAGTTTGCCTACAACAACAGCTACCAGTCAAACATTCAGATGGCTCCGTATGAGGCCTTATATGGGAGGTGGTGTCGGTCTCCGGTGGGTTGGTTTGAGCCGGGTGAGGCTAGGCTATTAGATACACATTTGGTTCAGGATTCTTTGGAAAAGGTTAAATCTATTCAAGATCGGCTTCACATAGCCCAATTTAGACGAAAGAGTTATGCGGATCGGAAGGCTCGCGACATTGTTTTCATGGTTGAGGAGTGGGTGTTGCTCCGGGTTTCTCCCATGAAGGGTGTTATAAGGTTCGGAAATAAGGGCAAGTTGAGCCCTAGGTATATTAGACCTTTTGAGATTCTTCAAATGATTGGAGAGGTGGCATACAGGCTTGCACTACCACCTAGTCTAGCTGAAGTTCATCTAGTATTCCATGTTTCTATGCTCCGGAAGTATCACGATGATCCGTCTCATGTGTTGGATTTCAGCTCAGTTCAGTTGGACAAGAATTTGTTTTATGTTGAGGAGCCGGTGGCCATTTTGGGCAGACAGGTTCAGAAATTAAGGTCGAAGAACATTGCTTCAGTGAAGGTTCAGTGGAGGGGTCAACCAGTCGAGGAGGCGACTTGGGAGACCGAGCATGATATGTGTAGCCGTTTCCTCATCTTTTCACCACTTCAAGTATGTCTCTATACTCGTTTGAGGACGAATATTTGTTTTAAGAGGGGGAGGATGTAACGACCCAGCCGGTCATTTTGAGTGTTTTGGCCCTGATCCCCTATTATTTGCCTCCTCTATGTTATACTGTGGTTATGTAATTTACCGGGGGTGTTTGGTTTTGGTTTCGGGCGAGTCTCGGAGTGAAATGTGACACATAGTCCCTAAGTTAGAGGCTTAAGTTGTAAGAGTTGACCGTAGTTTGACTTGTGTGAAGATGACTCCAGAATGGAGTTTTGATGGTTCCAATAACTCCGTATGGTGATTTTGGTCTTTGGAGCGTGTCCGAATGTTTATTTGGAGGTCCGTAGGTCATTTCGACGTGAATTGGCAAAAATTAGAAAATTGAAGGTTTGGAAGGTTGGGAAGTTTGACTTGGAGATGACTTTATTGATATCAGGGTTGGAATCTTATTCTGGAAGTTGGAATAGGTACGTCATATTATTTATGACTTGTGTGTAAAAGTTGAAGTTAATAAGAGTTGTTTTTGTATGAATCGACATTAGTTTTGAAATTCGGAAGTTCATAAGTTCCTTAGGCTTGAATCGATGTGCGATTCGTGGTTCTATTGTTGTTTGATATGATTTAACGCTTCAAGAATTTTTGTATGATGATTTAGGATTTGTTGGCATATTGGGTTAAGGTCTCGGGGGCCTCGGGTGTAATTCAGACCATGTTCGGCGCATTTCGGAACCTTGAGGATTGCTGAAGCTACTGGTTTTTGTACAGGTCTGGTTTCCTTCTATGCGTTCGCGAAGGTTGTACCGCGTTCGTGTAGAGTCTTCAGGGGTCACTGGAATTTTACCCTTCACATTCTTGAAGGTGAAGACGCATTCACGAAGGTTTTGTGAGTTGTTAATCGCGAATACATAAGGTTAATCGTGTTCGCGTATAAGAAAGGTAGGTTGGGGAGACCTCACGCGGTTGGTCTACGCATTCGCGTATAAGGGGTCACGTTCGCGTAGGCTTGGGCTCAGTGTTCATCGCGTTCGCATGGGGGATCTCTCATTCGCAAAGATGATTTTGGCAGTTGTGTATTTTTGTGCATCGCGAACGCGAGGCACATTCCGCGTTCGCGAAGAAGAAATCGTTGGGCAGCAGAATAAAATTTCAAAACGAGGGTTCTATCTCATATTTCATAATTTGGACCTAGAGAGCTTAGAGTGAGGCGATTTTTCGAGGGTTCTTCAAGGAAATTGTTGGGGTAAGGACTATATTTCATGAATATATTACTATTTTTATCATCTAATTAGGGATTTGAGTTGGAAATTTGGGAAAGAATGGTAAATACTTCCTAGACTAAATATTTGAGTTTTGAAAGGTGATTTGAGGTCGAATTTGAGTAATTCTTGTATGGTTGGACTCGTTATCGAATGGATATTCAGATTTTATAATTTTGGTCGGGTTCCGAGATGCGGCCCTGGGTTGACTTTTTTAGTTGACTTTTTAATTCTTTGCAAAGATCGTAATTTCATTGTTCGAATTAGTTTCCTATAGTTTACATTTATAGTATGAAGTTGTTTTGGCTAGATTCAATCTATTTAGAGTTGGATAATCGAGGGACAGGCCTACTAGTAGATTGAGTTAGTGTGATTTGAGGTAAGTGACCTGCCTAACTTTGTGTGGAGCAATTACCCCTTAGGATTGGTGTTGTTTGTGATAATTGTGATGTGTGAAAACCGTGTACGCAAGGTGACGAGTGTGTACATGGGCTAAATGTGAAAATTTACCGATTTTAGCTATGTTGATTCCTTTCATGCCTTAATAGAGTTATCTTATCATGTTATTTTCATCACATTAGTCTATTTTTCACATGTTCTACTTGTCTTATCTCTTATTTGTTAATTGCTTTACATGTTTAGTTGAAGTTCTTGTTTCCTTTATTCCGTATTCATTATTTAACCGTTGAACTCTTTACTTGAAGTGCTTATTCTTGGAATATCTTGTTGTTGAAATTGGTATTGAGTTATGAAGGTCGTGATTCGCATTGAGGCAAAGTTTTAAGTTGTGAAATATTATTCTTGCTAAGTTATTCCCTACCGGTTATTATTGTTGAGCCATGGGCTCTTTATTGTGAAAACACTGTTATTGTTGGTTTCTGTGGCAAGCTGTGATATTGGGCACTTGAGGTGCGATTTGTGATACGTTGTGATATTGATACACATGCGGTGGTATAAGGTTTTGGGGTTAAAACGCATGCGGTGAGATTAGGTGGGCTTGATATGCGTGGCTAGTAGGGGAACTACTAGAAGCCATGCGGTGTGATAAGGTGGGCTAAAATGCGGGATGCTATTTCGGGAAAATGCTTTTCAAAACTAAATGAAAGGCTCCCGCGGTGATATAAGAAAATATTGTGATTTATTCTTGTGATTTGAGGCTACGAGGCATTACCTCAGTAGTGTCTCTTGTTGATATTTCCCTATTGCTGCACTTGTCTTTGGTTGTTTTGTTCCCTTAGCATATCATTCCTTATTTTTCCATGTGTTGCATTATTTGCTTTAGTTCCGTGTAGCTAACCCTGATATGTTATTTATTGTTTCAATTTCATTACTGTCATTATTACACTGCCTTACACTTGTTCAGTCTTCTTATTTATTCTAGTAGGGCCTTGACCTGATCTCGTCACTACTCTACCGAGGTTAGGCTTGGAACTTACTGGGTACCGTTGTGGTCTACTCATGCTATGCTTCTGCACATATTTTTGTGTAGATCCACGTACTTCCTACGAGTCCAGGCACTAGCGGGAGTTTAGTTTTTGGAGACTTCAAGATATGCCTGTCGGTGTCCGCAGGCCTCGGAGTCCCCTTCCACCTGGATTATTTTATTTTCTTATCCTTATTTAGGCACTAATGTTGTCACGACTCAATTCTCCTATAGGTTGTGATGGCACCCAAACTCGCCGTTAGGCAAGCCAATAGTGAACTAACCACGTGATTACTCCTTTTAAAACGTTTTCAAGTAATTATATTCCTTTAATTAAAAGGTTAGGAAGCATCAAATTTAAGTAAATAAGACGAAAGCAACTAAGTGCAATCATAACAATGGTAATAAATCCCAAAACCATAAAGCCTACTAGTGTGTGTGCCATGATCTAGTGTCACAAGTGTATGAGCTACTAGTAGAATATACAAAACACTAATCTACTATCCCAAATAAAGTAGACAGAAAGCAAAACACAAAAGAAAGACTTTGGGTGCTATAGAACGGCTCGGAAGGCAGCTCACCGCTCAGTCTCGGAGTATCAGCAGTGTGCGTCAGGGTAACTACCAGATGCACCTGCCTCAGAAGCTACACGATTAGTGCAGAAGTGTAGTGTGAGTACATAAGCAACATGTACCCAATAAGTATCAAGTCTAACCTCGAAGAAGTAGTGACGAGGAGTCGACATCGACACTTACTATGGTCTAACAATAAAATGCAGGAATTATAAATAAGCATGGATTATGTAAACAATTAATACAACCTAGCAACAAGCGGTGAATAATAATTCTTTCGCTAATAATAAATTTTGAGTCAATTTATGTCATTTAAATAATTATAACTGCTCAAGCCATAAATTAATATCAAGTAAAATTATGCTCCGAGTATTATCACGCACGATTTATGCTGAGGTCGTACGGTCCGATCCAAAAATATACTTTGTGCACTGTCGAGGGTCGAATGACACGAACCATAGATGCATCTATTAACCTGCCGAGGCGAACGGCCCGCTCCCATGAGAGTATAGGAATTTACCTCGCTCGCATAAATACTTGCGACGCGAGTGAACATAGATTTCTTAAAGTTATTATAAAATTGTTCAATTTTTCCCAAACATAAGAAATCCAAACTGGGGATTTTAAATCTAAAAATCCCTAATCTCGGTTCCATGTAAGCAAATTAACAGGCATAACCACATAACAGTGCAAACAAGGCATGATGTAAACCTAAGACTATCCGGACATCACATGTAATATAGCTACGCACGGACTCTCGTCACCTAGTGCGTACTTAGCTCCCCACACAAATAATTTACAACGAAATACACCTAAGGGGATGACTTACCTTGTTCTCAAGCTCACTTTCGATCCTCAAATTAATTCTAAAGCCTCAACTCTGTTCTAAACGACTCAGAACTAGTCAAATGTTATATAATTTAGTCAATACATGTTCAAAAGTTCGTAATTTAACTATTAGAGTATATACCCAACCCAAATTGGAAGATTCCTAAATTTCACCCCAGGCCCATGTACACGGATTCTAAAATATTTCAAAGATAAATGTTACCCATAACCTCACGAACTCAAATATATTATTTTCACCCAAACCCACAACTATTTTCGTGGTTAAATCTCATTTTTATCAAAACCTAGGTTTTTCATCTAAACCCATAATTTTCATAAATTTACATGTTAAAATCTACCCATAATATATATATTTAACTCACATTGGATAGAAATTACTTACCTCTAAATATCTGGTGAAAACCCCTGTCTAAGAGCTCCAAATATCGCCCAAGGAATGCAATAAATGAGCCCAAAATGTTTAAGTCCCGACATAAATGAAGGTTCTGCCCGGCAGGTTTTCTGCTTCTGCGGTTCCTTGGCCGCATCTGTGGGAAACACATCGCAGATACAGTCCTCCCTTAGCCGGCCTAAATTCATATTTTCGAAATGAGGGCTCGCTTCTGCGCTGCCGCTCCTGCGGCAGATGAGCCGCACCTGTGCACGCCCACGTTTTTGCGGTCGCGCATCTGCGGTCGCCTTGTCCGCATCTGCGGGTTCTAGGCCGCCCACACTGGGACGTATCTGCAGCTGCTGGCTCGCTTATACGAGCTTGCACCTGCGGCTGGCCCTCTGAAGGTGCGATTGCACCAGAAGCTGGGTGCTTCAGCTATTCAACCAAGGCCAAATGACTTCCGCGCATTGTCCGAATGGAATCCGGGGCCCCCGAGGCCCCGTCCAAACATACCAACAAGTTTGAAATCTTGAGACGGACTTACTCGAACCCTCAAAACGCAAAAAATAACACCAAAAGTAAGAATCATACACCTAAACCAATAGAATCAACTTATGAACTTCAAGTTCTTCCAACTTACTCCGAACGCGCCGAATCATACTTAAACTACTCGGAATTACTCCAAATTTTGCGTGCAAGTCTTAAATCACCATACAGAACTAGTCCCAGGCTCAAAATCCCAATTGGACCTCGATAACACTAAATCCTACTTCAAACCAAATTTAAAGAACTTTCAAACCTTCAATGTGCCAACTTCCAATATTAAGCGCCAAAATGCTCACGGGTCGTCCAAACCCCGATCCGAACATACGCCCAAGTTAAAAATCATCATACGAACCTATTGGAACCATCAAATCCTAGTTCCGAGGCCGTTTACTCAAAATATTGACCAAAATCAAATTTATCCTTTTAAAGCCAAACCAAGGAACCAAGTGTTCCGATTTTAACCCGAACCATTCCAAATCCCGAACTAACCATCTCCGTAAGTCATAAAATAGTAAAAGTACATACGGGGAGTCTTATTTAGGGGAATGGGTATCTAGAAAGCAAAACAACTGGTTGGGTCGTTACTAATGTATAGAAGTATTCGGTATCACTACATAGAGCTTGTGAAGATTTTCTTTTTATTACTTGTTGAGTTTTGAGACTTCAATTATTAATTCAGTTATTTACGCATGTTTGTTAGGCTTACCTAGTCTTAGAGACTAGGTGCCATCACGACATCCTACGGAGGGAAATTGAGGTCGTGATAAAGCAACACGACTCCCCTCTCCAGCCTCAGAAAGTAAGTTAGACATGATTCAACGGAAGGAGGGAGAATAAAAAATGAGAGGGATTGAAGAACAATGTAAGTCACTGAAACAGAGAAGAGAAATTCAGAGAAGAAGAGTGCAAGAGAAAGGTATGGGATTTTGAAGCGTTAGAAGATTTAAAATCCAAAATCGTGTTCAAAGACCTCTATCTATAAAGGTCATGGAACCGAAACCAAAAACAGCTCATCATGATTGGAACCAGAACCAAAGCGGCAGGTCTAATAAAAGGTCACGCGCGAAACAAAATGACATCATGACATCATCCTAACTCATGGACAACATAACTCTAGCAAATCACCCGGGAAATTCGAAGCATTTGAAATGTGCGGCCCACAGAGGTCCACGTTACTTGCTCGTCACAACAACCATGACCTACGTAGTCCGCTTGATTAGCTCGACCACCACCAACATGATCCCCTCATCAAATCCGTCCACGAAGCCGGCCTCAATAAGCGGAGGGACTAACTGTATGGGTCAAAATTTATCTTTAGAATACTTAAGTCAAAAGAGAATTGGTGGAACGTTCCCAGTTGTCGCTTGTCGAATGTAACGACCCGACCGATCGTTTTGAGTATTTTATCACCGTTCCCCCATTTACTTCTCAATTTATGCTTTACAGTAGTTATGTGACTTGCCGGGGTGATTGGTTCGGGTCCGGTAAGGTTTTGGAATGAATTGGAACACTTGGTTCTAAGGTTTAAAGCTTAAGTTAAAATAGTGACCGGATGCCGACTTATGTGTAAACGATCCTAGAATAAAGTTTTGATGATTCCAATAACTCCGTATGCTGATTTTGGACTTAGGAGTGTATCCGTAATATTATTTGGAAGTCTGTAGTTAAATTTGGCTTGAAATGGCTAAAATAGAAATTTAAGTTTGGAAGTTTGATCGGGGAGTTGACTTTTTGATATCGTAATCGAAATTCGATTCTAGAAATTAGAATAGCTCCTTATGTCATTTATGACTTGTGTGCAAAATTTGAGGTCAATCGAACTTGATTTGATAGGTTTCGGCATCAATCGTAGAAGTTGAAATTTCCTTAGTTTTAATAGACTTGAATTGGAGTGCGATTCATATTTTTGATGTTGTTTGATGTGATTTGAGGGCCCGACTAAGTTCGTATCGTATTTTAAGACTTGTTGGTACATTCGGACAGAGTTCCGAGTGGCTCGGGTGTGTTTCAGGGTGAGTTTTGGGCGAGTCGGGGCATTTCAGCACTCTGATGTTGTTCTGGAACTTTTGGAAGTGCGGGGGCACATTTTGGAGTGCTGAGGCAAAGCCTCAAGTGCGGACTTCTAAAGCTTATATCTTTTAATGAACAAGGAATTTGAGATGATTAAAAAATTAAAGTTGTAGCCCTTTGAATCTAGTTTACATAAAGGTATACCATTAATCATTTGGACATTTGTAGAAAAAGTTATGGTCAATTTATTGAAACCTGGTAGTGTAGAGACTGTTGAAGTGCGGCAGCACAATTTGGATTTCGGTTGCAGAACCTGGAATGTGCGGACGGCATACAAATTTTGCGGTCAGCACAATGAGGGATCATATTTTTGTACTTTATAAACGAGGTTTAGAGTATTATTTCATATTTGGACCTTAGGAGCTCGATTTGTGGCGATTGTTTGTGGGATTTTCAAGAAATTTATCGGGGTAAGTGATTCTAACTCGGATTTGGTTAACATACTTGAATATATCATTGTTTTCATCATTTAATCAGTATTTGGATATGAAAATTTGGGGAAAATTATAGAAATTTCATAAAATGAATCTTTGGGATTTGAATGTCAATTCGAAGTCAGATTTGAGTGAAACTAGTATGGTTGGACTCATAATTGAATGGGTTATCGGATTTTGTGAGTTTCATTGGATTCCGAGACGTGGGCCTCACGAGCGATTTTTTAGTTAAATTTCGAATTTTGTTGGAAAATTAGTATTTTCATATGGAATTAATTCCAATGATTTGTATTGACTGAAACAAATTAATTGTGACTAGATTCGAGGCATTTAGAGGCCAATTCGCGAGGCAAAAGCCTAGCGGAGTAAGAGATTACACGGTTTGAGGTAAGTAACACTTCTAAACTTGGTTCTGAGGGTTTGAAACCCCAAATTTATATGTTATGCGATTGGTATTGAGGTGACACACATGCCAAGTGACGGGCGTGCGGGCGTGCACCGTGAGAATTGCGACCTGGTTGATTCCATGGCACTGTATAATGGTTCTACCTTGTTGATATCCGTGTTTTCATCATGTGATAATATAGTTGAGCTGTCACTCATGCTAGATATCATGTTTAGGCTTTATGACGGTACTGTTGGGGCCCATAGTGGTCGTTTCTTGCTATTGTCTTACTGATTTTATTGATATTTCGTGCTCAGTCATATTCATTCATTTCATATCACATCTCAGTCTCTGTTGTTATTTATTGAAACATCATATCATTGTTTCCGGTCTAGTATCATGACATTGTGAGCTCGAGAGAGAGAGACTGGAGAGATTGATGACTGAGCGAGGCTGAAGGCCTGAATATGAGTGACGTTTATGGGATCGGGCTGCACGCCGCAACGGTTATACTGATTTACAATAGCGCTTGGGATGAAGGAGCCCCTCCGGAGTCTGCACACACCCCCAGTGAGCGTGGTTAATATTATTGAGGGATGGATCTTCCCTGGACATGGATCTTGTTTGAAGCATTATATACCTGGAGATGGATCTTCTCCATGGGCTGGATTGACCCTACTCGGTACTAGGTGACTGATGGTTAGTGATGTATATATTCCGGGATGGATCTTCCCTGAGTCGTATGGGCCATATACAGTACCGAGTGATTGGGCATTTGAGAGTGTAAGCACATGAGGCTGTCAGCACGGTGCGTCACATACAACATGTGCATTGGCATTGTAGAAGTAGAGAAGTTATATTGTTCATATCATTCAGATTTGATCCATTTTACTGTTTTGAGATATCTATTGAACTTGAAAGCATGTCTACGTTTCTGCACTGTTATTTCCTATATTGAACAGTGCCGGTTGAGTTCGTCACTAATTTCAGTCCACGGTTTGAATTTGTTACTTATTGATTTGGTTGTACTCACTCTACACCCTGCACCTCGTGTGCAGATCCAGGTGCTTCCGGTTACGGCGGCTGCTGAGTGAGGAGTCGAGATCTTGGAGACTATCGAGGTAGCTGCATGGCATTCGCAGGCCTTGACTCTCCTTCGTTATCTTTATTTGTATTTCAGTTCTTATTCCTCAGACATTGTAGTAGGTTGTATCCTGCTATAGATGCTCATGTACTCGGTGAGACCCCGATTTTGAGAGATATTTGTATTGCGTTGTGGTTTTATTTCCATTTTTAAATGGGTTTTCTTAAATATTAATTGCTTCCATTTTATTTTCAAAGTTTTTACTTGGTTGAACTGGTTGAGTAGTTGACTTGCCTAGTTTCATGATAGGCGCCATCACGACAGTTGGTTTTGGGTCGTGACATCGAAGTTCTAAGAAGCGGTGAAGTACGTGGTCGAAGAGTCAGCAAGAGCTGATGCCGAGGAGTCAGCAAGGATCAAGGCCGAGGTCGAGTACCCTTGACAGAATTATAACAGTTAGTTTTAAGATAGGACATAAAAGAGAATATTCTAGTGAATATTCTCTGCACTTGTACTGTTAGGGTTTTTAGGAACATGTTCCCTATAAATAGAAAGAGACAATGATAGGGAACATGGAATATTCATTTGTAAAATACACTTTGACTTTAAAGGAGAGAATCAGATCTTATTGCAAGCATACAAACACAGCCTTTTCACTAATATTCTTCTCTACACTTTTCCACTGGATCCGAGAATAACTCAGATATTCAAAGGATTGTCCATCACTCATAATTGTCAGAAAGAACATCACTGATTCTTGATATGTGCATTTTACCTAATGTTAACCACATAATTTCTCTCACAAAAACATATAAATTATCATGTTTCCTCTATATTCTTCACTTTATTTTGCAGGAATAATTATAGAAGAATTGTTGTGCGCAACATGAAAAAAGAAAAATAAAAATTCAAGAAAAATACAACAAAAAAGTGTATGATCGAGCTATGATTCATTACTGTCGTGACAATACACCAAGTCTCGAGTTGCCATGATGAATCGACGAAGTCTAAACTTAGAATGACGAATTCTCATATCTGCAAATTCAAAATCTAGATTTGCCATGGAAATCTAGCACCAAATCGAGAAGTCAAATTATCATATGTGCAAATGTAAAATCTAGATTCGCCATGGAAATCTAGCACCAAATTGAGAAGTCATCATGAAATTTTCTTATATAAGAAGATGTTGCCCGATCAGAATAGGGAATCCCAGTGGAGAGAAAGCTTAGAGCTAGAAGTCTTAATCCAAATTCTTAATAAGGTTCTCTGTTTTATTTCTTTCACTAGTATCGAGTTATCTTTTCTTTTAAATCATAATAGTGGTTTATTTGTTATTTCTAAATAAATTCCAGTGTAAAAAATTACTTTAGTTCCTGCTTTTAATTAAATAAGAGGAATTATTCTTATTGTATATTTCTTTCTATTTTCTTATTTAATCGACAAGAATATTTTCATTGTTAGTACTAATTCCAGTATGGAGTAACTTTTCTTGTGTTGGGAGAAAAATGGATATTAATATTTCTATATAATAGTAGATATTATTCCTCAAATTTACATGCTTGAGCTAAAAAATTTTATTTAACTTTTATCTGCTTTTGTAGTTAGGCGTTATTTGATTTATTAACATCTATCTATCTTGTACTACATATTAACTATTTATTAATTCTGTAATCGAGAGAGTCAGAAGAAATAATATAGTTAATTGTAGTATTGATACATGTTAATATTTATTCAGTAACATCTATCTCTTTTATGTTATAATTAATTTTACACTTATTTGTGTAATGATCCGGCCGGTTGTTTTGAGTGTATTAGCCCCGATCCCCTAATTATTGTTTCCCCCGTATCTTTTCCTGCTTATGAGACTTGCCGGGAGATTTTGTTGTGGTTTTGAAGTGATTTGGGACACTTAGTCCCTAAAATGGAAGCTTAAATCTTAAGATTTTGACCGTAGTTAGAACTGTGTGAAGACGACTCCGAAATAGAGTTCATCCTGTTCCGTTAGTTCCGTTGGGTAATTTTGGACTTAGGAGCGCGTCTAGAATGTGATTTGGAGGTCCGTAGTAGAATTAGGCTTGA
The DNA here is from genome assembly GCF_000390325.3 of Nicotiana tomentosiformis. Taxonomy (NCBI): domain Eukaryota; kingdom Viridiplantae; phylum Streptophyta; class Magnoliopsida; order Solanales; family Solanaceae; genus Nicotiana; species Nicotiana tomentosiformis. The sequence goes on from NC_090813.1 coordinate 109,499,683, forward strand.
AATGGCAAAAATTAATTTTTTGGAGATTTTGACCGGAAGTGAACTTTTTTATATTGAGGGTGGATTCCGATTCCGGAAGTTGGAGTAGGTTCGTAATGTTGAATATGACTTGTGTGCAAAATTTGAGGTTAATCGGACGTGGTTTGATAGGTTTCGGCATCGGTTGTAGAAATTTGAAGTTTCAAGTTCATTAAGTTTGGATTGGAGGGTGATTTGTGTTTTTGTTCTTATTTGATGTGATTTGAGGGCTCGACTAAGTTCGTATGGTGTTTTAGGACTGGTTGGTATGTTTGGTTGAGGTCCCGGGGGCCTCGGGTGAGTTTCGGATGCTTAACAGTTCATTTTGGACTTGTGAAAGATAGCAGATTTTCTGGTTTTCCCAGTTGCTGGTTTCCTTCTTCGCGTTCGCGAGGGGTGTTCCGTGTTCGTGAAGAGGAGCTAGAGGTAGGAGGAAGACTGTTCTTCGCGTTCGCGAAGAGGATCTAGAGGCAGGAGGAAGATTGTTCTTCGCGTTCGCGAAGTGGGGGTCGCGTTCGCGAAGGGGTTGTTAGGCAGTGCATCGCGAACGCGAGAAGGGCATCACGTTCGCGTAGAGAAAGGTGAGCGGCTGGGACCCCAGGCCTTTTTGCCTTCACGTTCGCGATGTTGGTACCGCGTTCGCGTAGGGTTGAGCTGAGTGGTCTTCGCATTCGCGACAAGGGTATCGCGTTCGCGAAGAAGGATTTGCCTGGGCAGAATATAAGATTTCAAAAACGAGGATTTGGCCATTTTTATCAAAACTTGAGTTTGAGAGCTCGGATTTGGACGAGATTTTGAGGGATTTTCAGAGACATCAATTGGTTAATGATTATTCATTTGATTTTGGTTATATCCCACTAATCTATCACTAATTTCATCTTTTAATTTCCCATTTGGGTGGAAAATTTGGGGAAAATGGGAAGAAGTTCTTCAACTAAGATTTTGGGTTTTGATTGAGATTTTGATATCGGATTTGGATAATTTTGGTATGAGTGAACTTGTGAGTTAATGGGCTTTTGGGTTTTATGACTTGCGTCGGATTTCGAGACGTAGGCCCCGGGGGGCCGGGTTGAGCCTATTTCGGATTTCGACTTATAATTTCATGCTTTTCTTGTGGAATTGATTCCTTTAGCCTATATTAATTATATCGTACTACTTGTGGCTAGATTTGGGGCATTTGGAGACTGATTTGAGGGGCAACAGTTTCAGAGTAGGATTTTGTGCGGTTTGAGGTAAGTAACAGCCTTAAATCTGGTCCTGAGGGTATGAAACCCCAGATTTTTGGTATGCTGTGATTATTTTGGAGGTGACGCACATGCTATGTGATGGACATGTGGGCGCGCACCATGGGGGATTGTGACTTGGTCCATCCTGTGAGACTGTAAAGTCGAATAGCTTATTGTTAATTACATGTTCTCTCTGTCTTCTAGAAATTTGACTGCCATTCATGTTAGATACCATGCTTAGGCCATATGATATCATTGTTGGGACCCGCAGCAGTCGGGTACTTGTTGAATTAGCTGCTATTTGTTGTCTTGTACTCAGTCACAGTTTTACTTACGTATCATATCTCCGTTTCCTCTTGTTTTCTTGTTGATACTTGTTATCATCTCTTTTGGGCTGATTTGTATGATTTTCGAGAGCCCGAGAGGCTGGAGAGGTTAGTGATTGAGATAGGGCCTGTGTGTCGAGCTGTGAGCTATGTGAGTGTATATGGATCGGGTTACACGCCATAATTGGCATGGAGGCTGAATGTATATGGATCAGGTTGCACGCCGCAATGAGCCTTATGGCTATTTATGGATTGTGGATCGGGTTGCACGCCGTAACGAGCCTCATGGCTACTTATATTATTAGATCGGGTTGCACGCCGTAACGATATAGCGCTTGGGCTGAAGGAGCCCCTCCAGAGTCTGTACACCCCTAGTGAGCGCAGGTACCTATTGAGTATGATTATTGAGGGTTGAGAGCCAAGTGTTTGAGCTATTGAGAGCTTGAGTGATTGTTACCCTGAAAGGTTGCATTTATTTCCTTTGTTGCTGCACTTAGTTGAATTATGTCATTGTTTTGAACTTCTGGAAAAATATTGTATCCAGTTGATCTAAACTGAGTAAATGTACAACTGACTTAATTTATATTGTCGGAATTGAATCACGTCTACTTTCATTACTGAAACTACTGAAGTGAACAGTAATTGTATAGCTCGTCACTACTTCTCAGTTCCTTATTTAATTTTGTTACTTACTGAGTTAGTTGTACTCACACTACACCCTACACTTCATGTGCAGATCTAGGTGTATCCGGTCATGGAGGACGTTGATCTCGTGCGTGGTTGAGTATCAGAGATTCACGAGGTAGCTGTCAGCTTCGCAGTCCTTGTCTCTCATTTCTTGTTATCTTTTTTTTTTCTGTACTGGCATTTAGACATAGACTCTTCTGAATACTATTTCTTAGACTGGTTGTTTAGATGCTCATGACTTGGTGACACCCTGATGTTTGGGGCTATTTTTTCACGTTGTATTTTGAGTTTAGCTCCTGTCTTTATGAAAACTCTGTTATATCAAGCTTTTGGTTTATTTTTGTGAAACATTTGAAGTATTTTGAAAAATCGACTTGCCTAGTACCATCGATAGGCACCATCACGACAGGTTAGGGTTTTGGGTCATAACAAGTTGGTATTAGAGCCTAGGTTACATAGGTCTCACGAGTCATGAGCATGTTTAGTAGAGTTTTGCGGATCGGTACAGAGACGTCTGTACTTATCTTCGAGAGGCTGCCGTATCTTTGATTCTGGTAACTGAATTTTTGTTGATCTATTCTCTCAAAGATGGTTGGGACGCATGCTACGGGGCGGGATGAACAACCACCAGTATGACCAGTCAGTGTTGTGAGAGGCCGAGGTCACGGTAGAGACCCCGGTAGGGGCAGAGGTGCAACTCGCATCGTAGCTAGGGAAATATCTGTAGATCCACCAGTTGCCCAGTTCAGGAGTAGGCTCCAGTTGTGGATGAGCCTGTGGGACCAGCTCAGGCACCACCTGTGCCCATTGTGATTCCAGGCCTTCAGGAGGCCTTAGCTCAGATTCTGACCATGTGCACCAGTCTTGCTCAGGCGGTGTCTGTTCCGGCCGCAACAGCTACTTCTCAGGCCGGAGAAGGTGCTCAGACTCCTGCCGCCTGTACACCAGACAGGTGGTATAAGGTCTCCAGACACCAGGGGCACCACCAGCCCAGCCGGTTGTAGCTGCTCGGGAATATGTGGTTCCTGTCATGCCCGTTCTATATGTTTGGTTCCCACAGACAGGGAGAGGATCAGGAGGTTCATAGATGGCCTCACTTTTCATTGCGATTGCTTATGACTAGAGAGAGAGAGAGTGTCTGGTGCTACTTTTGATGAGGTTGTCGACATTGCTCGTCAGATTGAGATGGTTCGTAGCCAGAAGCGGGTTGAGAGGGAGGCCAAGAGTCCTCATGGACATAGTGGATTTAGCAGTGTTCCTTCTGGGGGTCAGTTCCACCACGGTAGGGGTCGTCCTTTCAGATATGCTCAGACGGCTCATCCAGTTCACTGTGGTGCATCATCTGGCCATGGTTTACAGAGTTATCAGCAGGGCCATTCATCTCTCAGTGCTCTCCCCACTCAGAGTTCATCCTGTGTTCCATTGGGTCAGGGCTCGTCTATACCAGGTCCTCCTACCAGTTATCTCGGTTCTCCCTTCAGTCCCCAGCACCAGCACCAGGGAGTCGCTATGAGTGTGGAGAGTTTGGCCACATGAGGAGGCAGTGTCCCCGCCTAGTGGGAGATCCAGCTTAGTAGAGGAGCCAGTCTATGACATCAACATCAGTTTCTTCACCACCCTCTCAACCAGCTGGGGGTGGAGCTTAGTCAGCTAGGGGCCGCCCGAGAGGGGGAGGCCGATCAGGGGGCGGCCAGGCCCGTTTATATGCTCTCCCTGCCAGACCAGATGCCATTACTTCGGATTCTGTGATTACAGGTATTGTCTTAGTTTACCATAGAGATGCCTTATTCATATGTGTCCTCATATTTCGCTCATTATCTAGATATTCCCGTGAGTCTCTGGTTTCATCTTTTTATGTATCCACTCCAGTAGGCGATACTATTATTGTGGACCGTGTATATCGGTCATGTGTGGTGACTATTGAGAGTCTGGAGACCAGAGTAGATCTCTTGTTTCTTAGTATGGTCGATTATGACATTATTTTGGGTATGGATTGGTTGTCTCCATGTCATGTTGTTATAGATTGTCATGCTAAGACCGTGATGTTGGCGATATCGGGGTTGCCGAGGGTTGAGTGGAACGACTCTATAGACTATGTTCCCCGTAGAGTTATTTTATACTTGAAGGCTCAGCGGATGGTTGAGAAGGGTTATCTATCTTATTTGGCCTTTGTGAGGGATGTTACCGCAGAGACCCCTGCTATTGATTCTGTTCCGGTGGTACGAGATTTTCCGGATGTGTTTCCTGCAGACTTGCTGGGCATGCCGTCTGATAGGGATATTGACTTCGGTATTGATTTGGTGCTGGCACTCAGCCCATTTCTATTCCACCGTATCGTATGGCACTAGCGGAGTTAAAGGAATTGAAGGAACAACTTCAGGAACTCCTTGATAAGGGGTTTATCCGGCCTAGCGTGTCACCTTGGGGTGCACCAGTTCTATTTGTAAAGAAGAATGATGGTACTATGAGAATGTACATTGATTACAGGTAGTTGAACAAGGTCACAATCAAGAACAAGTATCCTTTTCCACGTATTGATGATCTGTTTGACCAGCTTTAGGGAGAGATGGTATTCTTCAAGATTGATTTGAGGTCAGGGTATCACCAGCTGAAGATTAGGGATTCGAATATTCTTAAGACAACTTTCAGGACCCGATATGGCCATTATGAGTTCCTTGTGATGTCTTTTGGGCTGACTAACGCCCCATCAACATTCATGCATCTGATGAACAGTGTATTTCATCCTTATCTTGACTCGTTCATTATTGTATTCCTTGATGACATCCTAATATACTCTCGTAGCCAGGAGGAATATGCCAAGCATCTAAGGATTGTGTTACAGCGGTTGAGGGAGGAGAAGCTTTATGCAAAGTTCTCCAAGTGTGAGTTTTGGCTCAGTTCAGTGGCGTTCTTGGGGCACGTGGTGTCCAGTGAGGGGTATTCAGGTAGATCTGAAGAAGATAGAGGCAATTCAGAGTTGGCCCAGACCGTCCTCAGCCATGGAGATTCAGAGTTTTCTCAGTTTCGCTGGTTATTATCGTTGTTTTGTGGACGGTTTCTCATCTATTGCATTTTCCTTGACTAAATTGACCCAAAAGGGTGCTCCTTTCAGGTGGTCGAATAAGTGCGAGGAGATCTTTCAGAAGCTCAAGACTTTTGATCACGGCTCCAATTCTAGTTCTACCATCAACTTTTGGTTCGTACACAGTTTATTGTGATGCCTCGAAGATCGGTATTGGGTGTGTTCTAATGTAGGAGGGTCGAGTGATTTCTTATGCTTTGCGCCAGTTGAAGCCCCATGAGAAGAACTATCATGTCCACGACCTTGAGTTAGCAGCTATTGTTCACGCCTTAAAGATTTGGCGGCACTATTTGTACGAGGTCCATTGTGAGATTTACACTAATCATTGAAGTTTGCAACATATGTTCAAACAGAAGGATCTTAACTTGCATCATCGGAGGTGGTTGGAGCTTCTTAAGGACTATGATATCACCATTTTGTAGCATCCCGGGAAGGTCAATGTGTTAGACGATGCCTTGAGTCACCGGGCGGAGAGTTTGGAGAGCTTAGCATATCTTCCAGCAGCAGAGAGGCCATTGGCGTTGGTTGTTCAGGCCTTAGCTAGCCAGTTTGTTAGATTGGATATTTCTGAACCGAGTCGAGTATTGACTTGTGTGGTCTCCCGGTCTTCTCTTTATGATCGTATCAGGGAGTGTCAGTATGATGACCCCCATCTGCTCGTCCTTAAGGACACGGTCCAGCACAGTGACGCTAAGGAGGACACTATTGGGGATGATGGTGCATTGAGGATGCAGGGCAGGATCTGCGTGCCCAATGTAGATGGTTTGCGTGAGTTGATTCTCAAGGAGGCTCACAGTTTGCGATATTCTATTCATCCGGGTTCCACAAAGATGTATCAGGACTTGAGACAGCATTATTAGTGGAGGAGAATAAAGAAGGACATAGTAGAGTATGTAGCTCGGTGCCTAAATTGCCAACAGGTGAAGTATGAGCATCAACGACCAGGTGGGTTGCTTTAGAAGTTAGAGATTCTGGAGTGGAAGTGGGAGCGGATCACTATAGATTTCGTTGTTGGACTCCCACGGACTCAGCGGAGGTTTGATACATTTTGGGTGATTGTGGATGGCTGACCAAGTCAGCTCATTTCATTCATGTGATGACTACCTATTCTTTCGAGCAGCTAGCTCGAGTGTATATCCGCGAGATCGTCAGGCTTCATGGCGTACCGGTATCTATCATCTCTGACCGGGGTATGCATTTTACATCACGGTTCTGGAGGGCCGTATAGCATGAGTTCGGTACTCGAGTGGAGTTAAGCACAATATTTCACCCTCAGATGGACAGACAGTTCGAGCGCACTATTCAGTTAATAGAGGATATGCTCCATGCATGTGTGATGGAGTTTGGGGGTTCGTGGGATAAGTTCTTGCCTCTAGCGGAGTTTTCTTACAATAACAATTATCAATCGAGCATCCATATGGCACCATATGAGGCTCTATATGGTAGGCGGTGTAGGTCTCCAGTGGGTTGGTTCGAGCTGGGCGAGGCTAGATTATTGGGTACAAACTTGGTTCAGGATGCTCTGGAGAAGGTTAAGGTGATTCAAGATAGACTACGCACAGCCCAGTCCAAACAGAAGAGTTATAAGGATTGGAAGGTTCGCGATGTTGCATTCATGGTTGGAGAGTGGGTCTTGCTCCGGGTTTCACCTATAAAGGGCGTTATGAGGTTCGGGAAGAAGGGAAAGCTGAGCCCAAGGTTTATTGGTCCCTTTGAGGTGTTGCAGCGAGTTGGGGAGGTTGCTTATGAGCTTGCTTTACCTCCCAGTCTAGCGGGAGTTCACCTAGTATTCCATGTTTCTATGCTCCGGAAGTATCACGGAGATCCGTCTCACGTGTTGGATTTCAGCTCAGTCCAGTTGGACAAGGATCTATCTTATGTTAAGGAGCCAGTGGCTATTTTGGATAGGCAGGTTCGAAAGCTAAGGACAAAGAATATTGCTTCCATGAAGATTCAGTGGAGGGGTCAGCCGGAGGAGGAGGCGACTTGGGAAACCGAGCATGATATGCGTAGCAGTTATCCTCATCTTTTCACCACTTAAGGTATGTCTTTATGCTCGTTCAAGGACAAACAATTATTTTAAAAGGGGGAGGATGTAACGACCCGGCCGACCATTTTGAGTGTATTAGCCCCAATCCCCTAATTACTGCTTCCCCTTATCTTTTTCTGCTTATGAGACTTGTCGGGAAGTTTTGTTGTGGTTTCGGAGTGATTTGCGACACTTAGTCCCTAAAACGGAAGCTTAAGTCTTAGGATTTTGACTGTAGTCGAAACTATGTGAAGACGACTCCGGAATGGAGTTTCGTGGGTTCCGTTGGGTGATTTTGGACTTAAGAGCGCGTCTGGAATGTGATTTGGAGGTCCGTAGTAGAATTAGGCTTGAAATGGCAAAAATTGAATTTTTGGAGATTTTGACCGGAAGTGGACTTTTTGATATCGGGGTCGGATTCCGATTCCGGAAGTTGGAGTAGGTCCGTAATGTTGAATATGACTTGTGCGAAAATTTGAGGCCAATCGGACGTGGTTTGATAGGTTTCGGCATCGGTTGTAGAAATTTAAAGTTTCAAGTTTATTAAGTTTGGATTGGAGGGTGATTCGTATTTTTGTTGTTATTTGATGTGATTTGAGGGCTCGACTAAGTTCGTATGGTGTTTTAGGACTGGTGGGTATGTTTGGTTAAGGTCCCAGGGGCCTCAGGTGAGTTTCGGATGCTTAACAGATCATTTTGGACTTGTGAAAGATAGCAGATTTTCTGGTTTTCCCAGTTGCTGGTTTCCTTCTTCGCGTTCGCGAGGGGTGTTCCGCATTCGCGAAGAGGAGCTAGATGCAGGAGGAAGATTTTTCTTCGCGTTCGCGAAGGGGTTGTTAGGTAGTGCATCGCGAACGCGAGAAGGGAATCACGTTCGCGTAGAGAAAGTTGAGCGGCTGGGACCCCAGGCCTTTTTGCCTTCTCGATCGCGATGTTGGTCCCACGTTCACGTAGGGTTGAGCTGAGTGGTCTTCGCATTTGCGACAAGGGTATCGCGTTCGCGAAGAAGGATTTGCCTGGGCAGAATATAAGATTTCAAAAACGAGGGTTTGGCCATTTTGATCAAAACTTGAGTTTGAGAGCTCGAATTTGGACGAGATTTTGAGGTGACGGACGTGTGGGTGTGCACCGTGGGGGATTGTGACTTGGTCCGTCCCATGAGATTGTAAAGTCGAATAGCTAATTGTTAATTACATGTTCTCTATGTCTTCTAGAAATTTGACTGCCATTCATGTTAGATACCATGCTTAGGCCATATGATATCACTGTTGGGATCCGCAGTAGTCGGGTACTTGTTGAATTAGCTGCTATTTGTTGTCTTGTACTCAGTCACAGTTTTACTTGCGTGTCATATCTCTGTTTCCTCTTGTTTTCTTGTTGATACTTGTTATCATCTCTTTTGGGCTGATTTGCATGATTTCCGAGAGCCCGAGAGGCTGGAGAGGTTAGTGACTGAGATAGGGTTTGAGTGCCGAGCTGTGAGCTATGTGAGTGTATATGGATCGGGTTGCACAACGCAACGGGCCTGAGGGTTGAATGTATATGGATCGGGTTGCACGCCGCAACGAGCCTTTTGGCTATTTATGGATTGTGGATCGGGTTACACGCCACAACGAGCCTCATGGCTACTTATATGATTCGATCGGGCTGCACGCCGCAGCGATATAGCGCTTGGGCTGAAGGAGCCCCTCCAGAGTCTATACACACCCAGTAAGCGCAGGTACCTATTGAGTGTGTTTATTGATGGCTGAGAGCCGAGTGTTTGAGCTATTGAGAGCTTGAGTGATTGTTACCCTGAAAGGCTGCATTGTTTCCTTTGTTGCTGCACTTAGTTGAATTATGTCATTGTTCTGAACTTCTGGAAAAATATTGTATCCGGTTTATCTAAACTGAGTAAATGTACAACTCACTTAATTTATATTGCCGGAATTGAATCATGTATACTTTCATTGTTGAAACTACTGAAGTGAATAGTAATTGTATAGCTCGTCACTACTTCTCAGTTCCTTATTTATTTTTGTTACTTACTGAGTTGGTTGTACTCACGCTACATCTGCACTTCATGTGCAGATCCAGGTGTATCCAGTCACGGAGGACGTTGATCTCGTGGTTGGTTGAGTATCGGAGATTCACAAGGTAGCTGCCGGCGTTCGCAGTCCTTGTCTCTCCTTTCTTGTTATCTTTCTTTTCTGTATTGGCATTTAGACACAGACTCTTGTGGACTCTGTTTCTTAGACTGGTTGTTTAGATGCTCATGACTTGGAGACACCCGATGTTTGGGGCTATTTTCCGCATTGTATTTTGAGTTTAACTCCTGTCTTTATGAAAACTCTGTCATATCAAGCTTTTGATCGTGAAATATTTGAAGTATTTTGAAAAATCGGCTTGCCTAGTACCATCGATAGGCGCCATCACGACAGGTTAGGGTTTTGGATCATGACAATTTGTAATCGAGAGAGGCGAATAGTGTAATAATCAGTTATAACAAGTAGGGTAACCGAAATGGACTTACTAACAAAAGCATATTTTAGTTCAATCATACATTTTTGGTTCTTTAGTTTTTTTATTTTGAAGATTAATTTGTGTAACTGAGAGGAGTGCAATTAATTATTCAACTTGAGTAATAATATATATTTGTAATCGTGAGAGGCATTTATACATTTTTGAGAAATAGAAATTGACGAATAATAATTCTACTATATAATAAAAATATTAAGTGAAGTCAAGATCCCAACTCCTTTTTATTGTACTTGTGAAAAATAAAATATTTTCTATTGCTCTATTCATGCATTTTTAGTTAGTTAATTCACAACTCAACTCTTTCTCATTTTCTCAAATAGTAATTAAAATAAGAAACGTTTGTAAAATGGATAAATCAATCTCTGTGGGTTCGACATATTTCTATACTATTATTTGACAGAGTACGAGTTAGAATTTTATATACGTTAGACACTCCTCAAACTTTTGGCATCGTTGCTGGTGATTGGCTAAAATCTACTACAGATTAATTGTTTTACTACTAGTTTGAGATTTTTTCTTATTGTCTCATTATTTTAACTTCTTTTTTTTGCAGAAATTTCAGAAGGTGTATGACCCGTTCCTCTTCAAGAGAACTAGTCGAATATGATCCTGAAATTGAAAAATCCTTGCGGTTGTTGCGAAAAGAAAAACCTCACGATCTCAAATTTTCACATCAGAGAAAATGGAGAACGAAGAACTCAATAACCAACTTCCACCACATCAAGCAGAAGAACAGTTTGATGAGGTGGCACCACGACGTGATAGAATACTTAGGGATTATGCAAGGCCAGATCATTTTGAAGGAGAATCAAGTGTGAGGAGACCACCAATTGCAACAAATAATTTTTAAATTCGCACAGGCTTGATTCAAACCATTCAGTAGTCATGTCAGTTTGTTGGTGATGCAAGTGAAGATCCTCACACCCATCTAATTGATTTTCTTGAATTAGTTAAAACTTGCAGGTACAATGGAGTTACAACGGATGCTATCAGGTTGCGACTTTTTCCTTTTTCATGAAAATGTGAAGTCAAAATATGGTTGCGAAGTCTACCAAGAGGTTCCATTACAACATGGGACCAAATGACCCAGAAATTTGTTAATAAATATTTTTCACCTGCAAAAATAGTTAAAATGAAGAAAGAAATCAATAATTTTATGCAGACAAATACTGAATCTGTTAACCAGGCATGGGAAAGATTAGCAGCAATGTTAAAAAAATGCCCACATCATGAGATCCAAGACCCTGACATTTTATATATTTTCTATCACGGTCTTAAACCCTCTCCTAGAAAAGTAATTGATGCAGCATCAGGAGGATAAATAATGGGAAAAACTACTATAGAAGCAATGCAATTGCTTAATGAGATTTCGGAAAATGTTGTTCAATGGCCGTCAGACAGAATGATTATCAAAAAAAGGCACAAGTTGAAGCTTTGAATTCATTGACACAACAAATTGCGACCTTAAAACAAAAAGTGGAGGCTTTTCAGGTAGGTGCCCACTCATCATCCCAGCTTGAGAATTGTGATGTTTGTCAAGGTAATCATCCGAATCATGAATTTCAAGCTTCAACACAAAATGAGGAACATGTAAATGTGATTGGTTATAGAAATAATTACTCATTCGGTAGTCCCATGGCACAAAAACTTTTAGGATTTCAATGGAGTAATCCTAATGGTGCTGAAAATCCTCAAAGATTTTTTAATCAAAAGCAGCAGGTACAGGGACCACCTGATTTTTAAAATCAAAATAGAGGGCAACAAAAATTTTAACAATATCAACATTAACCCCAAAGAGCTCATCAACAAAGTCATGAAGACTTGATGTACAAATTCATTAAGGTTACTGACGAGAAGGTTAAAAGTCAACATTCAGCTATCAAGAATTTATAAATACAGGTAAGTCAATTAGCAACCCTTATGTCTGGACAAATTCAAGGTGTTATACCAAGAAACACTGAGAAAATCTAAAAGAACACCTCAAAGTCATCTCTGTACGGTCAGGTAAAGCTCTTGATGATCCATATGCAGATAAAGAAGGAAAGCCACAAGAAGTGGAAAAGATAAATGAAGGTGAGAACAAAACAAAATTTAAGTTCCCAAAAGAACAAAAGGATAAAGAAAAAAATGCACTAGAAAATTAATTGATAAAGAAATCCTCACTTTGTACCTCTCGCTTTTCCCCAAAAGATGAAAAGAGAAAAGCTTGACAAACAGTTTCAAAGTTTCTAGATATTTTGAAGCAACTTTACATTAACATACCTTTCACAGATGCTTTGACGTAAATGCCTTCATATGCTAAATTTCTCAAAGAAATTTTGTCAAGTAAAAGAAAATTGGAAGAAGTTTCAGCGGTTAAGCTTACAGAAAAATGTAGTGCTATACTTCAAAATAAGCTCCCACATAAACTTGGTGGTCCAGAAAGTTTTACAATTCCTTGTATTGTGGGAGGTACTCACTTTGAAAAGGCATTATGTGATTCAGGTACTTAATGCCTTTTTCAATTTTGCAGAAAATAGAACTTGGTGAAATGTAAGATATTGGTGTGTCTTTTCAATTAGCTGATCAAAGTACTAAGAGACCAAAAGGAATTACTAAAAATATCCTTGTTAGAGTTGACAAATTTGTATTCCTAGTAGATTTATAGTACTTGAAATGGAAGAAAATATTGAGAAAGCATTAATTTTAGGTATACCATTTCTCGCAATAGGAAGAGCAATTATTGATGTTCATCAAGGATAATTAATATTGCGAGTTGATGAGGAAAGAGTAATTTTTGACATGAAGAAAATGATTAAATTTTCTGGAGATGAGTCATCATCATCTTGTTTTCAAATTGACTTACTAGATGACCTTGTAGATGAATACAAAGATAATCAGTTAATTATTGATTCATTAGAGAGATGTTTCGCTAGGTCAGGTACCATAAGTGATGACAACCCCATAATTAGAGAAGAAACTGAAATGCTGGAAAAAGAGTCAGAAAATGAGAAAGTCTCACAAGAAGGAGTTCAATTAAAAATTGAACTCAAAGATCTTCCTTCTCATTTAAAATATGTGTTTCTTGAACTTGAATCATTTCCAGTAATCATTTCATCTTCTTTGACTATAGAACAGGAAAGCAAACTGATTGGAGTCGTGAGAAAACACAGAAGAGCCTTAGAGTGGACTATAGCTGACATCAAAGAAATCTGTCTAGCTATTTGTATGCACATGATTCTTATGGAGAATGATTATAAGCCAATAGTCCAACCCCAAAGTAGACTGAACCCAGCAATGCAGGAAGTCGTCAAGAAAGAAGTGGTGAAACTAGCAGCAGGTATCATTTATCCAATATCTGGCAGTCCTTGGGTAAGTCCTGTACAGGTAGTACCAAAGAAATGAGGTATGACAGTAATAAAAAATAAAAACAATGAACTCACACCTACTAGAACAGTCACAGGATGGAGAGTTTGTATTGATTACAGACGACTTAATGAAGCTACAAGAAAATACCATTTTCCTTTGCCCTTTATTGACCAAATGCTTGAAAGAGTTGCAGGCCACGGTTTTTACTGTTTTCTTGATGGATATTCTGGGTATAATAAGATACCAATTGCTCTAGAAGATCAGGAGAAAATAACACTCGATACGTATGCTTATCGAAGAATGCCATTTGGACTATGCAACGCATTTGGACTATGCAACGCTCCTGCTACATTTCAGCGTTGCATGTCGGCAATTTTCTCAGATATGATTGAAAAGTTTCTTGAAATCTTTATGCATGATTTCACACTTTTTGGTAAGACATTTGAAGATTGTCTCTATCATTTAACTTTGGTGGTTAAAAGATGTGAAGAGACAAATTTGGTTCTTAATTGGAAAAAATGTCACTTCATGGTAACAAAGGAAATTATTTTAGGACATAAAGTTTTTGTTAAAGGGATAAAAGTTGATAAGGCCAAAATTGATCTTATAGCAGGATTACCCCCTCCTACCATTGTTAAAGGCATTAGAAGTTTCTTAGGGCATGCAGGTTTTTATAGAAGGTTTATAAAATATTTTTCAAAAATTTCAAAACCTCTGACTAACCTACTGATGAAAGATGTGAAGTTTGAATTTTCATATTATTGCAGGAAAGCATTTGAGATTCTCAAGAAACAATTGACTAATGCTCCAATTGTTGTTTCTCCTGACTGGAGCCAACCCTTTGAAATAATGTGCGATGCAAGTGTTACAGTAGTAGGAGCGATATTGGGACAAAAGAGAGACAAGATCATCAGACCTATCTACTACGCCAGTAGAATGCTTAATGAAGCTCAAAAGAATTATGCTACAACTGAGAAGGAACTATTAGCAGTAGAATTTGGTTTTGACAAATTTTGTTCCTATTTGATAGGAACAAAGGTTATAATTTATACTGATCATGCAGCTTTAAAGTTCCTCTTAGCAAAGAAAGATGCTAGACCTAGATTACTAAGATGGATACCCCTTTTGCAAGAATTTGATCTTAAAATAAAAGATCGAAAAGATTCTGAGAATCAGGTAGCTGATCATTTGTCTCGTTTGGAAAATCCTCCTACTGAGATAAAAGATATCAAAGAGAAATTTCCTAATGAACATATATTTTCAGTCACAACCGTTATAAATTGACTAACTTGGTTTGCTGATATTGCCAACTACTTGGCTGGAGGATGGATTTCAAAATATTTTTCTTACGAACAAAAGAAAAAACTTAAAAAAGAAGCAATACATTATTACTAGGAAGATCCTTACTTGTTTAAATTTTGTGCAGATGACATAATCAGGAGATGTGTACCGGAGACAGAAATAAACAACATGTTAAGTCACTAACATGATAGGGATGTAGGAGGACACTATGGAGGAAGAAGGACAGCAACTAAAGTACTTGAAGTTGGCTTTTTCTCGCCTACTCTATTCAAAGATACAAGGAATTATGTCGCCACTTGCGATAAATGCCAGAGAATCTGTGATGACCCGATAAGTCATCCTATATTTTAGAAACTAATTTTGTGTTTTGAGGTCTTAAAAACCGCATTTTAGCCTTCCTCGATTTGTGTGCACAGTCCGGGTGTTCTTCCGATAGGCTTATATGTTAACAACTGATAAAAATAAGAATTTTGTCTTAAAATTTCATTTAAGATGGCTTCAGTCAACGTTTTGAGAAAACAGACCTGAATCTGTGTTTTGATGGTCCCGATGTGTCCGTATCATAATTTGGGACCTGGGCGTGTACCCGAAATTGAATTCGGAGGTCCCTAGCCTGAGTTATTGATTTTTGTTGAAAATTGAAAGTTAGAAAGATTTATGATATTTAAGAATCGACTGATGTTTGGATTTATTGATACCGGGTTCGTATTTTGGTTTCGAAGCCCGGTACAGGTCCACTATAATATTTATGACTTGTCTGTCGAATTTGGTGAGAAACGGAGTTTATTTGACGTGATTCGAACGTTCGGTTGTGAAAATAGAAGTTTTAAAGTCTTCTTGAAAATTTCCTTTGATTTGGTCCCCGATTTGTAGTTCTATGTGTTATTTTGGTATTTCGATCGCGCGAGTGAGTTCGTATGATGTTTTAGGACTTGTGTGAATATTTGGTTTGGAGCCCCCGAGGGCTCGGGTGAGTTTCAGATAGGCTACGGGGTGAATTGGACTTAGAGAAATCTGGTGCGTTGTGCTTCACGATCGCGAAGCCATTCTCGCGATCGCGAAGAGTGAACTGGCCTGGGGAAGATTTTCTTCTTCGCGAACGCCACGGCTGGGTCACGAACGCGGAGCGATGTTGGCCTTACCCTTCGATAACGCGACCAACTCATCGTGAACGCCTAACTTTAGGGACCTGGGAGAAGGGTCAGTCATCTCTTCATCGTGTACGAGAGCACGAGTTCGCGAAGATCGGGGGAGTAGCCTTCGTGAACGTGATGACGGACTCGCGATCGCGTAAGACTAATCGGTACTGCTTATCGCGAACGCATCAGGATTCACGCGAACGCGATGAATACCTGACGCCCAGTTGTTAAAAACATAACCAAAACGGGATTTTTGCCATTCTTTCAAAATTTCAAAATTAAGAGACCTAGAGGCGATTCTTCCATAAGAATTTCTTCCCAATTCGTTGGTAAGTGATTCTAACCTACTTTCTTTCAATTACCCATTACATTTCATGAGTTTTCAACCTAAAATCTAGGATTTTCATGGTGGAAATTGGGGGTTTGGGTAGA
Source organism: Nicotiana tomentosiformis (assembly GCF_000390325.3). Classification (NCBI taxonomy): domain Eukaryota; kingdom Viridiplantae; phylum Streptophyta; class Magnoliopsida; order Solanales; family Solanaceae; genus Nicotiana; species Nicotiana tomentosiformis. Next base: position 109,515,792 of record NC_090813.1, read on the forward strand.
ATTAGGGATTTTTGTAAAATTGGAATTTAGACCTCGAATTGAGGTCGAATTTCGAAACAAATGACATAATCGGGCTCGAGAGTGAATGGGTAAATGGATTTTGGTCTGAACCTGGGGTTTTGACCAATCGGGCCCGGGGTCGATTTTTGACTTTTTTGGAAAAAGTTTGGGGAATCTATATTTATGCATTGTAATTGATTTTTTTAGCAATATTTGATATTATTGAGTCGTTTGTGGATAGATACGAGTGGTTTGGAGGTGGATTCTAGAGCAAAAGCGGTAATTGAGCATTGAGTGGCCTTTGGAGCAAGGTAAGTGTCGTAGTTAACTTTGACTTGAGGGAATTGGATTTGTTTGTCTATCTGCTACATGTTTAAATATTAGGGAACAACGTATATGTGAGGTGACGAATACTTATGCATTGTAGTCGGGTTAAAGCATGCGAGTGGGGCTTGGTTTCTTGCAATTATAGCTTCTTTTGGTCATGTTATCTATGTTTAGACTAGTATTGTTAAATTGATCGTTCTTATCATGTTTACGGATCTTCTGGTGATAATTGAGTATTGATTCCGAAGTTAAGATTGATATTGTGGAACCAAATGTTGAAGTAAGGCTTGTACTTGTTATTCTATCTCCCTGTTGTTATTTGTTCATTGCATTATGGTAAGGGAGAGTGTTAATGCACGACGGGTGATGCCGTGCCATATTGTGAGTGTTAATGCACGAAGGGTGATGTCGTGCCATATTCACGAAGGGTGATGCCATGCCATATAGTGAGTGTTAATGCACGAAGGGTGATGTCGTGCCATATTGTGAGTATTAATGCACGAAGGGTGATGCTGTGCCATGTTATGAGAGTTAATGCACGAAGGGTGATGACGTGCTGTTTCTATTGATTTTATGGTGAGGTTGAGAGTAAAAACACGAAGGGTGATGCCGTGCATTTTTCCTTTATTGTGTTTACTTGTTCTTATTGGTTCATAGTATATTGGTTGTTCAATTTACCATTATGCTGTAGTTCTCTATCTCGTATTCCCCTCAGCACGTTCCCCCTCCCAATAGTACATGTTTAGCTGTTATTTGTACATATACTATTAAATTGCATAGGTTTGTTATATAGGTGTCTTATCATAGCCTCGTCACTACTTCGTCGAGGTTAGGCTTGACACTTACTAGTACATGGGGTCGGTTGTACTAATACTGCACTATGCACTTTCTGTGCAGATTTTCGTATTGGTCCCAGCTGATCGAGAGGCGTAGCAGCTCGAATTAGTTCATCGGAGACTCAAGGTAGATCTGTTGGCGTTCGCAGACCTTGAAATCCCTCTATCTTTTCAGTTTTTTTTACTGTTTCTTTCGTTCAAACAGTTGTATTTTTTTCAGACTTTTACTTGTAGTAAATCCTAGTAGTTCGTGAATTGTTACTCCAGATCCGGGTGGTAGTAATTAATGAAGTTTTTATATTATTCCGCACTCGTTGTATTTCATTTTAGCTTAATTTCTGTTATTTACTGAATTGAATAAAGATTGGCTTAATAATTCTCTAACGTCGGTTTGCCTAGCAAGTGCAATGTTAGGCGCCATCACGGTCCCGACGGTGGGAATTTTGGGTCGTGACAAGTTGGTATCAGAGCACTATGTTACCTAGGGCTCACAATTCGCAAGCAAACTTAGTAGAGTCTGGAGGATCGATACGGAGACATCTGTGCTTATCTTCCAGAGCCTATGAAGTTTAGGAATCATTTCACTTATATTCTTCACTGTCGTGCAATTTTATTCTATAATTGCTGATTGAACTCTTCTATTCTTGTCCTTCCGCAGATGGCGAGATCACGTACCGCATCTTCAGTTGAGCAACAGCCAGAGCCTCCAGTGGCAGCTCCTACGAGGGGAAGGGGTCGAGGGGTTCATTGCCACCTCTGTGCTTCATGATGCTTTGGTCCGTTTGGTGGTCTTTATGGAGAGTGTGGCCCAGACTGGCACATTCCCCATTGCACCAGCCATCTCTCAGGCTGGAAGAGGAGCACAGACTCCTGCTACCCACACTCCGGAGCAGATGGCTCCCCAGTATCAGACTCTAGTAGCTCATCCAGTCAGAGTAGTTCAGCCGATTATTGCGGCACGGGCCGGCGATGGGTTAGCTATGTATTCTGAGGCTTTATGGAGATTGGACAGGTTTACCAAGCTCTTCCCAGTTCACTTTAGTGGTGCTCCTTCAGAGGATCCCTAGGAGTATCTTGACAGCTGTCATGAGGTGCTACGGAACATGGGTATAGTTGAGACCGATGGGGTCGATTTTGCTGCATTTCAGATGACTGGTTTCGCCAAAAAATGGTGGAGAGATTATTTGTTGACCAGACCAGTTGGATCGCCTGCTCTTACTTGGGACCAGTTCTCTCAGATCTTTCTAGAGAAGTTTCTCCCTATCACATTGAAAGAGGAGCATCGTCATCAATTCGAGCGTCCCCAATAGGGTAGTATGACTGTTACCCAGTATGAGACCCATTTTGTGGATTTGGCCTGTCATGCTCTTCTTCTGCTTCCTACCGAGAGAGAGAGAGAGAGAGAGAGAGAGAGAGAGAGAGAGAGAGAGAGAGAGAGAGAGAGAGAGAGAGAGAGAGAGAGAGAGAGTGAGGAGGTTTATTGACGAACTTGCTCATCCTATCAAATTGCAGATGGCTAAGGAGACTGGGAGTGAGATTTCTTTTCAGGCGGCTGCCAATGTCGCCAGGCAAGACGAGATGGTTCTTGCTCAGGGAGGTCAGGGGTCTGACAAGAGACCACGTCATTCTGGGGGGGTTCAGCGGTGCCTCATCTGGAGGCAGGGGTACTTTTGTTAGAGGCCTTCCTCCCAGGTCGTTTCATTCAACACTCCAGGCATCCCACGATGCCTCAGGTGGTCGTGGCCCTCATATGCCTTATTCCGACCAGCTAGTCTACAATGAACCACCAGCTCTTATTAGTGCACCTCCGCTCCAGAGTTTTCAGGGTGGTTACTCAGATAGACAAGGTCAGTTTCAGGGTCAGCAGTCACAGCAGCCGAGGTCCTGTTATACTTGTGATGATCCGAGGCACATTGCTAGATCTTGCCCTCGGGTATCAGGCATTGGGCAGCTCACAACATCAGGGTTCTCGTGCCATGGTCCCGGCATTAGGTGCTTCACCGCCCGCTCAGCCAGATAGAGGTAGTGGTCAGGAAGCTAGAGGTGGAGGTCAGGCCATTAGAGGTGGAGGTCAGGCCGCTAAAGGTGGAGGCCAGTTAGCTAGAGCCCATCCTAGAGATGCAGTTCAGAGTGGTAGGCCCCGACCCCGATGTTATGCTTTTCCAGTAGGCCTGAGGCTGAGTCATCTGACGCTGTTATCATAGGTACTATTTCAGTTTGTAGTAGAGATGCTTCAGTTCTATTTGATCCGGGTTCTACTTATTCCTACGTGTCATCCTATTTTGCTTCATATTTGGCTGTGCCTCGTGAATCTTTGAGTGCTCCTGTGTATGTGTCCACACATGTGGGAGATGTTATAGTTGTAGATCGTGTTTATCGTTCATGTGTGGTCACCATTGGGAGTCTTGAGACTAGTGTAGATCTTTTACTTCTCGATATGGTCGATTTTGATGTTATCTTGGGTATGGATTGGATGTTACCTTATCACGCTATATTGGATTGTCATGCTAAGACGATGACCTTAGACTTGCCGGGGTTGCCTTGATTAGAGTGGAGGGGGACTCCTGGCCATTCTACCAGCAGGGTTATCTCTTATATAAAGGCTCGGCGTATGGTCGAGAAGGGGTGTCTAGCTTATTTGGCTTATGTTCGTGATTCTAGTGCGAAGGTTCCTTCCATGGATTCAGTACCAGTTGTTCATGAGTTTCCAGAGGTGTTTCCTACAGACCTACCGGGGATGCCACCCGACAGGTATATTGATTTCTATATTGATTTGGATCCGGGCACTCAGCCCATCTCTATTCTTCCATATCGTATGGCCCTGCCAGAGTTGAAAGAATTGAAGGAACAGTTGCAAGATTTGCTTGATAAGGGCTTCATTAGACCTAGTGGCTCGCTCTGGGGTGCACCTGTGTTGTTCGTGAATAAGAAGGATGTATCGATGAGGATGTACATAGATTATTGGCAGTTGAACAAACTCACCATCAAGAACAAGTATCCATTGCCGAGGATTGATGATTTATTTGATCAGCTTCAGGGTGTCAAGGTGTTTTCGAAGATTGATTTGAGATCTGGCTACCATCAGTTGAGGATTAGGGCATCCGATGTCCCTGGAACAGCTTTTCAGACTCAGTACGAGCATTATGAGTTTCTAGTGATGTCCTTTAGGTTGACAAATACCCCAACAACATTTATGGATTTGATGAACCAAGTGTTCAAGCCATACTTGGACTCCTTTGTGATTGTGTTTATTGATGATATCTTGATCTACTCCCATAGTTGAGGGGAGCACGAGCAGCATCTTCGGATTGTACTTCAGACTCTAAGAAAACCAGTTTTATGCTAAATTTTCAAAGTGCGAGTTTTGGTTGGATTCAGTCGCTTTCTTGGGGCATGTTGTATCAGCAGAGGGCATTCAGATGGACCCTAAGAAGATTGAGGCAGTTCAGAACTGGCCCATACCCACCTCAGCCACGGAGATCAGGAGTTTCTTGGATTTGGCGGGCTATTACCGTCGATTTGTGGATGGGGTTCTCATCTATAGCAGCTCCGTTGACCAGGTTGATCTAGAAGGGTGCCTCGTTCAGATGGTCAGACGAGTGTGAGGCAAGCTTTCAGAAGCTCAAGACTGCTTTGACTATAGCACCGGTGTTGGTGTTACCCTCAAGTTCAGGATCTTATACGGTATATTGTGATGCGTCTTGTGTTGGGCTCGGTGCGGTATTGATGCAGGAGGGCAGAGTGATTGCATATGCATCACGGCAGTTGAAGGTTCATGAGAAGAATTACTCTGTTTATGACTTAGAGTTGGCAGACATTATTCATGCGCTGAAGATTTGGAAGCACTATCTTTACGGCGTGTCGTGTGAGGACTTCACGGATCATCGAAGCCTTCAGTATTTGTTCAAGCAAAAGGATCTCAATTTGAGGCATAGAAGGTGGTTGGAGCTATTGAAAGACTATGATATCACCATCTTGTATCATACCAGGAAGGCCAGTGTAGTGGCTGACGCATTGAGTAGAAAGGCAGCGAGTATGGGCAACCTTGCGTTCATTCCAGTCGGTGAGAGGCCACTTGCATCAGATGTTCAGACTTTGGCCAACCAGTTTATAAGGTTGGATATTTCAGAGTCCAGCCGTGTTCTAGCTTGTACAGTCGCTCGGTTTTCCTTGTTTGAGTGTATTAGAGATCGACAGTATGACGACCCTCATTGGTTAGTCCTTAGGGACACAGTGCGGCACAGTGGTGCCAAGCAGGTTACTGTCGGAGATGACAAAGTTTTGAGGATACAATGTCGTGTTTGTGTGCCTAATATGGATGAACTTCTTGAGTTTATTCTTGAGGAGGCCCAGAGTTTCCGGTATTCTATTCATCCAGGTGCCACCAAGATGTATCAGGACTTGCGGCAGCATTATTGGTGGAGGAGGATGAAGAAGGATATAGTTGCATATGTAGCTTAGTGTCTAAATTGTCAGCAAGTAAAGTTTGAGCATCAGAGACCCGATGGTTTGCTTCAGCAGATAGAGATTCCAGAGTGGAAGTGGGAGCGTATTACTATGGACTTCGTTGTTGGACTCCCATGGACTCAGAGGAAGTTCGATGACGTTTGGGTCATTGTGGACAGGCTGACTAAGTCAGTGCATTTCATTCCTGTGGCAGTTACCTATTCTTTAGAGCGGTTGCCAGAGATTTACATCCGCGAGATCGTTTGTCTTCACGGTGTGCCCGTGTCTATTATTTCTGATCGAGGTACGTAGTTTGACCTTGCATTTCTAGAAGGCAGTACAGCGTGAGTTGGGCACATGGGTTGAGTTGAGCACAACGTTTCATCCTCAGACGGACGGACAGTCCGAGCGCACTATTCAGATCTTGGAGGATATGCTCCGCGCATGTGTTATAGACTTCGGAGGATCATGGGATCAGTTCTTTCCCCTTGCAGAGTTCGCCTACAACAACAGCTACCAGTCGAGCATTCAGATGGCTCCCTATGAGGCATTATACGGTAGGCGGTGCAGGTCGCCAGTTGGGTGGTTAGAGCCGGGGGAGGCTCGGTTGTTAGGTACAGACCTAGTACAGGATGCCTTGGATAAGGTTAAGATTATTCAGGATTGACTTCGCACAGTCCAGTCCAGGCAGAAGAGTTATGCCGATTGCAGAGTTCGTGATGTTGCATTCATGGTCGGGGAGAGAGTGTTGCTTCGGGTATCACCCATGAAGGGCAAGTTGAACCCTAGGTATATCGGACCTTTTGAGATTCTGGAGAGAGTGGGAGAGGTGGCTTACAGGCTTGCATTCCCACCAGGGTTATTAGCAGTTCATCTGGTGTTCCACGTGTCCATGCTTCGGAAGTATCACGGTGATCCGTCCTACGTGTTAGATTTCAGCTTTGTCCAGTTGGACAAGGATTTGACTTACGAGGAGGAGCCAGTGGCTATTCTAGCCCAACAGGTTTGACAGCTGAGGTCTAAGAGTTATACTTCAGTTCGAGTGCAATGGAGAGGTCAGCCCGTTAAGGCAGGTACTTGAGAGTCCGAGTCAGATATACGGAGTAGATATCCACATCTTTTCACCAGTTCAAGTACTTTTCTATGTCCGTTCGAGGACGAACGGTTGTTTTAGAGGTAGAGAATGTGATGACCCGATAGGTTATCTTATATTTTAGAACCTAATTTTGTGTTTCGAGGTCTCAAAAACCTCATTTTAGCCTTCCTCGATTTGCGTGTGTAGTCCAGGTGTTCTTCCGGAAGGCTTATATGTTAAAAATTGATAAAAATAAGAACTTCGCTTTAGAAATTCATTTAAGTTGACTTCGGTCAATGTTTTGAGCAAACGAATCCGGATATGTGTTTTGACGGTCCCGATGGGTCCGTATCGTAATTTGGGACCTGGGCGTATGCCCGGAATTGAATTCAGAGGTCCCTAGTCCGAGTTATTGATTTCTTTTGAAAATTGAAAGTTTGAAAGATTTATGATATTTAAGAATCGACTGAGGTTTGGATTTATTGATACTGGGTCCGTATTTTGGTTTCGGAGCCTGATACAAGTCCACTATAATATTTATGACTTGTCTGTCGAATTTGGTGAGAAACGGAGTTGATTTGACGTGATTCAGATGTTCGGTTGTGAAAATAGAAGTTTTAAAGTCTTCTTGAAAATTTCCTTTGATTTAGTGTCCGATTCATAGTTCTAGGCATTATTTTGGTTCTTTGATCGCGCGAGCGAGTTCGTATGATGTTTTAGGACTTGTGTGCATGTTTGGTTTGGAGCCCCGAGGGCTCGGGTGAGTTTCGAATAGGCTACGGGGTGAATTGGACTTAGAGAAATCTGGTGCTTAGCTGCTGCTGGTGTTCTAGTGCGTTGTGCTTCGAGATCGCGAAGAGTGAACTAGGTTGGGGAAGGTTTTCTTCTTCGTGAACACGAAGGCTGGGTCACGAACGCGGAGCGATGGGGGCCTTACCCTTTGCGAATGCGACCAGCTCATAGCGAACGCGTAGCTTTAGTGACCTGGGGGAAAGGTCAGTCATCTCTTCATCACGAACGCGAGCACGGGTTCGCGAACGTGAAGGCCAAGGGGGAGCATGCTTCGCGAACGCGATGAGGGACTCACGATCGCGTAAGCCTAACAGGCACTAATCTTCGCAAACGTGTCAGGATTCACGCGAACGCGATGAATACCCGACGCCTAGTTATTAAAAACAGAATCAAAATGGGATTTTTACCATTCTTTCAAAATTTCAAAACTAAGAGACCTAGATGCAATTCTTCCATAAGTTTTTCTTCCCAATTCGTTGGTAAGTGATTCTAACCTACTTCCTTTCAATTATCCATTACATTTCATGAGTTTTCAACCAAAAATCTAGGATTTTCATGGTGAAAATTGGGGGTTTGGGTAGAATTAGGAATTTTTGTAAAATTGGAATTTAGACCTCGAATTGAGGTCGGATTTCGAAACAAATGACATAATCGGGCTCGAGGGTGAATGAGTAAATGGATTTTGGTCTGAACCTCGAGTTTTGACCAAGCGGGTCCGGGGTCGATTTTTGATGTTTTTGGGAAAAGTTTGGTGAATCTAAATTTATGCATTGTAATTGATTTCTTTAGGAATATTTGATATTATTGAGTCGTTTGTGGATAGATACGAGTGGTTTGGAGGTGAATTCTAGAGGAAAAGCGGTAATTGAGCATTGAGTGGCCTTTGGAGCGAGGTAAGTGTCGTGGTTAACCTTGACTTGAGGGAATAGGATGTCACGACCCAAACCGATGGGCCGTGACGGGCACCCGGTACCTTACTCAACAGAGTACCAACATAACATATCTTTTCGTATCATACTATCATAGATAAATGAGCTGGAGAGGCAGGCGTGAGATAAGTAGAATACAACATGAAAGACCAACTTATACATAAGACCTACGACCTATAAGGCAAAAATGAACACTCGTACACTGAACATAGACCGACAAGGCCATACAATCTTGTACGTACATGGCGTCTGTCTACAAGCCTCTAAGAATACATAATTGTTATAAAGGTCGGGACAGAGCCCCGCCATACCAAACAATACACGCCTAAATCATACTGACCAAACAAGCAACTCCGGAGTAAATGGAGCGCACCAACACATTCCACTGAGCTGATAGCCTACTTGGAGGACTCTCGACCTATCTATCGGGACATGAGGGCATGAAACCCAGCGTCCCCAGGCAAAAGGAACGTCAGTACAAATAATGTACCGAGTATGTAAGGGATAAAAATCAGTAAATAATAGACATGAGAAACATGGAGTAAAAGACTCAACATGTAAATCTGAATAACTCTGTGAATCGATAATATTTACAATGCCATGCATATGCGTATAAATTTCATACCATACATAGGTATATGCGTTCATAAAATTATCAAGCCTCTGAGGGCATCCCATAATATCATCTCGGCCACTGTGGGCAAATCATCAATGTATACCAGCTGATCAGGTGGTGGTGCGTATATAACGCCGTAACCTTTTCCCATATCCCATATATATATAATATACGCGTATATAGAGCCATCTGGTCATGAGTCAATGTACATGTATAAATGCATGAAATGCATAAAAAATACGTTAATAAGATCTCTCGGAATATCATAAAATCAATATGCCTTTCGGATAAACTTTATCAAATACGTATTTTTCTGAGACCCGTGAACAGAGGATATAATAATAATTCAAATGGGTAATCAAAATATAAACACCCCTAGTATTTCTATAAATAGAGTCATTTATGAAAGTTGTATATTTTGCTCGTTTCGTTTGTATTATTTGGATCATGCCAAAAAGAAAGAATGGATAGCCTTAACATACCTTAATTACTTATACGAGCTCGTAGAAGATTTCCTTCTTTAAAGCTTCCCTACACCTTACTTCAATTGAGATAATTTGATAAGAGGAATCTCCGATTAAGACTATTGTTCTTCTTCATTAAAAATAGAAAGAAGGAACAAAACTTTCGTTTGTACTTCATTGAATTGAAAAGAAGAGGAATGTAAATTGATGCATATTAATTTATATATAAAGAAGGTAAGGTAAGATAAGGATCTGATGCAATAGTTAACTTTGGTGGTGGAACATGACTAATTAGATAAAGGTGTAACTTTTTAAGAAAGTTTGGCAGGTGTCTACTACAACAAGTTATACATATCACAAGTATATTAAACAATCAATTTCTCTTCCTAAGATAATGGCGTAAATATAACTACTTTTCGTTCAACACAAGTCACACTACATTAATAACTTGACTTATTAATAAAATAATACATGACTACTTATTGACACCTGTGTAATTTTATCAAATTCATTTATTTTTTTTCAACCTAATATCAAGAGCACAATTGTTTTTTGTACTATTAATTCTAAAATGGGTAAAATATAACTTTTCTTATGAGAAAGTAATTTCTTTTCTTACAATACATAAAATATTATTTAAAAAGTTTCTTGAGAAATATTGCACCGTTTTCCCTTAGAATCACAAAATCCTATTGCTATTACGTAGTATAACTTCGTATGAGATTTTGTCGTAGCAAATCACGTTGCTATCATCTAATTTTGTATGAATTTTGTAGCTTCTTGTTGCTTGTCTTGGACGTTCTTTTGTATAAGTTTGCTGGAGAAAAATCACGTTGCCATAAGCATATCCGTATGACATCTTTCCTAAATGAATGAATGAATGAATTAGAAGGGTTCCTTATCATAGTGATGTGGGCCCCACTTGATAAGAATGACTTGTCCACAAAGTCCTCTAATTGTGCCACTAAGTTACATGATATAAGATTCAAATATTTGGGCTTTAATCAAGACCCCTTGGCTGCCACGTTAAAGTCCTTTAGGCTTTATCCAAAAGATCTTAATTAATTAACCACTAATTTTTTAATTAACTTGTTAATATCCCATCAACTAATAATTAACCAATCACCCACATAATTAAGAATTATCTCAAATTACTTATAATACTACTCACTTTTAATACACTTTATACATCTTGCTATCATGGTCATGTGGTACCTTGTATGGCACTAGTCCATAAATATCGGGTATTTATAGCCCGGACCGTATTTTATCTCAAAATATCAAACTTAGATGAAACTAATTTTCTTCGATTCGCTTACCCTCTCACCTTCACGAATTTACTTATCACTTGTTTGAAATAGCATAATGCTTATAATCTCAAAATAATCTTATTCCTGAACTTACGTCGATTAACTTACGACGAAACTTTAAAGTACGGAAATGCGGAATGTAACATCTCATTTTTGAGTTTATATCAATTTACTTATGGCGTATTTCCACATACGAAAACATGGGGTGTAACATCATTCCCCCCCTTTGGAACATTCGTCCTCGAATGTTGACTAATGAACTTATCATTTTTATAACCTATGTCTTCCAAATTAATTTAGTACTCTTCTTACCATCTAGGCAACTGTTCTGTGAATAAATCCAAAGGTCAGGGCATTTTCCCCTTTAGGCCTCTTTCTCACACCACGACTTGTGGTCGGAATCCCTTTAATCTCTTAACTGTTGCTACCTTTTATCATGTAGCCTGTACGATTATGACCTTGTAAGTGTGCCTATGTGACTTTTCTTTCCTTTTTCCTCCGATTTTTTTTCCTTCAAATCATAACTCAATTGAAGACCCAAACGCCATCCTTTATCTATCACAATTATACCTTCATTCTACTACCAGGGTAGCACTTCTAAATGCTATTAGTCTTAGACTCCTTTGAGTTCATTCAGGCTATACTGAGCTTTCCATAATTTAGAGAAACCATCAGCTCTCTTGTTTATATGGGCTTAATACCGAGGACTTATCCATTCTCGGAACCTTCTCACTCGCCCTTTCTTATCCTTACTCTTGTCTTCCTAAAACCTTGTCGCTTTACCATACTTTAGCTTGCGACCTACACATATCTATTTATACTACTCGCAACCTTCCTTCAACTTACTTGCATCGTAGATTTCCTTATGTCATCCTGGAACATCAAGCGAGACATCACATCGTTTCTAACTCTTCTTTATTGTTTTAACTAGACCTCTTGATACATAGAAATCATAGGCCGGAAAATATGCCACTGACGATGCCGTTATCATTCCTGGATACTGAGTCTCAGCGTTTCTGGCCTTCTATCTAAAGTATAGACTATTCACGACCTTCTGCATTTGAGTATCTCGTATGTTGTTCACCTTTACCTTACCTTAAAATCTTGCATCACATCTTCTATTTCTTTCCTGACCTCCATTCCACACGGGTATAATTCACATCTGCAGCTTTAAGCTCTATTATAATACTTGCACCTCTGGTGCATACACAATCCGGTGAGAGCTTCATACTGACTTCTTATGAGACTGGTACTCTTCTAACTGGCTTTTTCATAGAGCAGTTATAGAATATGGTTGTTGTACTATCTCTCTTGTACCTCTTATATTTATGAGTGATCCTGCGATGTTCTCAATCACGAGGTCTATAATTTTCTGGGTCCAATAATCAGACTCCTGATTTACTCGGTTAATGTAATTATTTAGTTTCCTCTTCCTTCTGATCAACCTTTATGTAGGCTTAAGCTATCTTCCGATCTGCGGCTCCTGGTATTAGTTATTACTTTAGCCGTTCATGGACACTATGGAATATCCGTGATACCATCATCTAACAATTCAATCCTTTGTCTATGACCTGGACTCAATTCTTTCTTTTAACTTATACCGGAGTCTTCTACGACTGTATGATTGTCAATATATATGCTGCAGGGATAATACTCTGAAAACTTAAATGCGTTCATAATGTAACTAACTCTGGATCTTTGATCGAATAATTCCTTTCGTTTCATTTCAGCTTTCTTTAAACATAAGCTATTATTTTTCCTGGTCTTTATGCCCCTTGTTGAGTGTATACTTAGATTATCTTAGTTCCCACGTATGCCGGAATTTTTGTGCAACTCATATGATCTAGAATATTACTTTGGTTTCATTTCCCACTCATTAGTCACGATAGGTGCCAGACCACTTTCTTATGGAGTGCATACAATATTGTAGTGAGACTACTATTACAAGACCATTTCTTCTTCAAGTTATTATGTTTATGTTGAAGCCTTCTTCCTTATTTCCTTAGCTAGTCCTTCATTGTAGTACTTAGGATCTGAATAAATGCAATCCCATCCATTTCGCATTTCTACCACATTCTTCCTTTACTATTCCATAGTTACCTCTTCATCTTTGGTATCTTTTCACATTTCCACGGACTTTTACTTGCCTTGCGGTAACCTTTCTATACCATGGATAACTGAATTTCTTGCGCACGAAGGTGACACCTAGTGTAACTTCCACACTTAGTCCCTTAAGCTTAACTCTGCTCACAGTTCTTGCTTTACGGAAGCGTCTTCCTGAATGGCCTTTAAAGGTTATTCTTCTGTTGTTCATTCAATTATCGCCGAAATGCGATCTCTAAAATTCTCACGATGTCAGCTATTATCAAATCCTTCGGTCCCTAATTCATGTTCAATTTATCTTATTCACTAGCCCATACTAATTTCTATTACTCTGGGGTGTAACTTATCCTTCTCGTAATCACGTTAGAGTTACGAACTTATTTCTCGAAATGAGGGTATGACTTTATGGTCTATATTCTTTTGTTGCCTCAAGGCCTGTCACCTCTCGTCGTTTCCTTTACTTGACTATAGACTCTGTAATACTGTCATTTATTTTTCTACCGTTGTCATCCATGTATCACATCTTACTCATAATGCTTCATTAACTCTCTTCTTATTTCCGTCCTAACATTTCTGTCTATCACTTTTATTCTGAAAACCTCAACAAGATATTCTTTTGCTTTTACCTCCCATTGCTCCATCCACTAGCTCTTCGGGTTGCCTAACGTTCTCTCTCTACTAGGGACGGGAGTCATACTAAGATAATATTTATCCCTTCCAGGCTTCCAGTGCCTATCTTTGTAGTACCCATATCTAGTTGTACTATTTTAAAGTGCACCATCTAGGTGTCTCACAAGGAGATCTATTAGCACATTTGCAATATCCTTCAGAAATGTCAATTAACGCAAACAATCCATCCACCATTTTGGGTTACTCTACCCAGCTGGATCCTGATATCTCGTCCTTCTCTTAAACCATATATGTTAGCTCCCATAGGACATAACTGAGATGGTGTGGCCAATTGTACATACATCTGTTATTGTTGAAGGTAACTCAAAATGCTTATATTTCTCTGCCTGAATTGTAAATAGTGATAATTTTCATTGACTGGGGACCTCGTACCCTTCTTTTACTTGTTGAAACTTGTATCTACCTTCTGAATCTCTCATTTCTTTTCACCATATGGGTAGATATTCTTACCCTAAGGCTCATCATCAAGAAGCTTACACACATGTTCTACTGAAAACATCACATTTACTCATCATAAGCATAATGCAAAATTCGAGTTCCTCTGACTTAACTCTTCCACACATATATCTCTTACCAACTGTCTTTTTGGATGTAGGTATCGTTGTATTACGAATAAGATAGAGTTTAAGAAATTGAGTTCTTACAACTGAGCACTACCACACGATCTAGAGTAAGAAGAAAGAGTGACAGTCCTAAATGCCTTGTAGCCTCCTGCATATAAGTGTGGTGCACAATACACCCATAAACAAGACTCTACTAGACACGACTTGTAGACTCCCTAGGACAGAACTGCTCTGATACCACTTTTGTCATGACCCAAATCGATGGGCCGCGACGGGCACCCGGTACCTTACTCAACCGAGTACCAACATAACGTATCTTTTCGTATCATACTATCATAGATAAATGAGCTGGAGAGGCAGACGTGAGAAGTATAATACAATATGAAATACCAATTTATACATAAGACATATGACCTATAAGGCCAAAATGAGCACTCGTACACTGAACATAGGCCGACAAGGCCATACAATCTTGTACGTACATGGCGTCTGTCTACAAGCCTCTAAGAATACATAATTGTTATAAAGGTCAGGACAGAGCCCCGCCACACCAAACAATACACGCCTAAATCCAACTGACCAAACAAGTAACTCCGGAGTAAATGGAGCTCACCAATACATTCCGCTGAGCTGATAGCCTACTTGGAGGACTCTCGACCTATCTATCGGGACCTGCGGGTATGAAACGCAGCATCCCCGGGCAAAAGGGACGCCAGTACAAATAATGTATTGAGTATGTAAGGGATGAAAATCAGTAAATAATAGACATGAAAAACATGGAGTAAAAGACTCAACATGTAAATCTGAATAACTCTGTGAATCGATAATACTTACAATGCCATGCATATGTGTATAAATGTCATATCATGCATAGGTATATGCGTTCATAACATTATCAAGCCTCTGAGGGCATCCCATCATATCATCTCGGCCACTGTGGGCAAATAATTAACGTATACCAGTTGATCAGGTGGTGGTGCGTATATAACGCCGTAACCTTTTCCCATATCCCATATATATATAATATACGCATAAATAATGCCATCTGGTCATGAGTCAATGTACATGTATAAATGCATGAAATACATACGAAATATGTTAATAAGATTTCTCGGAATATCATAAAATCAATATGCCTTTCGGATAAACTTTATCAAATACTTATTTTTCTGAGACCCGTGAACAGAGGATATAATAATAATTCACATGGGGAATCAAGAATATAAACACCCCTAGTATTTTTATGAATAGAGTCATTTATGAAAGTTGCGTATTTTGCTCGTTTCGTTTGTATCATTTAGATCATGCCAAAAAGAAAGAAGGGATAGCCTTAACATACCTTAATTACTTATACGAGCTCGTAGAAGATCACCTTCTTTAAATCTTCCCTACACCTTACTTAAATTGAGATAATTTGATAAAAGGAACCTCCGATTAAGACTATTGTTGTTCTTCATTAAAAATAGAAAGAAGGAACAAAACTTTCATTTGTACTTCATTGAATTGAAAAGAAGAGGAATGTAAATTGCTGCTTATTAATTTATATATAAAGAAGATAAGATAAGATAAGGATCTGATGCAATAGTTAACTTTGGTGGTGGAACATGACTAATTAGATAAAAGTGTAACTTTTTAAGAAAGTTGGGCAGATATCTACTACAACAAGTTATACATATCACAAGCATATTAAACAATCAATTTCTCTTCCTAAGATAATGGCGTAATTATAACTACTTTCCATTTAACACAAGTCACACTACATTAATAACTTGATTTATTAATAAAATAAAGCATGACTACTTATTGACACCTATGTAATTTTATCAAATTCATTTATTTTTTTTCAACCTAATATCAAGAGCACAGTTGTTTTTTGTACTATTAATTCTAAAATGGGTAAATTATAACTTTTCTTATGAGAAAATAATTTCTTTTTTTACAATACATAAAAAATTATTTAAAAAGTTTCTTGAAAAATATTGCACCGTATTCCCTTAGAATCACAAAATCCTATTGCTATTACGTAGTATAACTTCGTATGAGATTTTGTCGTAGCAAATCATATGGCTATTATCTAATTTTGAATGAATTTTGTGTCTTCTTGTTGCTTGTATTGGACGTTCTTTTGCATAAGTTTGCTGGAGAAAAATCACGTTGCCATAAGCATATCCGTATGACATCTTTCCTAAATGAATGAATGAATGAATTAGAAGGATTCCTTATTATAGTGGTGTGGGCCCCACTTGATAAGAATGACTTGGCCACAAAGTCCTCTAATTGTGCCACTAATTTACATGACTTAAGAGTCAAATATTTGGGCTTTAATCAAAACCCCTTGCTGCCACGTTAAAGTCGTTTAGGCTTTATCCAAAAGATCTTAATTAATTAACCAATTACCCACATAATTAAGAATTATCTCAAATTACTTATAATACTACTCACTTTTAATACACTTTATACATCTTGCTATCATGGTCATGTGGTACCTTGTATAGCACTAGTCCATAAATACCGGGTATTTATAGCTCGGTCCGTATTTTATCTCAAAATATCAAACTTCGACGAAACTAATTTTCTTCGATTCGCTTACCCTCTCACCTTCACGAATTTATTTATCACTTGTTTGAAATAGCATAATGCTTATAATCTCAAAATAATCTCATTCCTGAACTTACGTCGATTAACTTACGACGAAACTTTAACGTACGGAAATGCGGAATGTAAAATCTCATTTCCGAACTTATATCAATTTACTTATACCGTACTTCCACGTACGAAAATATGGGGTGTAACATAGGACTTGTTTGTCTATTTTGTATATGTTTAAATATTGGGGAATAACGTATATGTGAGGCGACGAGTACTTATGCATTGTAGTCGGGTTAAATCATGCGGGTGGGGCTTGGTTTCTTGCAATTATAGATTTCTTTGTTCATGTTATCCGTGTTTAGACTAGTATTGTTAAATTGATCGTTCTTATCATGTTTGCGGATCTTCTGGTGATAATTGAGTATTGATTCCGAAGTTGAGGTTAATATTGTGGAACCAAATATTGAAGTAAGGCTTGTATTTGTTATTCTATCTCCCTGTTGTTATTTGTTCATTGCATTATGGTAAGGGAGAGTGTTAATGCACGAAGGGTGATGCCCTACCATATTGTGAGTGTTAATGTACGAAGGGTGATGTCGTGCCATGTTATGAGAGCTAATGCACGAAAGGTGATGACGTGTCGTTTCTATTGATTTTATGGTGAGGTTGAGAGTAGAAGCACGAAGGGTAATGCCATACATTTTTCCTTTACTGTGTTTACTTGTTCTTATTGGTTCATAGTATATTGGTTGTTCAAGTTACCATTCTGCTATAGTTCTCTATCTCGTATTTTCCTTAACATGTTTCACATCCCAATAGTACATGTTTAGTTGTTATTTGTACATATACTGTTAAATTGCACAAGTTTGTTATGTAGGCGTCTTGTCATAGCCTCGTCACTATTTCGTCGAGGTTAGGCTCGACACTTACCAGTACATGAGGTCGGTTGTACTAATATTGCACTCTGTATTTTCTGTGCAGATTTTGGTATTGGTCCCAGCTGACTGAGAGGCATAGCAGCTCGGACTGGTTCATCGGAGACTCAAGGTAGATCTGTTGGCGTTCACAGACCTTGAAGTTCCCGTCTATTTT
Source organism: Nicotiana tomentosiformis (assembly GCF_000390325.3). Classification (NCBI taxonomy): domain Eukaryota; kingdom Viridiplantae; phylum Streptophyta; class Magnoliopsida; order Solanales; family Solanaceae; genus Nicotiana; species Nicotiana tomentosiformis. Next base: position 109,533,624 of record NC_090813.1, read on the forward strand.
TTTTGTTTTTTTACTGTTTTTTTCGTTCAAACAATTGTATTTCTTTGAGACTTTTACTTGTAGTAAATCCTAAAAGTTCGTGAATTGTGACTCCAGATCCGTGGTAGTAATTAATGAAGTTTTTATATTATTCCGCACTCGTTGTATTTCATTTTAGCTTAATTGTTGTTATTTACTGAATTGAATAAAGATTGGCTTAATAATTCTCTAACGTCGGCTTGCCTAGCAAGTGGAATGTTAGGCGCCATCACGGTCCCGACGATAGGAATTCCGGGTCATGACAGAATCAGTAATATTTTAAAAAGGGATGAAATGTCTCTTAACTCTATTTTTGTGTGTGAAATCTTTGATGATTGGGGCATTGATTTTATGAGTCCTTTTTCTCCTTCAAACGACTATGAATATATTTTGGTAGTTGTTGACTCTGTTTCAAAATGGGTAGAAGCAGTTGCTACCAGAAAAAATGATGCTCATATTCTTTGTGCTTTTCTCAAGAAAACTATTTTTTCTAGATTTGGAATTCCACGAGTTATAATAAGTGATCATAGAACTCATTTTATAAATAGACAATTTGCTAGTTTGTTGTTAAAATATGGAGTAACTCATAAAATAGGAACTCCATATCATGCTCAAACAAGCGGGCAAGTAGAAGTTTCCAACAGAGGATTAAAAAGAATTTTAGAAAAAACGGTTGGTTCTTCTCGAAAAGATTCATCTTTAAAATTGGATGATACTTTATGGGCATACAGAACTGCGTATAAAACTCCCATAGGCACATCTCTTTTTAGACTAGTTTTTGGGAAAGCTTGTCATTTACTTGTGGAATTAGAACATAAAGTATATTGGGCTATAAAATTATTGAATCTAAACTTGCCAGATGCAGGTAAAAATCGTCTATTGTAGCTTGATGAGTTGGAAGAGTTCAGAGTTCAGACTTACAGCATACAAAAATGCTAAATTGTACAAGGAAAAGACAAAAAAATGGCATGACAAGCTCATCGCCCATAAAGATTTTAAAGTTGGAGATCAAGTTCTATTGTACAATAGCCGATTGAAATTATTCCCAGGAAAGTTTAAGTCATGCTGGATAGGACCATATACAGTAACATAAGTGACCCCCTATCGTGCCATTGAAGTACAACATACAGATGGGGGAGACAAATTCAAAGTAAATGGATTTGAAGCCTTATATCAGCTGATTCTTCGACAAACAGGCTTCAACAATCATTTTTGCCTAATTTTTAAAATAAGTCGAGCCAGGGACATTAAAATCAGAACTATTTCTTCCCCTCCCTTTAATATTTTAAGTAATATTAGTAGTAACATATAATATTTATTTATATGCTAAAATTTATTAATATTATTATTATTTTAGTTAAGAAATATATATTTGCATGTTTTTACTATATATTTATAAGAATAGGTGTATAGTATGTATTAATAAATTATCATGAAAAAGAAGAGGCATTCCCATGGTATGACAAATAAAACTTTCTCTGTCATGACAGAGAAGTAGTTTCTTAACCACAATCTTGCCTTTGTTAAAACAGAAAAATTTCGTGACACGCGGGAAAATAAATGAAGTCAGAATCGAAAACATTCAGGGAAGCTTCTTTATCTCCTTTTACTTTTAATTTGCTTGTCATGAGGACATGACATTAATTAAGCTTGGGGGTAGAGGAATATGCTTGTTATATATGTATTTTTTTAAGTCTTTTTTTTTCTCTAAAAAAAAAAAGAAAAAGGTAAAAAAAAGTATATGTTACAACTGAAAAATGTGTTTTTAGTAAAATAAAAAAAATTGAAAAAATAAAATTTGAGTTGCCTTATTACTAAGGCAACCTATTTCATGTACTTCCATGGATATCTTGTTCGATTCTTTGCCATGGTCGTAATATTTTGAACCGAATATTTTTTTAGGACTTCTAGTTGTTTTAATTTATTTTGCTAATAAGTTGGCTAAACTTGATTTGACTTGAAAAGTATGAGACTTAGAAAAGATGAATTCGATTAAGTACCATTCATGGGTTTTATGATTACTTTTCTAAGCTCATACTTACTTATTGGTGATTGAAATTATAGTTTTTGTTGGTCCCAAGTGTATTGTGCGGTTAGCTTATATTGTCTAGTTCTCATGCTTATTTGAAAACTAGAACTTGCCTTGAATGTTATTTGAGGCAAAATTCTAAGTAGATTTTTGAGTTGAGATGAAAGTAGACCTTCTTTGTTGTGCCATAGCCTATTGACCTACCTTGATAAGTTTTATCCCTAGTTGTAGTTTGTTGGCGCATTGATGGCGTGATATGAGATTTTGATCAGTGTTTGAGGTGGCTTATTGCCTGAGTAGCTTGTACTGGGTAATACAAGGTTATTGGACTTAAAATCAGTGCAATCAAATTTATATAAGGTATATTAGAGGGAAAATGTCACTATTCAGTTCAGAATGAGGCAAGAGTTCTTGTTGAGCAGAGGACTCCATGATTTATTGGTTTGGCGGGTGGTTATGAGCTTCTACGCGTCGTTTTCATTGTTGCAGTATCGCGAGGTTTGGATTAGGGTTTATGCGCATATGAGGTATATTATAGGTATCATGTTAGTGAATTTGCAGCTTCTACGGTTGGAGGATGTTATTATGGGCATACGAATTATGCGGTGCATTATGTGATTTCAGCATGGGTGTATGATCATATCTGGTAGAGCGGGTTGAGATTGATATGGTGATCGTATGTTGGAATCAGACCTAGTAGAGAATTTCGGATGTTGGAATTTGGTCCTAAGGCTTATAGGCTAAAATAAAAGGGAGGATCTTAAGCCTGGCTCGAGCTAATGTGCTCATCTGGGTTGTGGTGGACGGGTAGGTGCACAAGGTGTTGAGCAGTGATTTTGAGGCAACTCCGGAGCAGTTCTTGGCATGTTCGAGGACGAAGGTATGTTTATAAGGGAGAATGTAACGACCCGACCGGTCGTTTTAAGATCTAGCACGCCATTCGGAGGTTTGAGGCCTTGAGTAGCTTCACTTCATGTATTATGACTTCTACGTGTAATCAGAATTGAATTTTAGGAAGTTCAGAGTTGATTCGGAGGGAAAATTCTCAATTCAGAAGCTTTAAGTTGGAAGAGTTGACTAAGGTTTGACTTATGAGTAAACGAACTCGGAATCAGGATTTGAAGGTTCCAATATGTTCGTATGATGATTTCGAACTTGGGCGTATGTTCGGGATGAAATTGGGTGGTCTGAGAGCATTTCAGCGCATAATATGGAAAGTTGGCATTTTGAAGGTTTTAGAATTTCCTAAGTTTGGTTTGAAGTGGACTTTGGTATTATCGATGTTCATTTGGGGTTCTAAGCCTTGGAACAGGTTCGTATCGTGATTTGTGACTTGTGCGTAAAGTTTGGCATTATTCCGGGATGTTTAAGTATGAATCGGACGCATTCGCCAAAGATTGAATGTGTGATAGTGTGGAATTTTTCCTAAGTTTGACCATGGTTTGACTTTAAGGCTATTGGGTTCGGATTTTGGGTTCGGGATTTGGAATAGGCTTGTTTCATCATTTGGAACTTGCCTGCAAAATTTGGTGTCATTCGAAGTTGATTTGATGTGGTTCGGACGATTGGTTGCAATTCTAGAAGTTCTTGAAGTTCATTATGATTTTTATGCGTTTTGGCATCAGATTCGTGATTCTAGAGGTTATTTTGGTATTTTGATCGCGTGAGCAAGTTCACGTTATATTTTTAGACTTGTGTAGATATTTGGTTTGGAGCCCCGAGGGCTCGAATGAGTTTTGGACGCGTTCCAAAGGAGTTTGTAGAGGTTTAGCTGGTTCTGGTGCACTGTTCTCGCATTTGCGAGATCATTCTCGCTTTTGCGAAGATGGGCTAGGGCAAGGGGAGTTCACATTTGCGAAAAAACAGTCACTTTTGCGAAATCACCGAACTCGCATTTGTGAAACTTTTGTCGCATTTGCAGCGCAGACAGTGTTGGTGGGGCTTCGCATTTGTGAGGCCAATTTCGCATTTGTGACCATCGCATTTGCGAGCCTCTTGTCGCAAATGCGATATCTGAAGCTGTTATTAAGACTTCATTTTGTGACTTAGCCCATTTCTCTCACATTTTCATTTGGTTGGACGATTTTTAGAGCTCCTTGAAGCAAGATTTTCATCATCTATTGCAAGGTAAGTAATTCTCACATATTGTAAGTTAATTACATGGATCCTATAAGGATTTAACATGGAAATTATGAAAAATTATGGGATTTTTGAAGAAAAACCTAAAAATCGTATTTTTGGATTTTAACCACGAAATTGGACATGGAATTAGGAATCAATTATATATTTGAGTTCGTGGTGTTATGGGTAATGTTTATCTTTCGAACATTTTTGAAATTTGGGCACTTGGGCTCGAGGGTTGACTTTTTGAGCGGAGTTAGGAATTGTTATATATTGATTAATTATGAGTATTAGAGTATATTTTTATTGGTTTGCACATTATTTGACTAGTTTCGGATCGATGAGAATCAGTTTGAGGTGTTAGAGAGGTGTCAAAGCCGGTTATGGAACTTCAGAGTGAGACAAGTCTCTTGTCTAACCTTATGAGGGGGAATTTACCCCGTAGGTGTCCAAATGGGTGTCAACCAAAACAATTGATAAGAGCTCAAGTCGGATTCTTACTATCTCTAGTTTGAACCTTTTAATTAGGTTAATCAATCTCTCAATTAACCCAATTCCTTATTAGCTAAGTTATGTTAGACTAGGTCCCTCTTTCTCAAGTAGAGACTAAGTCAAATAGGCATGAATCAATGTTTGCAAACATTAATTCTAAAATTGAAGCATGAACTAAGTTAAATAATCAACACCCAATCATAAATAAGTATAGAATTAATCACCCATAAGATTTACACACTAGGGTTGGGTCACAATCCTAGTAAAAATCTAGCTACTCATAATGGAATTTGAATAAAATAAAGATGAAAAGCTAATTAAACTCATAATGGAAGATTAAAATGATGAAATCTAATGTTAAAATACTAAATAAGCTAAAACTTCCTAAAGTAGAAAAGAGAAACGGCTACAACAGCTTTGTATGTTCAAACTTGACCTAATTTTGTGAAACTCGTCGATTTATGCAGGGCTGAAAATCGCGGATAAAAATGCCCCTCGGGAGGTTCTGCGGCCGTACAATTCCATGTGCGGTCCGTAGATTTTTTCAGTTGGTAGGCATGTGAGTTCTGCGGCCGCACATTTCTGGACTGCGGCCGCGAGGCAATCTTCTGTGGCCGCACATTTCTGTACTGCGGTCGCGAGGCAATGTTCTGCGGATGCACAATTATTATGCGGTCCGAACTTCACAAAGGCTCCTGGACTTGGTCTTTTTGCATACTCTCTGATCTTTGACTCTTAAGCCTAGTTCCGCGGCCGAACAATTCATGTGCGGTCTGCACATTGCTAAAAGTCCCGTTGGGTATTTCTTCTTGGTTTACAGCCGCAGATGGAATTCTGCGGTCCGTAATTTGTTCTGCGGCCATAAAATTCCTTCTGCGTACCGCACATTTGTGCTTTTGCACCCTTTATTGCCTTGTGCTTCAGAACACTCCTTTTTTAGTCGGATTTCATCTCGGAGGACCAAACTTCCAGCATTCCTGCAATTTGCACAATTTCATTAGTTTCGGGAACACAATTCAATACTTTCGGACTAAAACAAAAGCTAAAAGGTGCTAATAAGCAGTCAAACTCCCCACTTATCAACGAGTTACTTGATTAGTCGTAGAATAATTGTGCTTCCTTTACGAACTTCTCCCGCATTGTACGTTTTCATCGAAAAGCTTCCTTAAATTTCGTAACTCACATGTATATTTGTGAATGGGGTCAAGGACCCGCTAAATCTTCTTATTCTAATGGGATCGGGTCATTCGCCTCGGCAGAATTATGTACCACATTCTTATGAGATCGAGTCGTTCGCCTCGACAGTATCATATTCTTATGGGATTGGGCCGTTCGCCTCGGCAGGATTATGTACCACATTCTTATGGGATCGGGTTGTTCGCCTCTACAGTATCATATTCTTATGGGATCTGCCTGTTCGCCTTGGCAGCATCGTATTCTTATGGGATCTGGCCGTTTACCTCGGCAGTATCATATTCTTATAAGATCGGGCCGTTCGCTTCGACGGTATCTTACTCTTATGGGATCGGGTCGTTCGCCTCGGTAGTATCATGTATCATACTCTTATGGGATCGGGTCATTCGCCTCGACATTTCTATAAAGACTCTTATGGGATCAGGCTGTTTGCCTCGGCAACTTCATGCAACACTCTTATGGGATCGGGCCGTTCGCCTCGGTAGAATCGTGCGTAACTTTTGGAAAAAAGCCAACATATCCGTGAGTTTTCCTGATTTGAGTTGTGATGACCTATCTGGTGGGGACCATTTTATAAATATTCCGGTTGAGGAGGTAAGTTAATTGAGAGCTTGTGTTTACTGTTCAGAGGAGTATCGTATCATGTACCTATATTTGTTTACACTGTTTATTTACCATACCTCATACTTGTTTACTTTCTACTGTACTTGATTTATTGGATCACTAGTAAGTATCGATATCGACCCCTCGTCACTACTTCTCCGGGGTTAATCTAGATACTTACTGGGTACGCGTTGGTTTACGTACTCATGCTACACTTCTGCATTTATTGTGCAGGTCTATATTTCTGGTGGTCTTTTGGGCGCAAAGGTGTGGCTATTGCGGTGTAACGACCCGGCCGTTCATTTTAACTATTACATATCCATTCCCCCATTTACTGCTCAAATCGTATATTACAGTTGTTATGTGACTTGCCGGGGTAATTGGTTTGGGTCCGGTGAGGTTTTGGAATGAATTGGAACACTTAGTTCCAAGGTTTAAAGCTTAAGTTGAAATAATTGACCAGATGATGAATTTTGTGTAAATGTCCCCAGAATATAATTTTGATGGTTCCAATAGCTCTGTGTGGTGATTTTGGACTTAGGAGCGTGCCCGGAAAATTATTTGGAAGTGCGTAGTTAAATTAGGCTTGAAATGGCTAAAATAGATATTTAAGTTTGAAAGCTTGACCGGGGAGTTGACTTTTTAATATCGGGGTTGAAATTCGATTTTGGAAATTTGAAATAGGTCTGTTATGTCATTTATGACTTGTGTGCAAAATTTGAGGTCAATCGGACTTGATTTGATAGGTTTCAGCATCGAATATAGAAGTTGAAAATTCTTAGTTTTATTAAACTTGAATTGGGGAATGATTCATGGTTTTAACGTTGTTTGATGTGATTTGAGGACTCGACTAAGTTTGTAGAAGGTTTTAGGACCTGTTGGTACATTTGGTTGAGGTCCCGAGGGCCTCGGGTGAGTTTCAGATGGTTAACAAATCAAAATTTGGACGTAGAACAAAGCTGGAAACGTTCTGCTTTCTGATGCAATCGCGCGCTTGCAGAAGCGTATGGTCCATCGCAGATGCGGCCAGGTGTGGGTTGAGGCAGAGCTCGCAGAAACGAGCAGATGGTCCATAGAAGCGGAGTCGCATCTGCGACTGCACGACCGCAGAAGCGTTGAAGCCGCAGAAGCGGACTGCTTCTCGCAGAAGCGAGTTCGAAGAAGCAGATACGCGATTGCAGAAGCAGAGGCAGTGAAGGCCTTGGCAAACCGTAGAAGCGATTGATTTCTTGCACCTGCTAAGTGAGTCGCAGGTGCAGAACCCCTGGACAATATACATTTCGAAGAGGTTTCGAGTTTTGCCATTTTTGGACATTTCCAACACGGATTCTGGGCGATTTTCAGAGAGAATTCATGGGAAAACTTGAGGTAAGTCACTTGTGATCATTGTTAGTCAATAATATTGGATTATCATTGAGTATTTTGACTAGATTATGTGTTTTTGAGGTGAAATTAGAGGATTTGGGCCTAGGGATTCGAAAACGAGATTTGGGGATTTGAAGGTCGAGTTGTTGTCGGAATTTGATAAATTTGGTATGGTTGGACTCGTGGTTGAATGGGCATTCATATTTTGTAAATTTTGTCATGTTCCGAGTCTGACGGGCGATTTTTGAGTGCTATTTCAGATTTTGTTGGAAAATTAGTATTTTCATATGGAATTATTCCTATAATTTGTATTGACTGAATCGAATTAATTGTGACTAGATTCGAGGCATTCAGAGGCCGATTCGCGAGACAAAGGCATAGCAGAATAAAGAATTTACGCGGTTTGAGGTATGTAACAGTTCTAAATTTGGTCCTGGGGGTATAAAACCCCAGATTATGTGTTATGTGATCGGTTTTGAGGTGACACACATGCTAGGTGACAAGCGTGTGGGCGTGCACCGTAGGAATTATGACTTGGTCAAATTCCGTGGAACTATGTAGATGAATAATCTGTTGTTATCTGTACAATCTCCATGTCGTAGAGAAATTGAACCACAAACCATGTTAGAAATCATGTTTAGATTATGTGCTGGCACTGTAGGGACCCGCAGAGGTCGTGTTCATGTTGAATTATCTGCTAAATTGCTATTTTGTACTTAGTCGCAGTTTACTTGTTTATTTTATCTCAGTCTCTATTGTTCCTTGTTGATACATTATACCATTTCTGTTGGGGCTGATTTTCATGATTACTGAGAGCTCGAGAGACTGGAGAGATTTATGACTAAGTGAGGCCGAGGGCCTGATTGTGAGATATTGATACTATAGCACGTGAGTTGTCTGTGCGGATTCAAATATTATACTATATCACGTGATTTATCCGTGCAACACATGAGTTGTCCATGCGGATTATAGTGCTTGGGCTGAAGGAGCTCCTCCGGAGTCTGCACACACCCCTAGTGAGCGCAGGTACCTACTGAGTGCGAGTGTAGAGTGTAGAGTGATTGTGTGGTTGGAGTGAATTGGAGGACTGAGTGATTGTTGCCCTGAGAGGATGCATTGATTTCATTATTGTTGCATTTTAGTTATCATATATCACTGTTTTGGAAATTTCTGAGAGATATTATCTTTTGTTTCAGTTGAACCAGACATGAAATTACTGTTTTAGCCTTAATTGTTGAATTTGAAAGCATGCCTACTTTCTTATGTTGGAAATTATTGTAATTGGACTTAGCTGAGAAGCTCGTCACTACTTTCAGTTCTTTATTTAGTCTTGTTACTTACTGAGTTGGTTGTACTCATACTACACCCTGCACTTCGTGTGCAGATCCAGGTGTTCCCCGATACAATGGGTGTTGATTTCTTCGCGCAGTTGATTTTTTGGAGATTCTGAGATAGTTGTCGGTGTTTCGCAGACCTTGTCTCTTTTTCCTTTAAGTTGATTGTACTGTTCTATATTTTCTAGATAGTGTTTCATCAGTCACACTATGTTATCATTTATATGTTCATGTACTAAGTGACACCGGGTTTTGGGAGTATATTTTATATCAGTATGTGTGTGGGTTTTTCTATTAAATTTATACATTATGTTTTCAAACTTAAAGGAAATTGTGATTTATTGAGATTGTCGGCTTTCCTAGTACCACGATAGGCGCTATCACGACAGGATAGGATTTTGGGTTGTGACAAGTTAGTATCAGAGCCTAGGTTACATAGGTCTCACGAGTCATGTGCAGGTTTAGTAGAGTTTCGCAGATTGGTACGGAGACGTCTGTACTTATCTTCGGGAGGCTGTCGGACCCTTAGGAAAATTTCACTTTCTTGTATTCTGTTATGCGAATTTGTTGATTCCGAAAACTAAATTTATGTTATTATATTCTCTCATAGATGGTGAGGACACGTACTGCCGGATCGGGCGGTCAGCCACCGGTTAGGTCCACGAGAGGCTGGGGTCGAGGTAGAGGTCGAGCTGTAGCTTGTACAACAGTTGGAGAAGCACCTGTAGTACCACCAGTTATTCAAGCTCAGGAGAAGATTCCAGATATAGTTGAGCCAGCGGGACCAGCTCAGGCACCAGCTGTGCCTATTGTGATTCCAGACCTTCAGGAGGCTCTAGCACAAATATTGACTGTTTTCACTGGCCTTGCTTAGGTGGTTTCTGCTCAGGCCACACTAGCAAATTCTCAGGCCGGGGGAGGTAATCATAACCCTGTTGCCCTTACTCCAGAGCAGATAGTGCAGGGACTTCAGATACCGGGGGCACTACCAGCCCAGTCGATTGCAGCTACTAAGGCCCTGGTAGTCCCCGTTATGGCTGATGATAAGCAGAGGAGACTTGAGAGATTTGGGAGGCTTCGACCTCCATCATTTAGCGGTGCAGAGTCAGAGAATGCTCAGAGTTTTCTGGATAAGTGCCAGTGGATGCTTCATAAAACAGGTATTCTGGAAACCGGTGGGGTCTCATTCACTACTTTTCAGTTTTCTGGGGCTGCATTCATATGGTGGGAGGCTTATGAGAGGCGCAGGCCGGTCGGTGCAGTACCACTTACATGGTAAGAGTTCTCCGTTCTCTTCTTGGAGAAGTTCGTGCCGCAGTCTCGCGTGGAGGAGCTGCGCAGACAGTTTGGGCAGCTTTGGCAGGATGGCATGTCTGTGACCTAGTGCGAGATGAAGTTTTCTGAGTTGGCTCATCACACAGTTTGGTTGGTTCTCACTGATAGGGAGAGGATCACGAGGTTCATTGATGGCCTCACGTATCAACTACGGTTGCTTATGACTAGGGAGAGGGTATCTGGTGCCACTTTTGACGAGGTGGTTGATATTGCTCGGCAGATATAGATGGTCCGTAGCCAAGAGCATGGTGAGAGGAAGGCCAAGAGGCCTCGAAGTTCAGGCGGTTTCGGCGGGGTACCTTCTGGGGGTAGTCCTATCACAGCAGGGGTCGCCCTTATAGGCCCGCTCAGACAACTCGTGCAACTCATCGTGGTGCATCAGCTAGCCACGGTTCTTATAATGCTCACTCAAGCCAGTCTTCATTCACTATACTACCAGCACATAGTTCTTACCATGCCTCATCTGCTCAAGTTTCTACAGGCAGTGCCTTAGGTTATCAGGACCAGCAGCTCCGTCAGAGGAGGGGTTGTCTCGAGTGCAGAGACTTTGGTCATATCAAGAGAGATTGCCCTAGGTTATTGAGTGGGGCTCCACAGTAGAGTTCTCGGCCGATGGCACCAGCACTACCAGTTATACCACCCGCCCAACCAGCTCGGGGTAGGGCTCAGTCAACTAGGGGTCTCCAAAGAGGAAGAGGCCGATCAGATGGCGGTCAGGCCCGGTTCTATGGTTTTCCTGCCAGGCCAGATACCATTGCTTTAAATGCAGTGATCACATGTATTATTTCAGTATGCCAAAGGGAAGCTTCTATATTATTTGACTCTGGTTACACTTATTCGTATGTATCATCGTACTTTACTCATTATCTGGATATGCCCCGTGAGTCCTTAGTTTTACCTGTTCGTGTATTTATGCCGGTGGGCGATACTATTATTGTGGACCGTGTGTATTAGTCGTGTGTGTTAACTATTGGGGACTGGAGACTAGAGTGGATCTTTTATTGCTTAGCATGGTTGATTTCAATGTAATCTTGGGTATGGATTGGTTGTCTCCATGTCATGCTATTCTACACTGTCACGCAAAAATAGTGACGTTGGCAATGTCGGGGTTGCCGAAGGTCGAATGGAGAGGTTCTCTAGATTATGTTCCCAGTAGGGTAATTTCTTATTTGAAGGCCCAACGTATGGTTGGGAAGGGGTGTTTGTCATATTTGGCCTTTGTGAGAGATGTTGATGCAGACACTCCTACTATTGATTCTGTATCGGTAGTGCGAGACTTTTCGGATGTATTTCATGCAGACCTGCCAGGTATGCCACCCGATATGGATATTGATTTCGGTATTGACTTGGTGTCAGGCACACAACCCATTTCTATTCCTCCGTATCGTATGGCACCAGCTGAGTTGAAAGAATTGAAGAGCAACTTCATGAACGTTTTGATAAAGGGTTTATTAGGCCTAGTGTGTCACCTTGGGGTGCACCGGTTTTGTTTGTGAAAAAGAAAGATGGTACTATGTGGATGTGCATCGACTACAGGCAGTTAAACAAACCTATAATCAAGAATAAGTATCCTTTGCCGCATATTGATGATTTATTTGACCAACTTCAGGGAGCGAGGGTATTCTCCAAAATTGATTTGAGATCCGGGTATCACTAGTTGAAAATTCGGGATTCAGGTATTCTAAAGGCGACATTCAAGACCCGTTACGGTCACTATGAATTTCTCGTGATGTCTTTTGGGCTGACCAACACCCCAGCAGCATTTATGCACTTGATGAATAGTGTATTCCAGGCATATCTTGATTCATTTGTCATAGTATTTATTGATGATATCCTGGTGTACTCACTTAGCCAGGAGGAGCATGCACATCACTTGGGTATTGTATTACAGAGGCTGAGAGAGGAGAGACTTTATGCCAAATTCTCTAAATGTGAGTTCTGGCTTAGTTTGGTGGCATTCTTGGGACACATAGTGTACAATGAAGGAATTAAGGTGGATCCGAAGAAAATAGAGTCAGTTCAGAGTTGGCCCATGCCATCTTCAACTACTGAGATTCGGAGTTTTCTCAGATTTTTCGGTTACTATCATCGCTTCGTGGAGGGTATTGCATCGCCTTTGACTAAATTGACCCAGAAAGGTACTCCATTCAGGTGGTCGGATGAGTGTGAAGAGAGCTTTCAAAAGCTCAAGATTGCCTTGACCATAACTCCAATTCTAGTTTTACCTTCAACTTCTGGTTCTTACACTGTATATTGTGATTCTTCTCGAATTGGTGTTGGGTGTGTCTTAATGCAGGAGAGTAGAGTTATTGCTTATGCTTCGCGCCAGTTGAAGCCACATGAAAAGGACTACCCTGTTCAAGATGTAGAATTGGCAACCATCGTTCATGCACTGAAGATTTGGAGGCACTATCTCTATGGTATGTCTTGTGCGGTATTTACAGATCATCGGAGTCTTCAACACTTATTCAAATAGAAGGATCTAAATTTGAGGTAGCGGAGATGGTTGGAGTCGCTAAAGGACTATGATATTACTATTCTGTATCATCCCGGGAAGGCCAATATGGTAGTCGATGCCTTGAGTAGAAAGACGGTGAGTATGTGTAGCCTTGCATTCATTCCCGTTGATGAAAGGCCTCTTGCAGTCGATGTTCAAACCTTGGCCAATCAGTTTGTGAGATTAGATGTTTCGGAGCCCAGTCGGGTTCTAGCTTGTCTGGTTTCTCGGTCTTGGCAGTGAAGGCCTTGGCAAATCGCAGAAGTGGTTGATTTATCGCACTTGCGATACCGCAGAAGCGGCTAAGTGAGTCACAGGTGTGGAACCCCTGGACAGTATACATTTCGAAGGTGTTTCAAGTTTTTCTATTTTTGGACATTTCCAACACGGATTCGGGGAGATTTTCAAAGAGAATTCACGGGGAAACTTGAGGTAAGTCACTTGTGATCATTGTTAGTCAATAATATTAGATTATCATTGAGTATTTCGACTAAATTAGGTGTTTTTGAGGTAAAATTAGAGGATTTGGTCCTAGGGATTTGAAAATGAGATTTGGGGATTTGAAGGTCGAGTTGTTGTTGTCGGAATTTGGTAAATTTGGTATGGTTGGACTCGTGGTTGAATGGGCGTTCATATTTTGTAACTTTTGTCGGGTTCCGAGATATGGGCCACATGGGCGATGTTTTAGTACAATTTCAGATTTTGTTGGAAAATTAGTATTTTCATATGGAATTAATTCCTATAATTTGTATTGACTGAATCGAATTAATTGTGACTAGATTTGAGGCGTTCAGAGGCCGATTCGCGAGGCAAAGGCATAGCAGAATAAAGAATTTACACGGTTTGAGGTAAGTAACAGTTCTAAATTTGGTCCTGACGGTATGAAACCCTAGATTATGTGTTATGTGATCGGTTTTGAGGTGACGCACATGCTAGGTGACGGGCGTGTTAGCGTGCACCGTAGGAATTGTGACTTGGTCAAATTCCATGAAACTGTGTAGTTGAATAATCTGTTGTTATCTGTACATTCTCCATGTCGTAGAGAAATTGAACCCCAAACCATGATAGAAATCATGTTTAGATTATGTGTTGGCACGGTAGGGACCCACAAAGATTGTGTACACATTGAATTATGTGCTAAATTGTTATTTTGTACTTAGTCACAATTTACTTATTTATTTTATCTCAGTCTCTATTGTTCCTTGTTGATACATTATATCAATTCTGTTGGGGCTGATTTTCATGATTACTGAGAGCCCGAGAGGCTAGAGAGATTTATGACTGAGTGAGGTCGAGGGCCTGATTGTGAGATACTGATACTATAGTACGTGAGTTGTCCGTGCATCACGTGAGTTGTCCGTATGGATTCAGATATTATACTATAGCACGTGAGTTATTTGTGCAACACGTGAGTTGTCCGTGCGGATTATAGCGCTTGAGCTGAAGGAGCCCCTCCGAAGTCTGCACACACCCCCAGTGAGCGCATGTACCTACTGAGTGCGAGTGCAGAGTGTAGAGTGATTGTGTGGTTGGAGTGAATGGGAGGACTAAGAGATTGTTGCTCTGAGAGGATGCATTAATTTTATTATTGTTGTATTTCAGTTATCATATATCACTGTTTTAGAAGTTTCTGAGAGATATTATCTTCTGTTTCAGTTGAACCTGACATGAAATTACTGTTTTAGCCTTAATTGTCGAACTTGAAAGCATGCCTACTTTCTTATGTTGGAAATTACTGTAATTGGACTTAGCTGAGAAGCTCGTCACTACTTTCAATTCTTTATTTAGTCTTGTTACTTACTGAGTTGGTTGTACTCATACTACACCTTGCACTTCGTGTGCAGATTCAGGTGTTCCGGATATATTGGGTGTTGATTTCTTCACGTGGTTGATTTTTCGGAGATTCTGAGGTAGCTGTCGGTGTTTCGCAGACCTTGTCTCTCTTTCCTTTCAGTTGATTATACTGTTCTATATTTTCTAGACAGTGTTTCATCAGTCAGACTATGTTATCATTTAGATGCTTATGTACTCAGTGAGACTGGATTTTGGGAGTGTATTTTATATCAGTATGTGTGGGGGTTTTCTATTAAATTTACACATTATGTTTTCAAACTTAAAGGAAATTGTGGTTTAGTGAGATTGTCGGGTTGCCTAGTACCATGATAGGCGCCATCACGATAGGATAGGATTTTGGGTCGTGACATGCGAGGACTTTACGGTAAGCTGTATCCTATGTTACGATCCGCAGCATACAGAGTCTCCATCAGAATTATTTATATTTTCCTTTCTAACTTGTATTCCAGACAGATGTTGTATTGTTATTGTACCTTCTAGTAGATGCTCATGCACTTGTGACACCAAGTTTTTGGGGTATTGTAGAATTTATTTATGGATTGTTTTACATTGATACACTTTTACACATTATTTTAATTAAACTTTGTGTAACTACGATTTATTTTAATGCACTGACCTCTCTATTTAAATAAGATTCATGATTTTAAAAATAATAAAATGAATAATTAAGTGTTGGCTTGCCTAACAGCGATGTTGGGCGCCATCACAGCCTATAGTGGATTTTAGGTCGTGACACAATTCTTCTCTGTCAAAACTTCTCATGATTTCATTTAAAGTGTTTAGTTACTATATTCATTTGTTTTCTTTGCTCGATAACGAGTAAAAGCTTAAGTATGGGAGAATTTGATACGTGCATTTTACCTAATTTTAGCCACATAATTTCTCTCATAAAAACATATAAATTATCATGTTTCTTCCATATTCTTAACTTTATTTTGCAGGAATAATTATAGAAGAATTGTTGTGCGCAACATGAAAGAAGAAAAATAAAAATTCAAGAAAAATACAACAAAGAAGTGTAAGATCGAGTTATGATTCATTACTGCCGTGACAATACACCAAGTCTCGATTTGCCTTGATGAATCAACGAAATCTAAACTTAGAATGACGAATTCTCATATCTGCAAATTCAAAATCTAGATTTGCCATGGAAATCTAGCACCAAATCGAGAAGTCGAATTCTCATCTATGCAAATGCAAAATCTAGATTCGCCATGGAAATCTAAGCACCAAATCGAGAAGTCATCATAAAATTTTCTTATATAAGAAGATGTTGCCTGATCAGAAGAGGGCATCGTGGTGGAGAGAAAGCTTAGAGCTAGAAGTTTGAATCTAAATTCTTAATAAGCTTCTCTGTTTTATTTCTTTCACTAGTATCGAGTTATCTTTTCTTTTTAAATCATAATAGTGGTTTAGTTATTGTTTCTAAATAAATTTTAGTGTAGGAAATTATTCTAGTTCCTACTTTTAATTAAATAGGGGGAATTATTCTTCTTGAATATTTTTTTCTATTTTCTTATTTAATGGATAAGAATATTTTTATTGTTAGTATTAATTTCAGTATGGAGTAACTTTTCTTGTGTTGGGAGAAAGACGGATCTTAATATTTCTATATAATAGTAGATATTATTCCTCAAATTCACATGCTTGAGCTAAAACTTTTTATTTAACTTTTATCTGCTTTTACAGTTAGACGTAATTTGATTTATTAACATCTATCTATCTTGTACCACATATTAACTGTTTATTAATTCTGTAATCGAGAGAGACGGAAGAAATAATATAGTTAATTGTAGTATTGATAGATGTTAATATTTATTCAGTAATATCTATCTCTTTTATGTTATAATTAATTTTACACACACTTGTAATCGAGAGAGACGGATAGTGTAATAATCAGTTATAATAAGTAGGGTAACCGAAATGGACTTGCTAACAAGAGCATGTTTTAGTTCAATCATATATTTTTGGTTCTTTATTATTCCTATTTTGAAGATTAATTTGTATAACCGAGAGAAGTGCAATTAATTATTCAACTTGAGTAATAATATATATTTGTAATCGTGAGAGACATTTATACATTTTTGAGAAATAGAAATTGAAGAATAATAATTCTACTATATAATAGAAATATTAAGTGAAGTCAAGATCCCAACACCTTTTTATTGTATTTGTGAAAAATAAAATATTTTCTATTGCTCTATTCAAGCATTTTTTGTTAGTTAATTCACAACTCAACTCATTCTGACTTTCTCAAATAGTAATTAAAACAAGAAACGTTTGTAGAATAGATAAACCAATCTATGTGGGTTTGACATCTTTCTATACTATTATTTGACAGAATAGGAGTTAGAATTTTATATACGTTAGACACTCGTCAATTTCATCCTTTCTTGGGTGACTCATTCATTCTATTTACTTAAGTGTCATTTATTGATATTCATCAATATTTAATGCTACATTATTTTCTTTAACTTCTTAAATATTGGTTGTGTGTTGCCGCTGCTATTAAAATATATCTACGTGGTATTTATTGCACTTCTTTATTGCACTTCTGAGAACTTCATCTTTGGGATATTATTGTTAACTAAGATTAACCCTCATTTATATAAATTTAATTAGTTGAACCAAGATCTATATTTTTTGGTCAAACACTAATAGCCTGTTTCGTCAAGCTGTAAAAACCGGCTTATTTTGAGAAACGTTTTTTTCTCAAAAGTATTTTTCTTAAAAATACTTTTGGTGAGAAGCGGTTTGTATTTGACTAATTAATTTGAAAAATACTTCTGAGAAGCAATTAGTGTTTAGCCAAGTTTTTAAAAACTGTTTCTAAGTATATTTTTCTCAAAAGTGTTTTTCAAAAAAGTGTTTTTGGAGAAAAATTTTTTTTTTTTGCTTCTTCAAAATTATTTTTGCTTCTCCTCAAAAGCACTTTTTTTTCTTCCAAAATCATGACCAAATACTTTAACTTTAAAAAAAAAAAACTTTTTTTAGGATAGGAGAAGCTTGGCGAAACATGCTACAAGTTAATAAGTACTTGGAAAATGAACAATACGGCAAAATTATGAGGTAAAGGTAAGTCACAGTAACTGACGAATCGTTTAGTAAAGAGGTAGGAGTTCTACTAAAGTGAGAGTCGACAAGGTTCGGCGTCTCCCAAACGCGAAAAAGAAGCCCCACAATTTTAACTGTCTTTACCTTAATTAATTTGTCTTAATTAAGGAAAACAGAATAAAGACATACGACATGCGCACTAATAAAGTTTTTCTTTCACACAATTACTATATACTTAATCGACTAATAGGGACGAGACGAAACTTTTACGTGTCGTTTTTCCATTTAAAAAGTACACCAGTTAAGTACATAAAACATAACATATGACCCCCGTCCATTTCGGTCAACTATGCCATAAAACAGGGTAACCAAAAGAAGGACCGTTTTAATGCAAAAGAAGAAAAGAATTAACGAAGCTCCATTAATGTTGAACCAAGTATTCGTAGCTTCTCTCACCCAAAACTCGGATCCATCTTCTTCACTCTTTTCTCTCTTAATTCTTTTATTCTCCTTGTCTCCCAACACATCACGTTTTTTTACTTTTGTTTCTGCAAATATATTCTTTCCCCCAACTTGTAACACAATGTCTTGGAAACTTATTCTAACGCCCATTTCACACAATTTCAGCCTTTGTTTATTGTAAGTAAGGGTTTGTCTATATTTTATTGCTTTATATATTTGTAGCAAATAAGCAGAGAAGAAGAAAAATGGAAAGCTATTTGAATGAGAATTTTGGAGGAGTGAAGCCGAAGCACTCGGAGGATGAGATGCTACGGCGGTGGAGGAGCCTTTGTGGTGTGGTCAAGAATCCAAAACGTCGTTTTCGTTTCACTGCAAATCTCTCCAAGCGATATGAGGCTGCTGCCATGCGCCGTACCAATCATGTATACTACTTACTCCCTTTTACTTATAGCATCAGCTTACTTGTGTTTTTCTCAGACTATTTTATAGTTAAGTCCTTACAAAGATCAATTTTATGACTTTCGTGAAATTACCCATACAATTGTTATAATAAAGAATTCAGACGTGGCTGATTTGATTGTACTAGGCAAAATAATAAAAATGCAATATCTACATAGTTAATACTATATTTTATAAAGTGACGATTTTTTTAAAACAGCTCAGCTCAGCATAGTATTTTTTATTTTTTATTTTTCAGAAGGAAAAATTTCCCTAGCCTGATTTCAACTTGATTGTTCGGGTTGAGTTGTAGTTCATGCCAATTTGCAGCACCATAAGTGTCATGCTTAAAATTGGGTCAAAACTTGGTGTCATTTGATATTATTATCGTATTATTTTAAGTTCTGAATTGGCACGTTATGGAACAACATGCAAGTTCATAAACGTGGCTGAACCTTGTGTGTTTAACTATGAGTTACAGGAGAAATTGAGGGTAGCAGTTTTGGTTTCGAAGGCTGCATTTCAGTTCATATCAGGTGAATTTCAAATTATCATTCAGTTTAATAAGGTAGTTATGAGAAATTCTAAAGACTAATTCTCTGACGTGCAGGTGTGCAAGCAAGTGACTACACTGTCCCTGATGAAATTAAAGATGCTGGTTTTCAAATTGACGCGGATGAGCTAGGATCCATAGTTGAAGGCCATGATCTGAAAAAGGTGAAATTTCATGGTGGAGTAGATGGTATTGCAAATAAACTTGCTACATCAAGTACCGATGGGCTATCTACACGTGACTATAGTTCTCTAACCCGCAGACAAGAGATTTTTGGAATTAACAAATTCCAAGAAAGTGAAGCTCGGAGCTTTTGGTTGTTTGTTTGGGAAGCCTTACAAGACATGACCCTTATGATCCTCGGCGCGTGCGCATTTGTTTCTCTACTTGTTGGCATTGCAATGGAGGGATGGCCAGTTGGGGCTCATGACGGTCTTGGTATAGTAGCTAGCATTTTGTTGGTTGTCTTTGTTACTGCAACAAGTGATTATCGTCAATCGTTGCAGTTCAGAGACCTGGATAAAGAGAAAAAGAAAATATCCATTCAAGTTACTAGGAATGGGTACAGACAAAAGATGTCTATATATGATCTAGTTCCAGGTGATGTAGTTCATCTCGCGATAGGTGATCAAGTCCCTGCAGATGGACTCTTCCTTTCAGGATTTTCTGTTTTAATTGATGAGTCCAGTTTAACCGGAGAAAGTGAGCCAGTGATGGTCAGTGCTCAGAATCCTTTTCTGCTTTCTGGAACCAAGGTCCAAGATGGATCTTGTAAGATGTTGGTAACAACAGTTGGGATGAGGACTCAGTGGGGAAAACTGTTAGCAACTCTCAGTGAAGGCGGAGATGATGAAACTCCATTACAGGTCAAACTGAATGGAGTGGCAACAATCATTGGGAAAATAGGCCTTTTCTTTGCTATTGTGACTTTTGCAGTACTTGTGCAGAAAATGTATAGCCGTAAACTGACAGAAGGATCTCACTGGAGCTGGTCTGCAGGAGAGGCTAGGGAATTATTGGAATACTTTGCAATTGCAGTTACAATTGTAGTGGTTGCAGTTCCTGAGGGACTTCCCCTGGCTGTGACATTAAGCCTTGCATTTGCGATGAAAAAGATGATGAACGATAAGGCACTTGTTCGACATTTAGCAGCTTGTGAGACAATGGGTTCGGCTACGACTATTTGTAGTGACAAAACAGGCACGCTAACAACCAACCGCATGACTGTAGTGAAAACATGCTTCTGTATGAATGTCAAGGATGTGACTAAGCCAAATGACGCATCCGCCATTTGTTCTGAAATCCCTGATTCTGTACTCAAAACTTTGCTGCAGTCAATTTTTAACAATACTGGAGGTGAAGTTGTAGCTACCAAGCACGGAAAACCTGATATATTGGGAACACCAACTGAGACTGCTATTTTGCAGTTCGGTTTAGCACTTGGTGGAGATTTTCAGTCAGAAAGGCAAGTAGGTAAACTTATAAAAGTTGAGCCATTTAACTCCACTAAGAAGCGCATGGGTGTGGTGCTGGAGCTTCCTGAAGGAGGTTTAAGGGCTCATACTAAAGGTGCTTCGGAAATAATATTAGCTGCCTGTGATAAGGTAATTAATTTAAAAGGGGAAGTTGTTCCCTTGGATGAAACATCAACTAACCATCTGAAGACCACAATTGATCAGTTTGCTAGTGAAGCTCTTCGCACTTTGTGTCTTGCCTATATGGAGCTGGATAAAGGATTTTCCCCTAATGCTGATATTCCAGTTTCTGGGTATACTTGTATAGGTATTGTAGGTATAAAGGATCCTGTCCGTCCTGGAGTCAGGGAGTCTGTTGCACTTTGTCGTTCAGCTGGTGTCACTGTTCGAATGGTTACTGGAGATAACATCAATACTGCAACAGCCATAGCTAGGGAATGTGGTATACTGACCGATGATGGTATTGCCATTGAAGGTCCAGTTTTCCGGGAGAAGAATCAGGAAGAAATGCTAAAGCTGATTCCCAAAATTCAGGTACTTCAGTAATTCCGTTTACACATTGACAATGAAGAGATCATAACAGATTATTCTTCCAAAAGTTTCCTGCTCATTCATTATGATATTTGATTTATTGATTGTCCTCTTAATTTGTCCAGGTGATGGCTAGGTCTTCACCACTGGACAAGCACACTTTGGTGAAGCAATTACGAACCACATTCAATGAAGTGGTAGCAGTAACTGGTGATGGAACCAATGATGCTCCTGCACTGCATGAAGCAGATATTGGACTTGCTATGGGCATTGCTGGAACTGAGGTGAATATATAATCTCTTCTTGGTTCATTCCAATCCGAGTTGTTTGAATAGTTGGGTGTTAGCCATATTACTTAAGTAACAAATTATCATTAGATGATGCGGTTACAGGCACTTAATTGGAGGATGATACGTACGATAGAATAGCAATTAGAAATAAGGGGCATTGTATGTCTCTTAAGTGCTTGTGCAATTTTCGCCAATACTCGTTTGAGTTTGTCTCTTATTTTGTTGATAACATACTTATTCTAAGGCTTGACAGTGAGATGACCGGTCTAAGTATTTTGTTAGCTAAAATAAGATGGAATTCATTCTGAGACTCGGAAAATAGATGAAAAACAAAAAGAATTGAGTCTATCTGATGGCGAGCTTCTTCTATGTATACTGACTATATAAGGCCAAATTTGGCCACATTGAGTGGTATTTGTAAGTGTATTCTAACTTACTTCCTCTGAATCTGGTTTTAGGTTGCCAAAGAGAGTGCGGATGTCATCATACTGGATGACAATTTCTCCACAATCGTGACAGTAGCCAAATGGGGACGCTCAGTCTACATAAACATTCAAAAGTTCGTTCAATTTCAGCTGACTGTTAATATTGTTGCATTGGTTGTCAACTTCTTGTCAGCTTGTTTCACAGGTCAGGAGAATTTATCTTCTTGTACTATGTATTAAGCAGATTACTATTTCCAGTTACCTCTGCTGGATAGCGACCTAAAGTAGTATTATTAATTCTTGTACTATGATCATGCTTCAGGAACTGCTCCACTTACTGCTGTTCAACTTCTGTGGGTTAACATGATTATGGATACATTGGGAGCACTTGCCCTAGCAACAGAACCTCCTCATGATGAACTAATGAAAAGAGCTCCAGTAGGGCGGTCAGGAAATTTTATTAGTAACGTCATGTGGAGGAATATCTTGGGACAATCCTTATATCAGTTCCTAGTAATATGGTTTCTTCAGTCAAACGGAATGGGATTATTTCGTCTAAGTGGCCCCGATGCTCAACTAACCCTCAATACAATTATCTTCAACACATTTGTTTTCTGCCAGGTAAAAACTGAAAGACCTTTGCAGTAATTTTCTGCAGTACGTTAGATAATGGTGTAAAAAGGAGAAGTTTACATTCCCTTTGTTGTTATTTGCAGCTCTTCAATGAAGTGAACTCCCGAGAAATGGAGAAAGTTGAAGTTTGGGAAGGGATGCTTGATAATTATGTATTTGTTGCAGTTCTCAGCATAACTCTTGTGTTCCAAATCATAATTGTAGAATATCTGGGGACATTTGCAAACACAACACCCCTCTCGTTCATTCAATGGTTCTTAAGCATATTTTTCGGATTCTTGAGCATGCCAGTTGCAGTAGGCTTAAAAAGGTTTGAGGTATGAAGTACATGGACAGAAGGTACCTAGTATTTTTTGTAACAATTCCTTCACAAAAGGAGCTGCCCTGCTAACTCTTTATTATGAAAATGAAATATTTTGAATGATGCAGCCTCAGTAACACAGTTGTAAGATCCCAAAATTCCTTCTGTTTCCCTGGTTTTTCTTTTGCTTGAGGGGAAAAAAGAAAAAAAACGAAAAGTAGGAGGATCCAGGATTCCAGAGCTTGTGAAGCAGTGTCTAGCCTTGGCTTTTTTAAAGTAGCATTTTTTGTTCAATTTATTGGATTTTTCATGTAATTATCCATTTGTAACTGCTAATGAAGAAAGATTTTGTTTAAAGCTTTCAGTTTTCTCTGAGACTGGCTCTTTTTGTTTCTGGGTTCTGTCAGTTGGATACATCCATAATAGAGAACATTTTAAAATTTCAAAAGCTGATTGATATTCTCTATTTAGAAGGTACTTTTATGGAATGGAAGAAGCTTATATGTTTGATGCTCAAACTGCTAATTCAGAAGTTTTCTCACTCAAAATGCTCCTTCCCTCCTTTTTCCCCTTTTGATAATAATAATTGCATTCTTAAGTATGAATTGCATCATATATAAGTTTTTTTCTTCCTTTCCACGCTGTCGAAGGGCTATCGAAAACAACATCTCTACCTTCATAAGATAGGGTAAGTTCTGCGTACATACTATCCTTCTCAGGCTCCACTTGTGGGATTACACTGAGTTTGTTATTGTTATTAGAGGTCAGATACATTTTTGATTATTTTTCTTGAGCGAAGTAAATGAAGATATTTCTATTGACAAATAAGGGTGAAACTCAAACCCTGCGCGTTTTGCTTGCTAATGTATGTCATATTAAATTGAGTGAACTATCTATTTAAGAGATTAAACTTCTTAGAAAGAAGGTATTAAATAATTATTTATTTTATGCCTCCACAAATAATTAAGATAGCTGATCTCAAGATTATCTTGCAAATTGAAGATTATAAATCCCTTTGCGGTAAGCATTGAAGACAATAAATCGCCAATTATGATTAGAGTCAATTCAGCCAGGGAACACGTTGCATCCCCCATTACATAAATTACATATATCTTTCAAAGCCTAGAATTATTCTAAACGCTTCCGAAAATCAACCTCAAAAAGGAAAGAGATAAGGAAAAGGCAACACCATATTCTTTTCTCGAGGATAAACTAATTAATTGTAAAAATTATCTGATCTACTTCTAATGTTTCATCCCAAATAAAACTAAATTACGTACGCGTTGATTCACGAAGAAAAGTCGAAAAAATTGCTGTTAAATTGTGAATCCTTTTGTTGGTTGTGTAACATTTTGCTGAATCATATTTAGATAGGGCACGTACTCTGTTGATGAAAACAAGCACGTCAAACGTATTGAAAGTCAAAATATATATTGCAATTATATTAATTTAAATTAAGTAGGTAAATAATCTTCTTCTTAATTATGGATAAGTTATAAATGGTAATTCCATAATTTAATCTTTTCCCCTATTATTTCATGTAATCTAGATTTTCTTCATTTCTAGTAGCATAGTTATCTATATAAGAAGTCCTTGGCATAATGTCTACAACCAATTCAAATTAAGTTTCCTTTGATTCCACAATAGAGCTTGAAAATTTGCTTGTTGTTTTAGCATTTTCAAGATGATGAAGACTTTAGTTTATGTTGCGTTGTTTCTGAGCTTAGTACTGCAAACAAGTGCCGACAAAAATCTAGTACAAAACACATGCAAGAACACACCCAACGTCCAGCTATGCCTCAAAACCTTACTCGCTGACCCACGCAGCGCCAACGGCGACGTCAATACGCTGGCGCTGATAATTGTGGATGCCATCAAAGTTCAAGCAACGCAGGCGGCGGCCACCATTTCCAAGCTCCAGCAATCAAATCCTCCAGCGGCCTGGATTGTCCCTTTAAAGAATTGTGCTTTCTCCTACAAGGTAATGTTGGATTAGTGTAAGTGGTCGGGTGAGCGATTATTTAGATTAGTTTTTCAAGAAAAGAGATATCTATTTAAAGTAATTTTTTTTAATATCAATTCTATTGATATTCTAATCCTGCAAGACCATAGGCTCGCTCTGAGTTCCTCCATCCGATGACTTGACTCTCAATCTCAATCGTGTTCCCCTAAATAGTAATTATAGCAAATAAAATAAAATAATTTTCTAGGACAAAAGTTTTTTTCACGTCTCAAAGCTTTCTTTCACTTATGTCATTCTGTTTTGTTTAACAGGTAATCCTAACTGCGAGTATGCCAGAAGCCACTGAAGCTTTGACAAAAGGGGATCCAAAGTTTGCTGAGGATGCAGTAGTTGGATCTTCTGGTGATGCTGATCAATGTGAGAAAAATTTCGGTGGTAATAACTCACCTCTCACTGCTCTAAACACAGCCGTGCGTGAGCTTTCTGATGTGGCCAGAGCTATTATCAGAACTTTACTACTTTAGTATGTATATTCCCAATCATTCGAATAATGGTCAACTTGTTTGAACCAGAAAAGACTTCCATTTTGCCCTCAAATATGAATAGAATTTTACAGAGCCCCTTATCTGATTTAAACTGATGACATTTTGGGTGTACTCGTATTTGATCTTGGAATAATGGATTTTTTCGATTATTACGGGAAAATTTGTTTTATGTCCTAAATATTGTTCTGTTTTGTTTTGACAAGCAAAACGGGCGTTTATATATAATGACAAATATGATTGATCACGCCCAACTATGCTTTATAAAAAGGACTAAGCGGTCGCTGTAAAAATAATCCGGTTCAAGAGTCGGAGTCGAATCCCACAGGGAACTAACCTATTTGCTACAACTTTTAGTATCGCTAATGATAAACTCAGACAATTTTCAAAGTTCAAGATTTTATTTGATAATTAACAGAAATTATTTAACTAAGGAAAAATGACAATAAAAACTATCAATAAGCAAGAATGAAGTTGAATTCAAGGGTAAAAGAATCTAGGGTTATTGATTTTCCCAATTATCGGATTAATTCCTGACATGTTAGCTATAATCTCGCCGTAACACTCTATAAAGATGATGAGTTCTTGCTTACCGTACTTATCTCTCGATCAATTACGATAATTTACTAGAAACATTCTCTCGAACTACTCTAGTTGACAATTTGTACAACTCATAAATATCACACCAAAGTTTCGTTATCTCTACTCCCACTTTTAAATTCAAGTAATTAATCTCTTAACTTACTCGAAAGTGGCGTTGTTCAATAACAATCTAATCAAGTATTCTTTCTTAAGCAACATTAGACAATTAGACACGATTAATCAAGGGCCCTTTCAATTAATCACAAGAAACACATAGTTGAACAATTATAGAGTAAAAATGGTTTAATTATATCAAAACGTAATCAAGACTTCATCCAACAATTGATTCCATCAACCCTAGATGACGGGTTTAGCTACTCATACTACTATGCAAGATTACAATATAAAAAGTCATAACCAACAATGGAATTAAGAAGAAGATGATGTAAAACTCGTAGGAGAATTCCCCTTCTTGCTCATTTTATGTTCTTGCCTCCAAAGTTCTTCTAAAAATAGAGATACCCTCTTTTTGGGCGAGCTGAGCTTCATATAGGTCAAGGTTAGTCGCCTCTCAAATTATAAAATTGGCCATGGGCAATTTTTAACGGAAGCACGTGCACGGCCACGCATCCACCGCGCATCGACCGCACACTTTGGCCAGTTTCTGCCTGACATGCGCGGCCCAGTGCGCGGTCGTGCATAGACCGCGCACCTGGAGGATTTTCTGCAGCATTTTTTTCTTTCTTCTTTTTAAGCGCGCTAACCTCCAATTGGCCTTCAATGCTTCATATTAGCTCCAAAACACTCTTTAATGTCCTCATAGCCCGGAATTGCTCCTGCAAAGCATAAAATTCTTAATTAGAGCAATTTATTATCATTTAACATTCAAATATCAATAAAGTGCAGCTAAATTAGAGTGCAAATAGTAGCTAAACTATATAACTATAGCCTACTATCAATACCCCACACTTAAACTATTGTTCGTTCCCGAGCAATTAAACCACACTCTACAGAGGTCTAATTTCACTAAGCGACTTCCCTAACTCATCACACCAAGAATATTTCACATAAATTGAGCACAATAGTGTAACATCTTCACCTCAAGAGTTGAATCCCACGCACCCCGCAATATTCCTAACTTACTCACTTACTCTAACGCAGAGGTCAAGAATTACCTTTTCTTCATAAATCTAAGTGTCTGCTCACAACAAAAGAGACTCATTCCACAATCAATTAAATTCACGCATAATGAGGGACTTCAAAATAGACAGAATTCACTCACCCTTAGAAACGATATTCTTGTGCCACAAAAAATGCTCTATAGGTTTGCTCGTAGTGTACTACTCTACCAGTCGAGCTCATTCAGTCTAGGATCAAGTAGGACTTTATTTGGTTGTAATATAGGCTGCGGGTCGGGTAGGATATAATTGGATATAAGAGTGACTACACCTCCCTAAGTACTTTAATACATATACTTTAACATTCAAGTCCATACTTATGTCAAACCAACCCTCCACCTTCACATCAACGTATATTACCCCATACTTCTTTAAGCATAATTACATCAAAAGCCACCAAAGAAATATTATTCACCACAATACAACTATTTTTTTTCCTTTTTCAATTCACGTGGCTTTTCTTATTCTTTTATTTTTTCAACACAGTGCACCTTTCTCCTTATTTCATTAGTTCTACTCAAAAGCCCCACCAACCATCCCACACTTTAATTCATAGCAATTCAAGTGCTCATGAAAGGTGAACATGTTTAAATAGATGGTTAATTCAAACAAAGGGGTAAGGCTTGTAATGTGATTGCCAAAGAAATAGGATTACAGGCTCAAAGGGGTTAACTACGATACATTACAATTAGGTGGGTGGAATATATATATGGCTCAACAAAGAAACGCTTATATCACTTCCAAGACTGAACAAAACTACTATTTCGCTTTGCAAACACACGGGGCAAGTTCTAGGCATCAAATGTAGTGCACAAGATACAACAAACCTCACACACACATGGCACAAGTGTCACTCCAGATTGGATCATCAAAACACTTTAGTCAGGGTACTTAAGCCAAGTTAAGAACATACAATTTAAGGCACTCTTACAAGAATCAACAATTGAGCCTAAGTGTCACACTAAAGTACCCGCTATATTTAAGGCATAACGAAGTTAAGAGATCCTATTTCCAATTCAGCCCATAACCCAAGGGTTCCTAACTTTAAAAAAATAATTAAAAAAACTAACTATACTCGGTTCAAACGAAACCCTTGGAAAAGAACCGTGGCCCAAAGAGGGGGAGTTGATACACTCATAACAAAAGAAAATATTTTGTGTTTTTTTTTCTTCGACTTGAATCCCTCAAGAAACCCGTCGAATTATATCCATCGTCGAGACAAATCGAAACTTTTGAAGATCTTTGTTTTTTTTTATTCAGTTAATTATTGAAACTACACTACTCTATATAACTCTATACATACAACATACATACAAAATATCCCCCACCCCACACTTAAAATGGTGGCATGTCCCCATGCCACATAAATAAAAAATGCGAGGTAAAGGAAACTTCCCTGATACATCAATCCTGATCGGAGATAGTGCCGGGGTCGAGATGGCACGCCCTCCCCAGTACACACAGCCAAGCCATGATCTTCTTCTCAGATTTTGCATTTTGGGTGGCCAGTGCATCAACTCGAGTCCCCAAATCCATGACAGAAGTACGTAACCCTGCCATTTCATGTTCTAGGGTTGTCATCCGCGTATCCCATCTAACCACAGATGTTCCCTCAACCTCAGCAACTTACTCGTGTGGGAGTAACTCAGCCATAGACTCAGCCTGCCCTTCATCTCCCTCCTCTGGCGCATCGGACTCATCACTATTAGCTCTGCCAGGTACCACATGATCCTTCCTAGTGGTCACTTATCTGCCCAAAACTTTGGTTCTTTTTTCACTCTTCCATCTACGTTCTTGTTCTCCGGCACCCGTACTGCCCAACATAATCTAGTGACTAGTGAAGGGAAGAAGAACCCATACTTATACACTGGACAACGGATGAACATATCGTCGTGAATAACCTTAGCCACATCAAAATCGTGGCCATTCATGAAGCACCAGATCAATGCAGCTCTGGGACCGTTCACCTCAGTGGTGTTGGAGGAAGGCTGCAGGCGGCTATTGATGATATAAAGCCAACACTTCCCTTCAAAGGTGAGTGAGGCCGAGTGAAACTTCTGCCCCCGCGTAACCCACACTATGTCTTTGTTTGACACACAGATTATTCTGAAAAACAGGTTCCATGAGGTTGGTTCTCTCCTATACGTATCATAATAGTCCTCCTCCCCACCAAATACTGCCAGCCGATACGCCCTCCTAATGGCATATATCGACACATCAACACTCTTTTGTCTCACAGTGCAAATATAATCCTCATGTTCAGAGCAGTTCGCGTAGAACTCTCGTACAACCATCAAGTTATCCTCCTCGGGTTCTTTAAAGAAAATATCCAGCCAGCATCGAACCAACTCCTGATACATATTGGGGCAATCAATCTGGAGGGACCCCCTATCAACACCCCGTTCCAGTATGGGCTTCTTAGGAGCCTTCTGACTAAAACGTTCTTGGGCTGAGCTTGATATAAATCTTGTGCTATCAAACTGAGGCGCATTGGTTGAGGTCCGTGCCCGGGACGAGCTTGCATGACCACTAGAAGAAGCCCATGTGGTTCGTCTTTCCTTTGAGGGTGTCATAGTACCTACAAAATAAATACCACTATCAGTACAAGGCGGGATGTGTGAACCAATAGCGGTTACTTAGACTTCACCTGCACAATTAGTCACAAATTACATTCACGAATTCACTGTGGCATTTAAACAAACACTTGATGTGCAAATTCACCCCAAATTCCCCAAACACCCAATTATACCTCAATTCCACCACAATCTTAACAATGTCTAATCCAATCCAACAAGATAAAATTCCACTATCCTCACATACTAACAAGTATACTTAGTAATACAAAGCAAAAAAAAGAACAACAATGACTTCTACTACTTAAAAGAGAAGAAGAAAAGAAAATAATTTGGAAAATCTAAAAAATAAAAAATAAAAACTGAAGGAAAAGGAAAATAGAAGCCATGGCACGTACCTGAAGAAGCTTGTGAGGAATAGAGATTGGGGAGTGATTGAGTAGGGAAGAGGAGGAAAGGGAGGTAGGTTTTTACTTTTGAAATTGGGGAGAAGGGATGGTTTTGGTTGTGTGTTTGTTGTGATAGAGGAGGGTTTGTTTTGTTTTTATTCAGATTTTAGGGGAGGAAAGGGGGGGGGGGTCGGTTATTAGTAAGGGAGGGAAAAAAATAAAACTAACGAAAAGAAAAGAAAGGAAAAAAATAAAAAATAAAAAAATTAACTAATGAAATAACCTAAAAACGGTGCCCAGTGCGCGGTCCATGCGCGGTCAGTGCACGGCCATGCACGTGGGGCAGTGGAGGTCGAAAAATGCACGGTCCATGCGCGGTCAGTGCGTGGCCACTTATGTGCAACAGTAGGGGTCCGAAAGTGCGCGGCCTGTGCGCGGCCGCACAAGTTTGTCCTTCGAAATTTCTCTCTTTTAGCCACTTTTTATCTATCTCCGGATGGATTTCTTCACCCCGAGTCCTTCCGTTGCGCACAATTTCATCCCTGCACACTAATAGATCTGTCAAGACTTTCACCGTTCAAAATCAAATACGAAAAATAAGAACAAAGAAAAAAATATTGGATTGCCTCCCAAGAAGCGTCTGATTTAACGTCGTGGCACGACGAATTACAACAAAACCATGGGTTGCCTCCCAGGAAGCGCCTGATTTAACGTCGCATCATAACGCATTCTTTCATGATTGCACTTCGCTCACATATTGGGGTTCTTCCAAAGACATCACAACTTTCTCCCTTTTTTTCTTCAACCATTCCAAGGTAGTGTTTCAACCTTTGCCCATTCACTTTAAACCTATTCGTTCCATCTTCGGACTCAATTTCTACTGCTCCACTTGAGAACACTTGCACAACTCTAAATGGTCCTGACCATCTAGATTTCAGCTTACCCGGAAACAATCTTAATCTCAAGTTGTATAACAACACTAGATCTTTGTGTTTGAAGTTCCGATCTAGAATGTGCTTATCATGCATCATATTCATCCTTTCTTTGTACAATATTGCGATCTAGAATGTGCTTATCATACATCATCTTCATCCTTTCTTTGTACAATCTTGCATTCTCGAATGCATGGAACCGGAATTCCTCGAGTTCATGTAGCTCTGTGACTCTACTTGTGCTTGCGATTTCCATATCCAATTTCAACTGCCGCAGTGCCCATAGGGCTTTATGCTCAAGCTCCATCGGAAGATGGCATGCTTTTCCAAATACCAACTTGTATGGAGACATAGCAGTTAGAGTTTTAAATATTGTGCGGTACACCCATAATGCATCATCCAACGTCTTTGCCCAATCAGTCCTTGTCGCATTCACTGTTTTGGTCAGGATACTTTTGATTTCCCTGTTGGACACTTCCACTTGCCCGCTCGTTTGTGGGTGGTAAGGTGTGTTAACCTTATGGCAAACTCCATACTTTTCTAACAGCCTTGTGAACGCTCTATTGCAAAAATGGGTTCCACCATCACTGATTATAGCTCTCGGAGTGCCAAAACGTGTGAAAATATTTTTCTTTAGAAAGCCTATCCTCCTTTGGCATCATTTGTTGGAAGGGCCACAACTTTAACCCATTTGTAGACATAGTCAACTGCTACCAATATGTACTTGTTACCATACGAGCTGACAAATGGTCCCATAAAATCAATCCCCCACATGTCAGCTACTTCCACCTCTTGAATAGTAGTCATCGACATCTCATGACGGCGAGATATGTTGCCTGTCTTTTGGCACTCATTAAAACTTTTCACCCAAGTATGGGCATCCTTGAATAAAGTCGGCCAATACAAACCTGACTCCAACACCTTCACCATTGTCCAAATTCCTCCAAAGTGCCCACCATATGGTGAAGCATGGCAAGCCTGCAAAACAGAAGATTGATCTTTCTCGGGGATACACCTCCGGATCATGTTATCTACACATATTTTAAAAAGTAAAGGTTCATCCCAGTAATAAGACCGACAATCGCGAAATAACTTTTTCTTTTGAATCAAAGAGAGTTCATAAGGTACAACATCGCTTGCTAAATAATTAGCAATATCAGCATACCATGGCGTCTCCTCCATTGCCACTGCTAGTAATTGTTCATCCGAGAATATCTCAGTTATATCTTCAACCTCTACTTTCTTTTCAGCTCCCTCCAACCTTGAAAGGTGGTCTGCCACTTGGTTATCTGTCCCTTTCCTATTGCGGATCTCCAAATCGAATTCTTGTAGCAACAGAACCCAACGGATCAAGCGTGGTTTTGACTCCTTCTTTGCTATCAAGTACCTAAGTGCTGCATGGTCAGTATAAACAATCACTTTTGAACCAATCAAATAAGACCTAAATTTGTTGAATGCAAACACCACAGCCAACATCTCTTTCTCAGTCATGGTATAATTGAGTTATGTACCGCTTAACATTTTGCTTGCATAGTAAATTGGGTGCACCAGCTTGTCCTTTCGCTGTCCCAGGACTGCTCCTATAGCATAGTCACTCGCGTCATACATGAGCTCGAACGGCTACTCCCAGTTGGGTGCAACGATGATTGGTGCAGTCACCAGTCTCTTCTTTAGCTCCTCAAATGCCAACCTGCAATCATCAAAGAACACAAAGGGATGATCCTTTTCAAGGAGTTTACATAAGGGGTTGGCAATTTTAGAGAAATCTTTTATAAATCGCCTGTAGAACCCAGCGTGCCCAAGGAAACTTCTCACTGCCTTGACCGAAGTGGGCGGTGAAAACTTCTCAATCACGTCAACCTTAGCATGGTCGACCTCAATACCTTTACTGGACACTCGATGCCCCAACACTATACCTTCATGTACCATAAAATGGCACTTCTCCCAGTTCAATACTAAATTTGTCTCTACATATCTTTTTAGCACTCTCCTTAAATTGTGAAGACAGTATTCAAATGAATCCCCCACCACTGAGAAATCATCCATAAAGACTTTCATAATATCTTAAACCATATCAGTGAAAATGGCTAACATACACCTCTAAAATGTAGCCGGTGCATTGCATAGGCCAAACGGCATTCTCCTAAAGGCAAAGATGTCATACGGACAAGTAAAAGATGTTTTCTCTCTATATTCAAGGGCTATTGAGATCTAATTGTACCCCGAATATCCATCCAAAAAGCAGAAGTGAGATCGCCTAGCCAACCTATCCAACATTTGGTCAATGAATGGCAAGGGGAAATGGTCTTTTCTGGTGGTTGTGTTTAGTTTTCTATAATCCATGCAAATTTGCCAACCCGTGATTGTACGAGTCAAGATCAACTCGTTATTCTCATTCTGCACGACCGTCATTCCACCCTTATTTGGTACACACTCAACTGGGCTGACCCAGTTACTGTCAGAGATGGGGAAGATGATGTCCGCATCTAACCACTTGATCACTTCTTTCTTCACCACTTCTTTCATGTTCGGGTTCAACCTTCTTTGATGTTCTTTGGAAGGTTTGTGCCCCTCTTCCAAGAGAATCTTGTGCATACAAAAGGCTAGGCTAATACCCTTTATATCTGCCATGGTCTAACCAATAGCAGTCTTACATTCATGTAACACATGTAGGAGCTGTTTTACCTGCACAATTAACAAACCGGATGAGATAATAATAGGTAAAGTAGATTTAGGCCCTAAGAAAGCGTACCTAAGGTGAGCTGGAAACGTTTTTATGTCCAACTGTAGTGGCTCCTCTATTGATGGCTTTGCAGGTGGTGTTGCTCTTTTTTCTAAGTGTAGTGGCTCGAACTGGGGTTCCCTTTTTCCAAAACCCTTGACTTTCGAGAGCCATGACCTACTCTGCCAACTCTTCACCATCCACATCTTCCAAATTCATCAAGAAAGCTTCTAACGGATCTCTGACATTAAGGGTCTCATCCTTCTCTTGTAGTATTACATCCACTGCCTCAACTAGCGAACAATTCTCAAATTCGTCGGGCCTCCTCATAGATTTTTGAACATTGAATATTATTTCTTCATTATTCAACCTCATTTTTAACTCTCCAGTCTCACAATAGATCAATGCTCTCCCAGTGTCTAAGAACGACCTCCCCAAAATTATTGGTATTTCTTCGTCAACTTGACAGTCAAGAATAACGAAGTCGGCGGGAAATACAAACTTCCCCACTTGGACGAGCATATCATCCAGAATTCCTGTCGGCCTTTTGACTGTGCGATCAGCCAGTTGCAGCAACATTGAGGTCGGTCTAGCTCTGCCAATGCCTAATTTTGTGTAGATTTCCAAAGACATCAAGTTGATAATGGCTCCCAAGTCACACAATGCTTTAGCAAAAGCATAACTTCTAATTGTGCATGGGATAGTGAAACTACCAGGATCAGACAATTTTTTAGCCATAGGTCTTGTCACTACCGCGCTGCAGGTTTGAGTTAGAGTTACAGTAGACATGTCCTGGAAGTTAAATTTTCGAGACATCAAATCCTTCATCATTTTTGTATAGCCTGACATTTCCCTCAAAGCATCCATCAGCGGAATATTTAATTGAATTTGTTTGAGTATTTCCATGAATTTCCTATATTGATCATCTTT
The DNA here is from genome assembly GCF_000390325.3 of Nicotiana tomentosiformis. Classification (NCBI taxonomy): domain Eukaryota; kingdom Viridiplantae; phylum Streptophyta; class Magnoliopsida; order Solanales; family Solanaceae; genus Nicotiana; species Nicotiana tomentosiformis. Next base: position 109,568,439 of record NC_090813.1, read on the forward strand.
CCTTTGCTTTGCCAACCTTTGAGGGAATGGTGCAGGAGTTAGCTTCTGCCCACTGCTTGGTGTCTTTTCTTTATTAGGGGCCTTTTCCACCACCTGTTCTGGGAGTTGTTCAAACTCCTTCTCCTTGCCTTTATCAACTTGTGCCTGTTCAATTACAACCTCTGTGAGCTCCGTTGACTCGTCGGTCTCTAATGTCACTGGAGTAATTGGCACTGCGTCTCTCCTAGATTGAGCAACTTCTTGCCCTCTGTTTAAATCCCTTCCATTCCTGAGACTCACTGCCATTAGCTGATTTGGGTTCTGCTCCTTTGGATTGATGTTTGTGTCTGCAGGCAACATTCCTTGTGGGTGATTGTTCAAGGCCATAGATAACTGGCCTAATTGAGTTTCAATGCCTTTAATAGCTGAATCATGTGCGGCTAACTTTTCTTGCATCTTTCCATTTGTCCCAATGAGTTGTTGCAGCATGCCCTTGATTTCTATCATATTACTGTCCTGTTGTTGATGAGGCGATTGGTAAGCCAACTGTTGTTGGTGTTGCTGATTGTAGCCCTGCTGCCTTTGATAAGGCACGACTTGGCCTTGTGGTCGTGCTCCCCCTAGAATGGTATTGTATTGTTGCTGGGTTGGTTTGTACTGCTGATTTTGAGGTCCCCATTGCTGTCCACCTTGCCTCTGACCCCCAAATTATTGACATAATTCATGTCTTCTCTGAAGCCTGGTTATCATTCTCTCCACTCCACGAGCAAACATATGGCTAATTTATGCAGGGAGTGCATAGGCCTCCATTTGTCGTATCAACAATGTGCACCTGTTTCGTACTCATCTCATCAATTTTCTTTGTCAACAAGCTCATCTGGGTCATGAGAGTGGCTATGTTTTCTGCATTTGTATTGTTTGGGTCAAGAGCAACTTAATGCACTATTGGAGTGAGTGTTGTATCTCTCGTCATCCAGCCTGAATTTTGAGCCATTTTGTCAAGAATCTTACACTCTGTGAATGGTTTGCTCAAGAATGCACCCCCAGCTGAAGCATCTACATTAGCCTTCGGACTGTCAGCCAAACCCATATAGAATCTCTGTCCAAGCATCTGATCTGGGATGCCATGGTGTGGACACTTCACCAGCATACCCTTAAACCTCTCCCAGGTTTCCTGCAAAGTTTCAGTAGGTTTCTGCTTGAATTGCAATATCTCATCAATATGCCTCGCAGTTTTGTTGGGTGGATAGAACTTGTTTAAGAACTGCTTGACTAGTTCCTCCCAAGTAGCAATGGAGTTTATTGGGAGCGAATTCAGCCAAGTTTGAGCCTCCCCAGTCACTGAGAATGGGAACAATAATAATCTGATTGCTTCAGGATTCACATTTGGCTGTCTTTGAGTGACACAAATTGATAGAAAGTTCTTTAGATGTTGTTGTGGGTCTTCGATGTATGACTCAGAGAACATCCCTTTATTTTGCAGCAAGTGCAACATGTTGTTGGTAATCTGAAACGTCTCCGCTTGTATCTGAGGGACTGCAATTGCGGTGGCCAGGTTATCAGCAGTTGGTTGCGCCCAATCATATAGAGCAGCTTTCGGCACAAGAGGTTCTACCACTCCGATGTTTGGGTCAACTCGATCATTCCTATTGTTCTCGTTGACGTTCTCGACGTCATCCATTTCACTTTCGAATTGTTCGTCTTGTTTTAGCTGTTTGCCCTTCTTGTTAGCCCGATTCAGTGCCCTGAATGCTTTCTTGGGATCTGAGAGTCCTTCAAAAAGTTCACCAGTTCTCAAGGAGCTTCTAGGCATGCACCTGAGTCACAGAAGAGTTCAAACGTGAGAATATCAATGGAAATATTTTTTAACACCACAGAAAATTGATCTAAACTAAAAATCTTAGCAACTCTTCCAAGTTGTAATAAATAACACCGTTAGTTCCCCGGCAACGGCGCCAAAATTTGATCATGCCCAACTATGCCTTATAAAAAGGACTAAGCGGTCGCTACAAAAATAATCCGTTTCAGGAGTCGGAGTCGAATTCCACAGGGAACTAACCTATTTGCTACAACTTTTAGTATCGCTAATGATAAGCGCAGACAATTTTCAGAGTTCAAGATTTTATTTGATAATTAACAGAAAAAATTTTAACTAAGGAAAAATGACAATAAAAACTATCAATAAGCAAGAATGAAGTTGAATTCAAGGGTAAAAGAATCTAGGGTTATTGATTTCCCCAATTGTCGGATTAATTACTGACATGTTAGCTATAATCTCGCCTTAACACTCTATAAAGATGATGAGTTCTTGCTTACCGTACTTATCTCTCGATCAATTACGATAATTTACTGGAAACATTCTCTCGAACAACTCTAGTTGACAATTTGTATAACTCATAAATATCACACCAAAGCTTCGTTATCTCTACTCCCGCTTTTAAATTTAAGTAATTAATTTTTTAACTTACTCGAAAGTGGCATTGTTCAACAACAATCTAATCAAGTGTTCTTTCTCAAGCAACATTAGATAATTAAACACGATTAATCAAGGGCCCTTTCAATTAATCACAAGAAACACATAGTTGAACAATTATAGAGTAAAAACGGCTTAATTATATCAAAACGTAATCAAGACTTCATCCAATAATTGATTCCATCAACCCTAGATGACGGGTTTAGCTACTCATACTACTATGCAAGATTACAATATAAAAAGTCATAACCAACAATGGAATTAAGAAGAAGATGATGAAAAACTCGTAGGAGAATTCTCCATATTGCTCATTTTGTGTTCTTGCCTCCAAAGTTCTTCTAAAAACAGAGATACCCTCTTTTTAGGCGAGCTGGGCTTTATATAAGTCAAGGTTAGTCGCCTCTTAAATTACAAAATTGGCCATGGGCGATTTTTATCGGAAGCATGTGCGCGGCCGCGCATCGACCGCGCACTTTGGCCAATTTCTGCCTGACATGCGCGGCCGCGCATAGACTGCACACCTGGAGGATTTTCTGCAGTATTTTTTTCTTTCTTCTTGTATGGGGCTGAGTGCTGGCCCGTTAAGAACTCACATATCCAGAAGATGAAAGTAGCAGAAATGAGGATGTTGCGGTGGATGTGCGGGCACACTAGGATAGATAAGATTAAGAATGATGATATTCGGGAGAAGGTGCATGTGGCTCCCATTGATGACAAGATGCGGTAAGCGAGGCTTAGATGGTTCGGGCATGTTCATAGAAGAAGCCTAGATGCTCCGGTACAGAGGTATGAGTAGCTGGTTGTGGAGGGCATGAGAAGAGATAGAGGGCGGCCTAAGAAGTTATGGGGAGAGGTGATCAGGCAGGATATGGCGAGACTCCAGATTTTCGAGGACATGACACTAGATAAGAAGATGTGAAGGTCGAGAATTAGGGTTGTAGGTTAGGAGATAGTTGAGTCGTGCCTTATTTTGTACCATTGTGGGACTAGCCATGTAGGATTTTTGTCTAAGATAGCTAGTGGCAATATTGTGGCTTACTATTTCGCTTTTCAGTGCATGTCATATTTACTAGTTATCGCTTTTTCTTTGCATCTTTCTTCTAGATTTCATGGTGTTCCTATTGTTCTTATGATTATTGTGGCGATACTAATATTTACTAATATTGTCTCCCTTTGCTTTGCATCCTTCGTTTGGATTTCATGGTGTTTCTATTTATCCTATGATTGTTGTTGTGATACTAATATTATCTCCTTTTTGTCCTTTTGTCTTTTTTTTTGAGCCGAGGGTCTTTCGAAAATAGCCTCTCTACTCCTTCGGGGTAGGGATAAGGCCTGCGTACACACTACCCTCCCCAGACCTCATTAGTGAGATTTTACTAGGTTGTTGTTGTTGTTGTTGTTGTTGTTGTTGTTGTTGTTGATTCTTTTTAAGCGCGCTAACCTCCGATTGGCCTTCAATGTTCCATATTAGCCCCAAAACACTCTTTAATGTCCTCATAGTCCGGAATTGCTTCTTCAAAGCATAAAATTCTTAATTAGAGCAATTTGTTATCATTTAATATTCAAATATCAATAAAGTGCAGCTAAGTTAGAGTGCAAATAGAAGACAATCAACATGCCTACTATCATTAGTGAATCAATGTTGAAGCAAGTAGTCAATTAAACCTCTCCACCGGATAAAATGTATTTATAAATGCAAATTATATTTTAAAAGTAATTAAATAGTTATACAGAGAGCCAACAGAACAATAGCCTGACAGTTAGATTATACATTTTAACTTCAAGCAAATCGAATACTAGTAAATTATCAAATTAATACATCCATAAAAATTTACATAACAATGACTATTCTTAAATTGTGTATCAGTTGTCCATGGATCTTTATACAAATAGCCGATCATATTGATTGTTTATTTTTCTAATCATATATATAGATTACACATTGATTATACACAACTATACAGATATAATATATAAATTATACATATATTATACCTCCATCGGCTATTTTTTATTTAAGCGATTGGGTGGACGACTAGTTGGGTTAATTGTTTTATCCATTATTACAAGATTTGTACCTACTGTTTGAGTTGAGAAATGGGTTTGTTATATTACGAAAAATTAATCTAAATAGCCGTCCACCCAACCACTTAAACAAAAAGTAGCCGGTGGACATATAATTTATGTATTATATGTGTTAAATGTATATAATTAATGTATAATGTATGTATATGAATAGAAAAAGTAAACAATGAATATAACCGTCTATTTGCGTAATCTGGAACATATATATCATTGTTTAAAGATTTTACTTAGAAAGTTTATTGAGTTGTTTAAATCCTACGAATTGCAAAAGTTTTCAAACTTACAACAGGTCTTAATTATTAAAATAGCGGAGTAGAACTTATAAAACAAAGATCTAGATGTAGTCTCTCCTAATAGAAGAAAATTGTAGTTTTAGGTCATTAGCTAGGTTTGAAACAACGATCTAGATGTTGTCGCTCCTTAATTATTCTATTACCAGAGCTAACAAAGAGTTGTGCGACTATTGAGTTGCCTCAGAGATCAATAATTTCAACGGTGGCGAATGCATTTCGGCAACAGATTTATCTAAATTCAGCATTTACTAGGCGAAGCATAAATATAAATTTTTTTGTCAAATATTAAATTTAAATTCATAATTTTTAAGATATAATATTAAAATTAAAAACCTTAAAGATCAAACCATTAAATTTGTAGCACAGTGACAGATTCACAATGTCATCGGGTGAGTCTGAATATCTTAAAGAATAGTTGCAGTGATAGTATTCTATATTTACTATTCAAAATTTTATATCTGTCTCAAGATTTTAAAGTAAATATTTCACGCTTCAAAATATAACACTTGAAATGCTGCAAAATTAACATTTTGGATGACCGCTAATTAGCTAAGATTAAAAAATTAATGTGATTTGCTGACGCATGACGGGTCAATTTGTTAAAACGTGAAAGCTTGTTCTCTCCCTATTATTTTTATTTTGTTCTTTTTAAATAGTTACGTTGCATTCAGCTGAGTCAATTGATGTTGTGTTTTCTTTATTTAATTTTCAGGCAGGTATGAAAAGCAAAAGTCGTAACTTTTACTGTTTCGCAACTACAGGTTCATGTAGGCAAATGAAATTTGCAATACAAAGATATCAACATCTCGTGTAGGGGACGAGGGGTGCATCGGTTTACAATAAAAGAGAATAAATAAGAGAAAAAACTTAATAATCTAAATAATTTAAAAAGTAATAATGAGTATAAAGGCACTTCCTTATTTTGATCAAAGATGAAAATGAAAATAAATTTAACAAAAAAATTCCTCTTGAAGTAAAACAGTCCAGAAAGTATATCTCAACATATGACTATTTAGGATTAGAAGCTTTTTAAGAGAGTTCTTCTTAGAGCTATGAGGCAAATATAAATTACTTAATCATTAAATAATTGTTAGTAGATGTTATAGACTCTTACATTTTTTTTTTGTCTTTTACAATTTTTCTGTAAATATACGAAATCAAATCAGCCAAATAATACTAGTAATAATTTTCTAAAGCACCACTCGGTTGGATTAAGTTTGACTTAGATAGATTCACTCGGTTTTGCCTAATCCGATTGGCTATTTATTATATTAGCTATCAATGGTCAGTCAGAGGAAACATCGGCATTGCATAGGAGCTGACACATATACAGGTCATCACATCTTTATCTATTCGTTCAACACCCTGCCATATTTGGATCCTTTCTTCCCTTTAAATAATCAACCCCCACCTTCATTTCCAATCTCCTATTCTTTCTCTCTCTCTATTTCCTTTTGATCCAATCTCCCAATTGTTGCCAGAAGAGTCTGGCATTTGCTGGTGAAGGCAGGCATTGTCAATAATTAAGGACTGGTGCCAATTCGTCTTATTTTTGTAACAATTGGGGTTTTGATAGATTGGTTTGAAAGGTGAACAATTTTGGTGCGTAACCTGCAACCAACTTTTGATCTCTAGTACATAATATAATCTGTAGATATTTGATTAAAAAAATAAATCTTTTTTTATCAAATAAGCTATTTAATTTGGAATCGAGGCACAGATTGATTGATAGAGAAACGTTTCTTTTCTAATTTTTGGAAGAGCAGAGATCAAAGGGGGTTGTGAAAACCAGGAAGCTGTTTCCCTTAATTTCTTCATATTGTCCTCCGGTCGAGTAATTAACAAGGTAATGCCATGCATACTGATTGATTCAATCACCGTTTCATTGCGTTTCTATCCAACCGTGAACTTTCTTCATTGCTTGGAAAAAATTCTGACGATCGTTTCTTAATAGCTACCCGAATGGGCCGGGTCCGGAGCATTAGAGGAATACCTCTAGCTTGTCGTGGATCATAAAAGAACAGTTCTCGTTTAGGTTCTATTTGAACCTGCAATTGGAGTCTCTAGCTTTCAACCTGCAATATGTTTTTCTCCAAACGATTTAGCCATTTAGGTATCTAATATAAAATGATGAAATGAAAACCAGAAGAACACAATTACCGTTTGCATTTTCTTTTATGATAATCAAACACCTATTTTGTTTCTTTTCCTCTGGATTTCTCTGGATTTGCGGCGAGAGAAGAAAACAAGTGGTTTTTTCGTTTAATGGATTCAGGATAGTATCAGTTTGATGCTACCTTAAACAGTGTAGTGGATGACGAATAATCTTCTTTTCCTCGAAACTTGAATCTCCAATTTGATACATTATTAATAGTGATTCAACTTTTCTTCTGCAGAAGGATCGTTAAGCGAATGAACAGTAGAAATGAGGAATCTCCGCGGGTGAGAGCCTTGCCAAACCCGCCTCCATTGCCAGTAGCTTTCACAACTAGCCGACTGGAGATAAACATATTTGTAACGAGGAAATCAGCAGTGAGAAAATACTGCTGCACACCTACTGCTATAAAGAATACGTGGGATTGCCTCTTTGATGAAGGTTATAGAGCCGACATCTCTATTAATACAGATAACGGTGGCATCCTCTATGCGCATGCTAGTATTTTGGTAAGTTCTTTACACAATTGTGCGCGTTTAGAGTAGTACTCGGGTGCTTTTGGCACAGAAAATATTTTTTCCATAGAAATTTTTTAGACGTATTAGTTATGACCTCCGGCGATGTATGCAAACAGGGAATGAATTCTCCAGTATTTAAAAGCATGTTGAGTTTGAAACAATCAAGAGCACGTGGTCGTTGTGGTCATCAGCGATCCATCTCGATAAGTGGGGTTCCACCTGAGGCTGTTCAAGTATTCATCAGATTCTTATATTCTTCCAGGTAGTTTGATTCTCCTTTGACATCATTTCTGTGTTTTGGCTCCTAGGCACGTGCATATCTGGTTTCCAAAGTCGTTAACCATATTTTCTAGGGGTTCACATGAAGGTCAATAATGTTGTTAAATTATTTTTGGTTTGTTCTCTTATTGAATATTTAACTTAACTTTCTTTAGTTGTTTGTTTTCTAAGACTGAACAATCAGTTTCAGGCACGGCAAGGCAGTTATTCCATCTTTATAAAGTGATAAATAACCCAAATTAATTTTGAGATAGTGCAGTATAGTTTCATTTATTATCTGAATAACAATAACTAGGTTCTGATTCTCTCTATTTTCATTCTTCACATTGCAGGTATGAGGAAGAAAAAATGAAAGAGCATGGGCTGAGTCTGTTGGTGCTATCACATGCATATGCGGTCCCTCACCTAAAGCGAGAATGTGAGCTGCAGCTGGAGCAAAGATTAACCACGGAAAATGTGGTTGATATCTTCCAGTTGGCACTCTTGTGTGATGCCTCTCGGCTTAGCCTTCTTTGTCACCGTTTTATGCTGAAACATCTTAAGCCTGTATCAGCCGCTGAAGGGTGGAATGCCATGAAACAAAGCCACCCTGTGCTTGAAAAACAGATTTTGAGATCTGTAATTGATGAGGATATAGTAAGTAGTATCTCAATTCCCACATATGTTCAGAATGGATCTTATCCCCTTTAAGTGGTTTAATAATAATATGATGACTTGTTTGCAGAGGGAGAAGGAAAGGGTGAGAAAGAACAATGAGAGGAAAATCTATATGCAGTTATATGAGGCAATGGAAGCCTTGGTTCACATATGCAAAGATGGTTGTCGTACAATTGGTCCACACGATAAGGTTTTGAAGGAGGATCAAGAACCATGCCAGTATGCAGCGTGCAAGGGGCTAGAATTGCTCATTCGTCACTTTGTCGGGTGTAAGTTGAGAGTCCCTGGTGGCTGCATCCACTGCAAGAGAATGTGGCAAGTTTTGGAATTGCATTCTCGCCTTTGTGCCAATTCGGATGTTTGTCGTGTTCCTTTGTGCAGGTTTGTTTAACTATTCTTTTCCCTGCACTAACAAGAACAAATACTGAAGATCAGTCGGTCTTCAGTCACTTATTGATTTTTATCGATCAAAAGTGATCATGTTTATAGGTTGATTAATTATTGATTTTAATGTTTAAGCAGGAATTTTAAGCAGAAGAGAAGAAAACAGAACAAGAAGGATGAAATGAAATGGAGAATATTGGTGAGAAAGATAGTGAGATCCAAGAGCATTTCTGGAGCTCCATTCTTCTCATTTGAATCCACATAATTTGCAATACAACCAATCACTGTTGCACCTTATTGAATTCATTCTTTAAACAGATAAAAATTCATTGTATCTTTTACTACTAAATTGGAACTTTTTGGCAAGCTACACGTTCTACAATGTAATTTATACAACTCACTGTAACTATGTATTAAGATCAATGCACAAATACATTACTCAGCTAACTTGAGCTCGATAACAGACTAAGTTGCTAGCTCAACTAATATCTATTCGCACTTGCTGCAGTAACTAACAATCCACTACCAACATTTAATCTCACTCGCTACAGTAATTACCAACAACCATGTAATTGCAAAGGGTAGAGGCGGATCAAGGATATAAACTCTATAACTTTATGGTTTCAACCTTAAAGATTTTTAACACAGAACTCGTTATATTTTTAAAGTTAAGGGTTCATATCTACTATATTTATGCATAAATTTATACTTTGTATCAAAAGTTATGAGTTCAATTCTCTGTCACCTTAATGCTAAATACGCCCTCGGCAAAGGGTTCAGATGTCATACTGCTGAAAGCTGAGCTGCACTGCTCTGAGCTCTCAGCTGTATCTTAGCTGCCTCCGAACTATCCTTAATCGCTGCTAACTTATCGATGAGTCAATACTTAAAAGTTATACTATTAAGGCAAAATGGCCTCCGGACCACTTAAACTTGTACCCATTTGTTAACACGGTATATAAACTTTTATTTTTTTTATTTGGACATCTCTACTTGATGAATTGAATACTAATAAATACATCCGACTGAACGTGTTCTTCACTCGCTGTGACATGACTGACACGTCATATACTAAGCCTTTTATTCTAATTTGTGGGTCCTAGTTTAAAAGAAAAATTATTTTACCAGATTTTTATTCTCCTCCTCTTTAAAAAATTAATTTTTGTCTTCTCCTTCATAGTCAAAGCTCCCGCCGATCCACCACCATTTCACCATATTCAATACTCGGCCACCTAAAACCCTCCCACTTTCAAGTCTCAGCCACCACTAGCAGTCTCTCCACTCTATTCAGGTGCTCTTTTTTCTCTCTGCGTTGTCAAGCTCTTGGAAATTTTGAGTTACATTCTTTCAATAATCGGACTTCAATAAAACCAAATTATTGAATGCATGTTTGTGAACCTGTATCAATTCCATTGCACAAATTTAATGTATTTCGTTTTCTGTTAGCTAGGGCATTTCTAGGTTATATACTTACTGGCATATCTTGCAGCTTAATTTGTTAGTTAATTCTCGAACTCTGAGTGTTTGATTATATCTTTAAGGCCACCTAAAACCCTCCCACCTAAATCTGAAAGTCAGATCATTAATTTATTTGAGGTATTTTTATGGAGCATAAATCCACCATTGCTGTACAGTGAAGAGCTTCAAAGCCTCTAATGGAAATGAAAAAAAAAAAAAAAGAGAAACAGAAGGACTTGTGATTTCAGGGGAAAGAATAGAAAAGAAAGGGAAAGGGGATGGGGAGATGGAGTGTCGGGTGGGTTTTTGTAATTTTTTATTCTTTTTTACTTTTTATCTTTTTTTTTTCATTTTTAATTACTCAAGCAAATTGCATCACGTGTCTGATTTGCATGATATGCACACACTATTGTTATGTCACACATATTATTGCCACATAGACTTGGTCAATGGTCAGAGGTGTTTATTGGTACTCATTCCGTCAAGTACAAGTGTTTAAATGGGAAACTTGTAAGTTCATTTACCGGATTGACAAACGGGTACAAATTATAAGTGGCTCGGAAGCTATTTTGCCTACTATTAATGGTGCTTTTAGAAAAAGAGATCAGAAACTCCTAATACTTGCGAATCTTCAACTCCAAATCTCGTTAGAGAAAAAGAAAAGAATTCCAAATTTTGTTTGCTCCTTGCAGAGGTCAGTATGGAATTCCGTTAGAGCATTATTTTTCTTGCATCAGTGGTATATTCGATTAGTTTGTACTAAGAATGAACCCTCATCATGCTCCCTTTGCTTTAATTTACATGACATTTTTTTCGTTTTGAAACATTGCTAATGTACAATGCCATTTCGTTTTTATACAACCTAAACATTTCTATCAGATCGCCTTTTCAAGGAAAAATTTAATAATTATATTTTTTCACTATATTAATATTAATGTAAAGTTAAGATCTAAAATTTTGTTTTCGGTCCACTAAAATAAAGGATGGGGGAGTAATAATAATAATAATAGAATATTTCCTATATTTCATTTTATGAGGTACTATTTAACTTGACTCAAAAACTTTTTAAAATATTTTTAGAATAATATAATAATGATATTTTTATGATTATAAAATAAAGTTTAAAGTTAAATTATTTTTAAAATATATTTTTTTTTGGAACAAATTAAAAAGGTAGGGTGTCACTTACATTGAAAACAAAACAGTGTAAGAAGAAGAAAAAAAGAGTAAGCCAGTCAGAAGGGCGATTCGCACCCAGGAGAAATAAATGGTGCCTCCTACTGGGGAAAGTGAAATCGCTTCACAAAATGCCTTTACTCAACTCATATTTGCGTGCTGTGACGTTGGGGAATTGTAGCCATTGACGAACCTACGCGCCTTGTCATCTGTCTGGGTATGTCTGCTTGCCTGTGTACCCTAACCCTTCTTTCATTTACAAGCTTGCCCATCCACTGGAAAAATTACGCAGTCATTTTCAAATTGAGATCTTTCACCTTACCCATTATTCCCATTCGATCACTCAACAACAGATGGATACATGCAAATTCCGATCCCTTCATTTATCTATTGCATATATGATAAGGAGCTAGTACAATCAGTGGCGCGGAGCCAGGTTTTCCATGTGTTAAAATATAAAGAAATAGACACACGAATAAGTTAAGGAGATTCAATAGTTTATATACATAATTTTTTTAAAAATTAATTAACCTATCTACATTATTCTACACGGTGTAATTTTTCGACGACCTCCTATAAGAGTAGCTCCGCCACTGAGTACAATTACTGATCAGGTTTGCAGCAGCAAAGCAGGTGCTTTTAAAGTCATTTGGTATGTCTACCATGAATTTTTACTAGTATTGATCATTGATGCAGTTACTATTACATAAGGCAGATTTTGAATTTAAAGTCACTAGATGCACCTGCTAAATATATATACATATCTTTACAATTTATCTTTAAAATTTCCATGTACATGTATAAAACTCCAAGTATAAGACAATAAGTAAAATACATCCTGTATATTTGTTGGATCCACCTGTCTACATTAGGAAGGGCTTTTATATATCCAAAGAGTTGATTAGGCTACATAAATGCTTTACTTTGTTTTAGTTTTTATTCATCTTCTGTATTAGTAGTGGCTGCGGCCTGCGGGGCCTAATTCCCGGCATGCTTCCCATAATATCCACTTAATTTGCTGGTTAAACAGCTTTAGGGGACTTAAGCTAGTCAAAAGTGTAAAGAATGTTTATTCTATAAAGGAGAAATAATTTCTTTGTATTGCATCATTTTACTATCAAAATAGAGATCCGACTATCGTGTTGCCTGGCATTGAATTTTTATGTCTCTTGACTATGTTTACAAATGAATAGGACTATGCCTAGGTCTATACCCATCTCAAAAGTAAAAAGAGGGATAATCCCTTTACCCCACATCGATTCGTTTGCATTGAAGGTTGATTACGAATAACTACATGGAATCCTAGAATTTTTGTTGTCTAATCTTCTGTATCTTTGTGAAGGATTGACGTATAGACTGCCTAATCTCTGTACTGTTTCTTCACTTACTGCTTCTTGTTCATGGAGCTGAATGCTATATTTGCCCGCTAGCACCAAAATGTTAGTGTCTCCTTGAAGATGTGAGACTGCTTCAATCTGGTGTTTCTTTTCCATCAGCATACTCCATCTGTGCTTGTCCATTAATGAGATGGTTGAATTATTTTCACATAAATTTCATGGAGATAAGCTATCATCATCCCAATTCCGTTCTTGTCTCACATTATATCTGTTCAAGACTGGTAGTGATGCAGTTGAAGCTATTCTGAATGATCTTGCACCACCAACCACTGTTTGATCCTGCATCCTCCTAACATCTTTGCACACATTATCCAATATGGAGAGGAAGTCTCGCACGATCACGAATATTCTCAGGGGATGAGCTTCCTCTTTTGCAGCATCACCATGAAAATATTCTGTTACCTGTTTGACCATGGATAAGGCCTTTCTTTCTTCTGCTCTGATCCTCGCTATTCCATCTTCTGCCTCCTTAAGAAACACTTTCATCGATTCAAAAAAGTTACCTTGCGTACCTTCCTTTTCATACTGCAAAACTGATCTTGCTTTATCAAGTCCGACTTCAAGCTTCAAGACATAGCTGCCCAGGACATCTGAGTCCATTGCTGCTGCTTTTTTGACATTACCAAGTTCTCTGCTTAATCCAGCAACAACCTGCAACCCTTGCTTCCTGAAATCTTCCTCCTTGAATTTGATGTTTGCATTATTAGAATGATTATGGCCTGGGGCTTCAGAACTCAGCCCTTCCGACCTGATAATCTCCTGCACCACAAAGTGCAGCAAGCTTGTCTTCCCGTCTGTTCCTTTTATATCTACTAATTTCAAAAGAGTGTCAAGTTTGAAAGCTCTGGCATCACCGCGATTAGTTCCAACATTCATGCGGTTTCCTGTCCTTAGAACAGCTTCTAGGAGTTTGAGGAATAGTCTACTATTCTTCAGTTCTTCACTGGCTACCTGTCCATATGATGTGCAATGCACCAGGGTTATTATTATTCTTTTAAATTATTGGAAGAAAGGTCTAAATCCAGGTATATTAGCAGAAAATATTTAGCCTAGATAAGGTCTTTTAGGTAACTAGTACAGCATTCCTCTGAGAGTGGCTCAAGTTTACCAGTGGAATAATTTGTTGTAGTCAAGATTCTTAGAAAGGTAATCCATGCTAATAAGGTAACTGAAGGCATTAAATTCAACTCTAATTTCAGGCACAAAGAACACTAATGTAAAAGTTTTAGTGCAGTTAAGACCCTGGGGGCGTCAATATATACTCCCTCCGTTTTCAAAAAGATTGTCCTAGTTTGACCTGACACAAACTTTAAAATAAAGAAGGGGAGACTTTTGAGATGAGTGGTCTTAAATAAGTCATAGCATTTGTGTGGCTTTAAAACTTTTGAAACTTGTCATAGCATTTGTGTGGTTATAAATGCTTCCTATTAAGGAAATATTGAAAGGTACCAATCTTTTTAAAACGGACTAATAAGGAAATAGTGTCAATCTTTTTGAAATAGAGGGAGTAACATATTTATGTCACATCATCCTGAGAAATCACAGTCATTGAGTTCAGTAATGCTTGTGTAAAGAAGGGTTAAAACGAGCTAATAAAAGGGTACAGATACATCTGATCAACTCTTGAGAAATCGTAGTCTGAATTAGTCTATTTTAATGTACATTGGTGGAAGAATTCGCCGTCCAATAATAGTTATCTGGGTCACATACAGAATGTCCTAGTTTATAGAATAAGCATCAGCCTTTTGTCCTAATCAAAATATTGACGTACGATTAACACCTGAATACAAATGACCCTTAAGCTCTTCTAGACAGTATAAATTTAAATAGACAGCTGATAGTACCTCAAGGGTTTGGAAGGACTTTCTCAAATCTTTTACTTCACCATCAAAATTTGCTCTGTAAAGCATGGCTTCTACTCTTTTGAAGGCAAATGGTATATCAAGCACTCCCTTGAGGAATCTTTCTGCAGACCCTAATTTGGAGGTGTCTCCGCTGTACTCGCTCAGTTTTATCTCTTCTTCTCTTGTTGGAGCCATCTTGACCAAAGTCTCCAGAAGTTCAGGCCCCAATCCTTCAGTATTTCCTGCAACACATAAACACATTGTATCACACGTAAATTATTTTGGTATATGCAGAACTGCAGATATGTGATTAATTAAGTCCTCTGGTGCACTTGCCATGTTTAACGCTCGTGGTTCAAAACATGGCACAACTTGAGACAAAATACTGACAATAGATGTAGTTTAAGTTGATCTAGCATGAATGTCTTAAAAGTTTGGTTGGGCAAAATGGTGATAGAGTTTTCAGGGAGATTCACAAAGTCATTAAAAGCAAGAATGAAAATGATATGCTGCTTCTAGCTAAAATTCTTTATTATGTTGAACACGTATTTTCTGGCAAGACAAATCACAGATAAGTTTTCAGGCATACTACAAATATTAAAAAACAGATGAAAGGATACTCTGTCTAAATACTTCAAATTGTTTATTGAATTAAATGCGGGACCTCATGTTTGTTTGGATATCTGTTGTTCTTGTTTTCTTGCTCTTCTAAAGAGGTTGGAGTTATTGCCTAAATGAGAAGCGGAACTAATAAGCTTTTACTTTTGAAATACGAAACTTTATTTATTCTGCTGAGATAATTTGAATATTCTCTGAGGCACGGAATGGTATTAGGAAATTCTTGAGAATTCTATGGGTTAGATGCATGATCACTATGGTGCAACTGTGTAGGAACTTACAGCTGGAGAACTAGAAAGATATGCATTTGAAATGGCTTTCTCATCGCAGGGAGAATGAAAGTATGCAGGAAAAATACCATATGAAAAATGCTTTCGCTGGCTATTTCTAGTAATGGACTTGATTCAACCTTTCTAAATCTTCTCTAATCTATAGGTCCTAGGCAATATCAGAATTTAATGTATATGCTTGTTACATACCAAACTTTATTCATTTATTTGATTAGGCAAAAAAGGATTGCAGTTTCACCTGTTTGGGCATATCCGGAGTATGTACAAAATACTGAATCCGAATTTTAGTGCAGAGACACGACAGATTACATACCATTTAGAAGGGCTTCGGAAACCTCATCCTTAGTTACATTTAATGCTCGTAACATTATGGCAATATTCTGCGACTTCTTGGGGTCAAGTACCTTATTCCCCTGCTCAACTGTAGGAAGGACTGATTTCCTTGTTGCTTCCTTTGGTACTGGATTTGCTGAATTACATCCAAAAAGTGACTCCATCATGTCCTCATTCAATCTGCAATACAAAAGGTAGTACTTATATAAGATATTAGTGTTGCTGGTAATCGGACCTTAACATCTTTGATCTTCTACTTACTGGAAGGAGCTTGATTTTAGTTGGTCCCACACTGTGGCTCGATCAGAGGTTGCTGGCACTTTGTCCCAGTGCAAAGGCTTCAACTTAGGCTTGGAAGGATCTGTATCGCCAGAATCATGTTTTTCTATTGAACTGGCATCTCCGTTTTCCTCTTCAGATGAACTTCTCTTCTCACTCCCTGATGTCGTTTTTGGAGTGGGACTCCTCCTTGATTCTGTCGAAAGAACACTTCCTTGTAGTCCTCCCGGTTTGGGGGGTGTTGAGAGTGGAAGTGGGGGTGGAGGAGGACGAGGGGGAGGCGGAGGAGGTGGTGGTGCTTTCGATATTTGTTGGGCTTGGTTGCTTATCAATTGAAGCCTTGCCATGTCTGGAGGAGGAGGTGGTGATGAAAATTTAGCCCTTTTCGGCACAAATGGTGGTGCTGGCTTAGTATACTCCAACCGAGGCTCAGGTGGAAGTTGTTCTAAATGACCCCCTTGTGGTTCTAGCAGTGGTGGCGGAGGAGCTGGAGTTTGCTTAATGGATGGTATTATAGCATGTTTTACATCAGGGGATGAATCAGAAAGGCGCGATCTTGGAGAAGTTCTCTTTGAATAAGGGACAAAATTCTTGTTGCTTTGGTAACTCTGCTTTAAACTGGGAGTATAATAACCTTCTTCATTGCTAACAGAGGAGCCTTGTGGAGTATGAAATGCAGTGTCACGGCTTTCCTCATCAGATGATGACATTGCAGTAGGTGAATCCATGCTAGGAGGGGGTGGGGGTTTGCTAAGTGGTGGAAGGGGTTGAAGGTCAGGACTTGGCCTATACCTATCCGATCTTTTAACAGAGTTCAATTTTCGATAAGGTGAGGCATTAGCACCATTGGACTGAGTCACAGTTGTTTGAGCAGATGGCTCAACTGTCCCAATATAAAGGAAAGTAGAAGGTGGCATTCTTGATTCCTCATTGATCCTCTGATTATTGCCCCCTACAAGCTTTTGAGTTTCATCAGGGTGTCTAGCGCGGTGCTTGTAAATGTAGAATGCCAAGGCAGATAACATTCCCAAGGTGACAATCCCAACTGATATTGCAATTGCCACTTTCTTGACTGGCTTTGCTGGCTGTGTGGCAACTGGATTTGACACTGGAGTTCCATTAATTGGACTTGCTGGAGGTTGCTGTGTCTGATCTGGTGTAGTCCCAGTAGGGACTTCTGGAAAGAAAGGCTGGTCTGGACTGGAAATGACCGGCTCTACCGGCGGCGGTGGTGTTGAACTAACTGGAAAGAGGGGCTGATGCAGAATTCTCCTGGTGTTTTCCTTGGCAACCAAATCTTGAAACTGAACTGTGAAAGATGTAAGCAGTGATAGTATGAAAAAGATACTCATAAGATGAGCTGCTACTCTCATGGTGTTATTTTTAAGGTCTATCTTAAGTTGTTTTTCTTTTCCCAAATCATCTCCGGTTTTTGTTCCACAAAGAATTCTAAAGAGAGAGAAAGAGAAGCTTCTGTTAGCTGCAAGATCGGGATGCTGTAGTGTGGGGTGGATGATGTGAGCAGTCAGCCGCACTTTCTCTTTTCATATTTTGCTATTTCCTAAAATTATGTCCTGGAGTTTAGATTTCCTAAAATTGTTAGTGTAATTTGAGTAGAAAAATATAATTAAAACAATTTGATTTTAAGAAACAATTAAGAACGTTTCAACTGATGACGTATAAAGGAACAGAATGCCACAGCCAACACCCAACAGGGGTAGTGAGAATCTGCTTTTATTGGTGCTTTTTCCACGTTAAAGGACGATGATGGCAATCTGCTGGGGCTATAAAGATCACGTTCCTTGCCACTTTTTTCTCCATATAAAAACCTTTTCTTATTTTGTTTTATTCCCTAAACTTACGCCTTTTCGTGACAGAGTAGAGGGGACAAAGGAATTTCCCATTCTTTCTTCTTGGCGCTGTTATGGTAAATACGTAGTCGAGTAGTGTCAATTTATTTTTCAAAAATTGTAAGGGCAAAACTGGGCATTAAATTATTACGGTCAATTTAATGGGTGGTCATTCAATTTTGTATTCCTTGCGCAAAATATTTTTTTTTTTTTATTATGTAAAAATCATTAACTTTGTGTTCATTACTCAAAAATTATTTTTCTTTCTTTTGTTACACAAAAATTATTTTACTTTGCTCTATTATCACAAAAGTCACCTTGCCTAGATTTTATAATACTTTTACTTGAAAAGTCTATTATGTCCTTGACATTATAAATCCTCTCATTTATGTAATACCTTTTATATTATATACTATATAATATATTTTTACTTAGGTATTTTACTTATAATTAAAATAATTTTAAATTATTTTATTTATTATTTTTATAATATATCCATACATTTAATTTTTTCATGGAATTCAATTTGTTTAATCATATTCAAACATGAACATATTTTAAATATAAAAATGATAAAAATATTTATTTTTTAATATTTATTTAAAATAATAAAAACATATTTGTTTAACAAATGATAGTTTTTTTAATAGTCAATAAAATTTTAAAAGAAATTCCAAAGATATTTGTGTTTAATATTAAGTTTTTTAAAACTTTATATGTTAATATTATTTATTTGAAAGTATTAATCTGATGTGTCATTTGCTAAATGTGAGTATTTTATTTATTAAATTAATGGGTATGGCTTGGTTGATAAATCAATGAGTTTTGATTTTTTAATTTTTATTAAACATATTTCATTAAGCATGATTAAGAACGTGGATTTGAGATTTATTCACGGTAATGTTACTGATAAATATTTTAATGCTATTTTATATATCTTGAAAATTAATATTAAGAAAAAACTAAATGTACGAATATATTATAAATATAATAAATAAAATAATATTAAGTTATTTTAATTATAAGTAAAATATTTAGGTAAAAGTATATTATATAGCATATAATATAGAAGGTATTACATAAATGAAAGGATTTATAATGTCAAAGGCATAATAGACTTTTCAAGTAAAAGGTTTGTAAAATCTGGTCAAAGTGATTATTGTGATAACTAGAGCATAGTAAAATAATTTTTGTGTAACAAAAGAAAGAAAAATGACTTTTGGGTAATGAACACAAAGTTGAAAGACTTTTACGTAACAAAAGAAAAAAAATAATTTGAGAAATGAACACAAATTGAATGACCGCCCACGAAATTTACTCAAATTTTTATTGTCTTTAATTTAATGGCTATCATCTCATTTTCATGATATTACACGTTTCATCTTGGTAATGAGCAACTTTATTAGACGACTTGGATTGATGGGGACCTTCTGTAGTGCGAATTACGTGAGGAATATTAACTCTGGTCTCTCCTTGCTATTTTAAAAGCTGAATGAAACTCGCCTACACAATATCGTTAGCAAAAGCAGGGGAAAAAAAGAAACAAAAAGAATAGAATATAGTCCCTCCATTCATTTTTAGTTGTCTATTTTTGATTTTGTACTTTCTTTAATAATAATAAATAAATAAAATATATATTTTATAATTTTATCCATAATAATGATAGCATTTTCAAAAGTCTTGAGAAATAATTTGATTAATGCGTAATTAATGACAAGGGTAAAACAAGGAGAAAATATTATCTTTCTTTTGATTTAGTATAGTGAATAAATAAAAATAACAATATATTTTTAATATAGTATACAAGTAAAAGTGAACATAGAGAATAGTATCTATTCCTACTATTGTATCACAATTACTATTACATCATTTAATTTTTTCCGCAAGAATTATGGTTTCAATTGCCTTTCCTTAGATTTAAAGAAAAGAAAGGAAAACGAAAAACCTAGTAGCACGGTAGACTAGATTTTAAACCAACAATTACCATAATTGTAATTTACTAAGGGGGCTATGCTAGTAATTGGAGAGAGAAAGTTGACGTGCCTTGTTAACGTTATTCTCCTTTTTTGAGCTTTGTTTTTTCCATTTTTCTGACAGCTAGATCCACCGACGACTTATACATCTAATCTTGCTAATATTTTATGGGATAAAAACACGTCCTTCAACATCTGCCTTAATCCTTTTTCTTAAGGTTACCTTTTACTTTCTTTTATTTATTACTACTAATTTTTGTTTATTGTTTTTAGATCTGCCACTATACAAACGACATTGTAATCCTTTTTACCGCCCGTCGCACTCTATAGATTTGGGTGCAAATCGTTCATGCTCTGCGTCATTTATACATTCGGTCAAAAATAATTATATTCTTAATTAATATACAAAAAATATATTTTGGCTAATTTTTAAAAGTGGCTATATTGTATAGTTTTTCCATTTATTTACATTCATACCAGCCCCATGGACTTTGAGTAAAAGATAAACAAAGTAGTAATATATCAATAAATTCTACCCAAAGTCCTCCAATATGAATTTTTGCATGCGTTTCCATTTTGAAATACTAATATAGTGTGGAATTTGAATTCTAATCGTATCATAATCATGATTGTCCAATTTACCCTTTCTTACTTCCTACTAATTATGTGAAAAAAAGAATTTATTTTAAATAAAAAAATATTTTTTTATTTAAAAAAAATTATAGGGTCCTAGAACATGGACTTTAACATCGCTGGAAAGAGCAGTGAAGATGCATGCGCATAGTTCAAACCATATCATATAACCATGATAATCATTCGTAAAATTTTATGATTTATATCTCTCATCATAATTACTTACACTAGAATTTTGCTTTATTTTTTTCTTTTTTATTACGCCAAATTGTGTGTCTCTCTGGCACAATCATAACAAGCTAGCTCATACAGTTTTACTATGCGCAAATGAATACTTTCCTCACTACTTTGTATTTGCTTTCCTGTTTTACTTCTAAGTAAAAATTATTACTAAAATGCAATGCAACCCCCCCCCCCCCCCCCCCCCCCCTTTCTTCTTCTTTTTGATCTATTGCCAAATTGTGCTTCTGTCTGGCACAATCATAACAAGCTCATAGTTTCCCCATTAGCAAAGGGAAAAGGCCCAAAAATAACTTTGTGGTATTCGAAATGGATTAATTATAATCCCCGTTTAAACTTGAGTCCATAAATGACCATGCCATTATAGAATGAGTCTAATAATGTCCTTGTGTTATTTAAAATTGATCAATTATAACCCTCATTTAAATTTGAGCCCACTAATGACCTTGCCGTTAAAGAATGCGTCTAATACTGCTATTTTTCTCAGTTAGTAATGATTAGAGGTGTAAATGGATATTTAAAACCCGACTAAATCGACAGAACCGTACCGTGCCGAACTTATTTTTAGATTTTTTTTAATAAAACCGTATGTGTTTATATAAATCTATAACCGTACCGATAATTAGGGCAGATTTTTTATTTTATAAAAATAAACCGAAAAAATATCGAACCGTACCAAATAAATTTACATGTGAAACATATATTTATATATTAAGTTTAAAAATAATAATGTATTAAAATTTGTACATTATTTATATTAATACATTATTATTTACAAATATAAATATTAGACCCATTCTTTAACGGCAGAGTCATTAGTGGGCTCAGATTTTAAACTTATTCGACCCATTCTTTATAAATATTAGACTCATTATCATTTTTAGACTTAATATATAAATATCGAACCGTAC